>NC_083240.1:17052426-17355457 GCF_032191835.1 Heteronotia binoei
GACTTCAATGGCCTATGGGGTATAATGGGGCCGATTGGCCACCGAATTTCAGCGGCAATTCACAGCTGCAGTATATAGCTCCCGAATCAGGTCAGAGAATTCGGTGTATCCGAATCAGCTGTTTTCGGGGTTGTATTCAGTTCCGCCGAACCAAATGCACACCCCTAGTGAACACATTTGATAAGCAAACATGCTAATGTTTGACAACTGTGACCATCCATGGTCCAAACCTCTGATCTGTTTGCCACCTCAAACAAATTTCCCACAGCTGCTTGCAAGATGGGCAGAGGTTTGCAGAGGTTCTCAAAGAGCTGTTTGTGACCTCAAATAGATGCTGAAGAGCTTTGCAGCTGCACCACAGTGGTGGTGGAGGTGGAGTTTCACTTCCTTGTTTTTCAAGGTTTTTGAAAGGATTTTATCTGGGATCATGGAGGCACAGGGAATGAAAAGACATGAGAATGAAAAGACATTATGCCTCCCATCAGGTTGTGCACAAATGCAACTACATGCAATAATGTCAAAAGACAGCATTCATTTATAATCACTAGTTGACTGATTGATTTTGCTCACCATTTCTGCAATTGGTAGCCATACAGTGTCCAGGGACCACCAGTCTAGGAGAGAGGAGGTAAGTAGGGCTCCTATCAGGCTCTTGTAAGAATATGAATGCATCAAACATTTCTCCTTGCCCTGTAAAGTACTGTTTAAATCCACCACACTGTCCAGAAGAGCCACCAATCTCATTTCTGGTGTTCTCTTTCAATAAAAAGTGAGGCACAATTGTATGTTTGATGTCATATTTAATTCCTCAGTTTTTCTTTGAATCATAAGAAACATTCATATCTAGACTCTTCTGATCTAGCAACGCTGTTCCCTGCCCCTGTAACCTCCAGATTGGATTACAGTTTACAGTGGATTACGGATTACAATTTAGTGTAATGGTTAAGTGTGCGGGGGGGGGAGGGGTGGGCTCCCTCTTGGGTATCCTGCCCCCCCAGGGAAAGTGTATGTGCAATACATAGCCTCTCCTTCCTGGTGTAGTGAACGCCGCGTGGTCACTGTCCGGCTATGCCTGGCAGATGGTCACTGCAATGGCCTCTCCTGCATTACTGCATCCATGGCAACACCTTCTCGCTGGTCCCCCCCGTTTCTCACAGAGTTTGCCACGTCATGGTGCGACCGAATGTCCGGCGGTATAACTGGATGGGCAGGCTGGGCTCACCAACCTCGTCAGCCAAGAGAAGGAAAACTCTAACATCAAACCCGGGCAGATAGAGCTCGTTAATGTAACACCTACCACCTGGAGGACTCGCTGTCGGCGTCCCAGCTTACCGGGCCATGGCAGATGACCCCAAGGTGAAAGGGTGGAGCCAGTACTCCGCACACTGTGCCTCACCTAAAAATTCCTCTGCGCAGGCCTGAAGGGCATATCCACATCCACAGCCCACAACACACCAAGTCCTGCAGCGATGGGCAAGGGGTGAAACGGCAGGTGGAAGATGCCACTGGAAGCCGCAGTCCCAATCCTGCATGTAGGCGGTTCAGGGTATTGGTCGCCTGATGCTGACCCGGAGACGAAAGCATCTTTCGGCAGCACCCTGAATGACCAAGCAGCCTTATGTAAGGACAGCACTGCTTGCTCCACATGGAGAGGGGCCTAGAAAAGGTGGCCTAAACAAAGCTCGTCTCCCCCACCCCAGTTGGCTAGCCGCGGTCAACGGGCATCCTTACTTGCGGTCAAAAAATAACAACAAAGAAAAGGCATGCACCTGCCTCACAAAGTGTGCAAAGACTTAAGCTTGCATGTTGGAACATCAGAACCATGCTCTGCTCTAGTTGCCCACGAACTTCTCAGGTTGAATATTGACATAGCAGCTCTCAGTGAGGTCCGTTTCCCTGAGGAAGGTAGTCTCCAAGAACATGGTGCTGGCTATACCCTCTACTGGTCGGGTAAGTCAAAGGCTGAGAGCCGCCTTTCTGGCGTTGGCTTCATGGTCAGGAACTCCATTGCCTCCAAAATCAAAAACCTGCCAACAGGTCACTCAGATCGCATCATGTCCATGCGCCTCCCACTTCAAAACAAGCAGCATGCAACACTCTTCAGTGTGTATGCCCCAACTCTTCAAGCAGATCCTGCAGAACAGAACAAGTTCTATGCTGATCTACGCAACCTCGTACGGAAGACCCCTACAGAGGACAAGGTGATCATCCTTGGCGACTTCAATGCCAGAGTAGGTAAAGACTCAGAAGCCTGGAAAGGAGTACTTGGCAAACACGGCATTGGCAACTGCAATGATAATGGGCGCTTCCTGCTAGAATTCTGCACGGAGCAGCAGCTCACCATCACCAACACTATCTTTCAGCAGAAGAACAGCCTGAAGACAACCTGGATGCACCCACGGTCCAAGCACTGGCACCTTATCGACTACATTCTGGTGCGCCAGAGAGACCTTCGAGATGTCTTACACACCCGAGTAATGTGCAGTGCGGAATGTCATATGGATCATCGTCTTGTACGCTGCAATCTCTGTCTTAACTTTAAACCCACACCCAGGAGAGGAGGTATCCCTTGAAGGAAGCTTCAGGTTGGCAGCCTTCAGTCAGCTGAAGTTAAAGCTGCCTTCCAGGCAAAACTCCAGTCAAGAATTGAGGACCACAGTTGCCCCACAGACCCTTCTCCAGAAGCACTCTGGGAACACCTAAAAACTACCATCCTGTTGACCTCTGAAGAAGTCCTCGGGTTCTCCACAAGGAAAAACAAGGACTGGTTTGACGAGAACAATCAAGAGATCCAAGAATTACTAGCGAAAAAGAGATCTGCCTACCAAGCACATCTTGCTCAGCCCTCCTGTCCCGGGAAAAAAGCAATCTTTCGCGCTGCATGTAGCAACCTCCAGCGCAAGCTTCGAGACATTCAGAACGAGTGGTGGACCAAGCTTGCAGAGAGAACCCAGCTGTGTGCAGACACTGGTGATTTAAGAGGGTTCTACGAAGCCCTGAAGGCAGTATATGGCCCATCATATCAGGCTCAGAGTCCCTTGCGTAGTGTAGACGGCCAAGTGCTCCTCACAGACAAGGCATCCATACTGAACTGGTGGTCGGAGTATTTTCAGGCTCTCTTCAGTGCCAACCGCGTAGTTCAAGATTCAGCAATCCACCTCACCCCACTTCAACCAGTGAAAACAGAGTTGGATGAGATCCCCACCCTAGAAGAGACTGTTAAAGCCATCAAGCAACTGAAAAGTGGCAAGGCAGCGGGAGTTGATGGAATCCCACCAGAGATCTGGAAGCATGGGGGCACAGTACTACATAGCACACTTCACAAAGTACTTGTCACCTGCTGGGAACAAGGCAAACTACCACAGGACTTTCGCGATGCAATCATCATCACTCTATACAAGAACAAAGGAGAAAAGTCAGACTGCTCCAACTACCGGGGGATAACTCTGCTCTCCATCGCAGGCAAAATCCTTGCCAGAATACTCCTGAACAGACTGGTGCCCACCATTGCAGAAGAACTCCTCCCAGAGAGTCAGTGCAGCTTCAGAGCTAACAGGAGCACCACCGACATGGTATTTGTTCTCAGGCAGCTCCAAGAGAAATGCAGGGAACAGAACAAGGGTCTATATGTGACTTTTGTCGACCTTACCAAAGCTTTCGATACCGTTAGCAGGAAAGACCTGTGGCAAATCTTGGAACGTTTAGGATGTCCCCCAAGGTTCCTCAGCATGATCATCCAGCTACATGGAGACCAGCGAGGCCAAGTCAGACACTGCAAGGACCTCTCGGAGCCCTTCCCAATAGGCACAGGTGTAAAGCAAGGCTGCGTTCTCGCGCCAACTCTCTTTACGATCTTTTTTAGCATGATGCTTCAAAGAGCCACAGTAGATCTAGATGATGACAATGGTGTCTACATCCGCTATCGCACCGATGGCAGCCTGTTCAACCTGAGGCGACTAAAGGCTCACTCCAAGACAATGGAAAAACTCATCCGAGAGCTACTATTTGCTGATGATGCTGCACTCGTCTCCCACTCGGTATCAGCTCTGCAGCATATGACGTCCTGCTTTACAGAGGCTGCCAAGCTATTCGGCCTAGAAGTTAGTCTGAAGAAGACAGAAGTTCTCCACCAGCCTGCACCCCAGGAAGATTATCACCCTCCCTGCATCACTGTGGGTGAATCAGTACTGAAGACAGTCCAGCAGTTCAGCTACCTGGGGTGCATCATCTCCTCAGATGCCAAGATTGACAAGGAGATCGACAACAGGCTGGTAAAGGCAAACCGTGCATTTGGCTGACTGCACAAAAGAGTGTGGAGCAACAAACACCCGAAAAAAGGCACAAAGATCAATGTTTACAAAGCAGTTGTGATGACAACCCTCATCTACGGCTCCGAATCGTGGGTTTTATACCGTCATCACCTGCGACTCCTTGAGCGCTTTCATCAGCGCTGCCTTCGCACCATCCTCAACATCCACTGGAGTGACTTTGTGACCAACACTGAAGTCCTCAAGAGGGCGGAAGTTACAAGCATCGAAGCACTGCTGTTGAAGACGCAGCTGCGCTGGGCAGGGAATATTTCTAGGATGGAAAACCACCGCCTTCCCAAGATTGCTCTGTATGGCGAACTTTCCACCGGCCATTGAAATAGAGGGGCACCAAAGAAGAGGTACAAGGACTCCTTGAAGAAATCCCTTGGCACCTTTCGCATCAACCATCACCAGTGGTCTGACCTAGCCTCAGATCGCAAAGCATGGAGGCACACCATCCACCAGGCTGTCTCTTCCTTTGAGAACGCACGCATAGCTGGTCTTGAGGACAAAAGGAGATTGAGGAAGAATCGCACTGCTACAGCACTAACCCCAAATCAGACTTTTCCCTGCAGCCACTGTGGCCGGATCTGCCTGTCCTGCATTGGTCTTGTCAGCCACCAGCGAGCCTGCAGCAGACGTGGACTACTTCACCCTTCTTAAATCTTTGTTCGCGAAGTCAAGCCGAGAGAGAGTAAGTGTGCGGACTGTTATCTGGGAGAACCAGGTTTGATTCCCCACTCCTTCACTTGCAGCTGCTGAAATAGTCTTGGGTCAGCCATAGCTATCGCAGGAGTTGTACTTGAAAAGGGCTTTCATGAAGCTGAAGAACTAGAGAGCCATTTTTGTGCAGTGGTTAAGTGCGCGGACTCTTATCCGGGAGACCTAGGTTTGATTCCCCGCTCCTCCACTTGCAGCTGCTGGAATGACCTTGGGTCAGCCATAGCTCTCACAAAGCTGCCCTTGAAAGGGCAGCTTCTGTGAGAGCCCTCTCAGCCCTACCCACCTCACAGGGTGTCTGTTGTGGGAGATTGTAAGCCACTCTGAGATATGCATTGTAGGGCGGGGTATAAATCCAATATCTTCATCTTCTTCTAGAAGAGGAGTTGGGACACATTTGCCAAGCTTGCCTGCAAGCTGATCTCACACCCACAGCTTGAGAAAGTCCAGGAATGCCTGTTACAAGACAATGGCCTAGAAAAATATTGGGCAAGAAGGAGTGGAGCTTTCTCTAGTGCTGCCTCTCATGATTATTAAGCAACCCAGCCCTCAGGCACCTGAGAAAGCCGGCTGCTTGGTTAACAGTCCTCTTTGAAACGTCTTGCAAGAGTGCAGTGTGTCGGAAAACGATTCTTATTACTAATCAGTTCCTCTCCACATATAATGGGAGATGTGTGACCTCCCTATCATGTATTCACTTCACCCGGGGACTGCAAAGGCACAGTTTGTTAGCCCACCTCTGTAGACATGATGGCGTTGCTATGGGATCTTCTGTGGCCGGCACTTGCCTTTCTGGTTGCTGCCGTTTGCCTGCTGTTGGTCTGGGCCGTTTGTTACCACTTCTTCACGACAGAAGTTCCTCCGGGAATCTGTCAGCCTCTGAAGATCAGGATACTACATATTGCGATGTCCGTGGGCTTTGCTCTGGTAAGTTATTTGGATGAGAGATGTCATGAGGTGAGACGGCCAGGCTGGGCAGTATTGTGATGCTATGGAAAATCTCCTGAGTGCTGTTGAGTTGTTCGTTTATAAAATGTTTTTTATTGTATTTTATTGTTTTCTTATATACTCTACTCCTCCCTGAGCCCTACGGGGAATGGACGGAATAGAAATATACTAAATAAAATAAATGAATAATAAATAACTTTTTTAAAAAAGTCAAATCCCATCTCGTCACAAATTGGCCAATTCTGCACTAGACCTTTAATCCTGGTTCAGCCTTGTCCCCAAACTGATTTTCTACACTAAAATCATAGAATCACAAACTCATACAGTTGGTTTCTATGATTCAAGTGTAGAATGTCAAGTTTCGAGCCAGGGCTAAACCAGGATTAAAGGTCTAGTGTGGAACTGGGCAAAGAGGTAGTTTTAGCAGGCAACCGTGCGGGTTTGCAATAGAACAGTTAGGTTCAAGTTTGACAGCAACCTGGGGTGGGGGTGAGCTTTTGAGAGGCAAAGGTTAAGGAAATATGAATGTATGGAGGAGAGGCCCCCCTGCCTCCTGGTGGTGTCTGGGAAGAAGTAGGCATTGCGATGTTGTTAAGAGGGGGATTTCTAGGCCTAAAAGAGCCCCATGGCGCCCAGTGGTAAAGCTGCAGTTCTAAGTTCTGCTCATGACCTGAGTTCAATCCCAGCGGAGGCTGGGTTCAGGTGGCCAGCTCAAGGTCGACTCAGCCTTCCATTCTTCCGAGGTCGGTAAAATGAGTACCCAGCTTGCTGGGGGGGGGGAAGCATAGATGACTGGGGAAGGCAATGGCAAACCACCCCGTAAAAAGTCTGCCATGAAAATGTTGTGAAAGCAACGTCACTCCAAAGTCAGAAACGACTGGTGCTTGCACAGGGGGCTACCTTTATCTCCCCCCCCCCAGGCCTAAACTGGGTTCCGCTATTCTTCATATGCAGGGTTTTCCCCCATGGGGGAATGCAGTGGAATGGCGTTCTGGAACTTCTTCATGGAAACAAAGTTCTCAAAAAATGTTTAAAAGTTCATGAGGTGAAGGGGGGCGGGGCGTCGCTCTAAGATGGCAGACGTGCTTTGAGTTAGCTCTGCTCTCTTTGCCTCCTTTCCTTCAATAAAAATCGCTATGGACATCACCAAAAGGCACAAACAATGAAGAAAAGTGCCCGGAAGACGCCTAAATCATCAAAACAACCAGTTAAGTCAGTTGAAAACTTTTTTCCTTCCTTATCTTCTAAAACCATTGTGGGAGAGACAGGGCCCTTAACACCAGCTAAAATGGCCCCCGTTACTAACTCTTCCCAAACAGAAAATGACTCTGACAAGAATGGAGGCCCAATAACAAAGAAAGATCTGTTTGTTTTCAAAGAGGAGATATGTAATTTCTTTACAAGCTCAATGACAAGCTTGCTCCAGCCAGTTAATTTAAAACTAGACTCACTAGCAGCTGAATTAAAGGAAACTTCTAAAGTGGCAGAAAATGCCACTGAAATGCTCTATGCTGCACAAGATGAAATAAAATCACTGCAACAGTTTGAAATGAGGGCGTCAGAAAAAATCATGATGCTGGAAAATCGCTGGAGAGAAAGGAACCTCAAAATTAGGGGGGTGGAGGAGGGCGCGGAAGATAATACTTCCCTAACCAAACTGGTGGTGGAATGGCTTAACAAATGCATGAAAAATGATGGCATTTCGCCTAATAACATATCTAAAACATATAGACTGGGCTCAAAAGCATTGGGGAGAAACAGACCGAGGGACATCCTCGTGCAATTTAGTTCCCTGGAGGCTCGAGACATTATACTCCAAGAGGCACGTAAAGCTGACTTCAAATTTAAGGGGAAAAAAATCCTTTTCCTCATGGACCTTTCTCCAGAAGCTATATAAAAAAAAGACAACTGAGAATGGTGTCTACGAAGCTGTTTGAAAAAAAGATTAAGTTCCGCTGGAGTCCAGCCTCTGACATCATGATCTTCAAAAATGGCGCGCTTTTCCAAGCGTCTGATGGCATTACGGGGAAGGCTTTACTAGCAGCTATGAACATCGCACTCAACCAAGAAGAGGAGGAACAACTGCTTGCAGTAGATAAAGACATAACCTGACTGTATGCTGTTTTCAAGAACTGGTGCGGTCCCCATCAATTCGCTTTGGTGCCGGCAATTGCCAGTTGTTGGGGGTTTTTTTAGGATGTCGAGGTATGAGGAGCCGAAAGACAATACCTGCTACTGACCAAAGCTGCCAAGACCGATAAGTTCTGTCATTATATTTCTTTAACTTTATATATGTTATTTCTATGTCTTAAGTATGCTGATTCACTTTAAACCGCTCTGTGCAGAAGCGGCTCTTCGGGCATCGCCATTACTGTGTAAAGGGTAATTGCAGGACGTTACCTACCACTGACTACAGTCGTTAAGCCTTCGAAGTACTGCTATTACAATGCTTTAATTTTACTTATCTCTTTTTTAAGTCTCAGGTTTGCTGGTTCACTTAAATCAGATCTGTGCAGTAGCTCTTCTTGGGCACTGAGTTCTCTGTTTCAGCAAGTTAAGTACTGGAGGCTTGATTTTTGAAGATAGCACAGGTTGTTAATTATAATATTCTCATTGTTTAAAACACATAGTTCGGTTTAAAACCTCCAGGAAATAGTGATATCCTACTCTACTAGTAATGCATGTATTCTAGAAGTGAATTATTATTATTTAATGACAGGGTTATTCCTGTTTCTACTGTGTTTATAATTGGAGCAAATATTTTTTTTTTATAGATGGAGGGGATAACAAATAGGTTGCTGTAATAATTTTATTAATTAATTATATTAAGTAAATCTTACTGAACCTACTGAACTCTGATAAGCCAAAGAGTAGTCCATAGAATTTTGTAAAACAGTAATGGGAGGGGAGAGAGCACTTATTTTGAATTCCAACAGATTTATAGTGCCCTCCTCGTATTCAAGTGTAATTGTACTTGGCCTAAGGTTTGGTGCAATTATACTCTCAGTTCCTTCGTGTGAGCTTTATGTTTAAAGGCTCTCTTAACCCTCTCCATAGGTAGAGGGGTGGAACTGAATCCCATTATTTGAGGATTTTGTAAATTGTTAAATAGTTTTTTCTTTTTCTTTTTACTAGAGGACATAGTAAAGGTTTAAAATTTTGTTTATTCTGGTTGTATATGAATCTACTCGGACAAGCTGTCAAGTTGAACTATATTTAAGAAAGTCGAAGTAATATTGAGTACAAAAATGTCTAACCACATAAAAATAGTATCTTGGAACTGCAGAGGTCTAGGAAATTGTATCAAGGTTAAAAGAATTTCAAATCTTATGTATAAAAAGAAAGCTAACATTTTGTGTCTACAAGAAACTCATTGCAAGAAAGTGAGTGATCCCATCCTAAAGTCTAAATGGTTCTCGCAAAGCTTTCAAGCACCAGGCTCATCCAAGGCGAGAGGAGTTGCCATACTGATATCTAAAAATATCCCCTTCCATTATGAAAAAACTTTAGTTGACCCCCATGGTAGATTTCTGTTCCTTAATGGTATTCTTGATGGCTCACCTTTAACTATAGCGTCAGTTTATGCCCCAAATAATAACCAAATGGAATTTCTGGAAACTGTTTTTTCAAAATTAAATGAGTTCAAGAAGGGAGAAGTAGTGATTGGAGGTGACTTTAATCAAATAGATGATCCTAAGCTAGATAAAACGTACAAAAACAGATTTGAGGCGACAAGGGTACAAAGCAAACCTAAACTGCAATCTTTGTTCTTAAAATATGACTTGAATGATGTGTGGAGAACACTGAATCCAGGTGTAAAACAATATTCTTTTTTCTCTCCAGTCCACAACATCTATTCTCGTATTGACTACATACTCATGTCTGTTGGTTTGCTGAGGCATACAACTGAGGCTGAAATTGGCTCCCAAACTTTGTCAGATCACGCAACTATTTCAGCGTCCATTGACTTACATAACAGAGAAGACACTAGCCACTCATGGACCTTAAATTCTTTATTATTAAATGACCAAAGTTTTTGTGAATTGGTTATTAAGCAGATAGAAGAATATTTTCGTTTTAATACATCATGTGGGGTAAAACAGGAACTTGTGTGGGATGCATTTAAAGCAGTCATGAGGGGTAACCTCCTCTCTCTGGCGACTCACTATAAAAGGGAAAAACAAAAAACTATAAGTGAACTACAAAACAAGATTAAAACCTTAGAGCTGAGGCATATGCGATTTGGTGGGAAAAAAACCTTTAAAAAGCTAGAATTTGAACGCAAAAAATTAGCTGTATTGGAAACTTCCCAAATCCAAAAACAATTAATGTATTTAAAGCAGAGGTATATTACCAAATCTCCCAAATATCTAAAACTACTAAAAAATAGGATAGTCAAAAAACAGAATTCTTCGTTGATCTATGCTGTAAAATCCTCAAAAGGCGAGATGCATTTGAAAACAAAAGAAATAACGGCACAATTCCTAGAATACTATAAAGAGCTATACAACTCTAATAATCCACAGATGAGTAACATTGATGACTTCCTTAATAAAATTAATTTTAAAACCAAAATATCAGAAGAACACTTAAGTTTTATGGAAAAGCCTATTGAGAGTACAGAACTGCAAAAAATCATAAAGACTATGAAAAATAATAAGGCCCCAGGAAATGATGGCTTGACATCGGAATTCTATAAAAAAAATTTACCTAATATTTTGGTTCCTCTCCTAGATACATGCAATTCGGTGCTTGCCAGAGGTTCTATGCCTGATTCATGGAAAGAAGCAAAAGTGATAGTTCTCCCTAAACCAGATAAGGATAGACTAAATGTAAGTTCTTACAGACCAATCTCTACACTCAATCATGACTTTAAAATTTTTTCCTCTACTCTAGCTGCCAGACTAAATAAAATCATTCCTAACTATATTGATAAAGATCAAGCTGGGTTTATCCCGGAAAGATCAATAACAGACAACATAAGAAAAACTCTGAATATTATAAATTTTTGTAGGAACACTAAAACAGAGGCAGTCATGCTTTCTCTTGATGCCGAAAAAGCCTTTGACAAGGTAGAAATTCCTTTTCTGAAAGAGGTCCTAAAGAAAATGGGATTTGGCCCCAATTTTTTACGCTCAATACAGGCTATTTATGAAGAACCCAAAGCTTTTTTGTCCATCAACAATCATAATTCCCAGAGCTGGACACTTTCCAGAGGAACTAGACAAGGATGCCCCCTATCCCCAATTTTGTTCGCCTTGTCTTTAGAACCCCTAGCCATGGCAGTAAGATCTGACCCCGATATAACGGGAGTGCTTATTGGCTCTCAAAAAACTTCCTACAAATTAAGTCTGTTTGCTGACGACGCAATTTTTTACTGTACAAATCCTCTGCTTTCTTTAAATAAACTAATAGCCTTAATTAAAGACTTTGGAAGAGTTGCAGGTTTCACAATAAATTTTCAGAAATCAGAAATATACCCTATTTGGCTAGGTCCTGACCTAGAATCTAAGTTAAAACGCGAATTTCACTTTAAATGGGTGAAATCTCACTTTAGACACCTAGGTATTTTAATTCCTCTGGACCTGCAAAATCTTTTTAGAGATAATTTCGATCCTCTGTTAAAATCTATAACAACAACTTTTAAAGATTGTGAGAAACTTTCATTGAGTTTATTAGAAAAAATAGAACAAATTAAGGTTTTTGTCCTACCAAAATTTTTATTCTTATTTCAGAACCTCCCCATTGTCATTAAACCAGAGATTTTTCAAAAATGGAAATCATTATTTTTGGATTTTATATGGGCAAAGAAAAAACATAGGATAGCCTACTCGACCTTAGTGAAACCTTTGTCACAAGGTGGGCTAGCACTTCCAGATTTAGAGAAATATTATTTGGCGGCTCAACTAAAATATGTTTTGCTATACGCTGTTCCTCAAATTGATAAGGATTGGGTACGTATAGAGCAATCCTTTATTGAACCAAATTTATTGTATGAAATAATTTGGAACAAGCCTAATCCATGTAATTCTAGTCTTCAATTGAATCCTTTTCTGAAATTAACCCTGAATATTTGGGACAGATATAGAAATTTATTAGCACCCCATCCCTCTCCAGCAACAGTTTTCTTGGGGCAGGACTGGTTCCCTGCAGCAAAAGACAATTCAAGTTTTAAGAACTGGAGAGTGGCAGGTATACTCAGATTTAAACACCTAATTATAAATAATTCAATGAGGCCATTAAAGAACCTGGAAAGAAAATATCTCTTTCGGGCCGACTGGTTGCAATACAATCAGTTACATCATTTATTGCACAACCCAAATATTTTGTCTCAATTAAATAGACCTTTGAAAGCATTTGAAGAAGCCATAATGGACCCGATACCCAAAATGAAAGGAAAGACTGCTGTTATCTATAAAGCACTAAGTAATTTAAACATGCCTTTAGACAGCTCAATTATGAAGGCTTGGAACAAGGATTGTGGGACTACTATCAGTTTAGAATGTTTGTCTAAACTCTGGACATCTTATTTATTTCATACCCCCATATTGAATTTGAGGCTACAAAACTTTAAAATTTTCTCCAGATGGTACCTGACACCACTACAGATTTTCTACGCCAAAAGATCAAAAGATGCCAAATGCTGGAGAGGGTGTGGCTTCCAGGGCTCATTTATTCATTGCTGGTGGGAATGCCCTGTTGTGATGGAATTCTGGAGGAAAATTTTGCCCACTGTTGAACGTATAATTGATCACAAAGTGCCCTTCACCCCCGACTCCATTTTGCTTAACCTTTGGAAAAATGGGGAAATGCCTAAGCATAAACATGAATTGGCTTCAATGCTTATTTTAGCTGCAAAATTATTAATAGCTCACCATTGGAAAGCCCCTGTCTTGCCTTCTAAACGTAATTGGTTTCTAAAAATTTGGGACCTAGTAGTAATGGATAAGCTGGCTACTACCATAAAAAATTCTGAAGCATCCGATAAAGGTCTAGATAAAAACATGTTTGTAGAGAAATGGTTTCACTTTTTTGCTTATGTACAATCTGAACAAAAAACATTGTGTAAATTACCGGATAAGTATTTAACTTTTGCTTTATATTAGAAATACACTCTGCATATTGTATTCATAACAGGATGGCTTGTAAGGTAGATTCTATGGTTATTAGTATTATAGTTGATGTTTGTTGGAATGTATTTTTGTTTTTAATTAATAAAAAGTTTAAACTCCAAAAAAAAAAAAAAAGTTCATGAGGTGCACCCATGTGTTTCTCCTTCATTTCCCTCTTGAGAGTTCTGGCACCTTCTTTTTCCTGATTATAGGACCTGGGGATCCCCTAGAACTGCATCTTCAGAGTACAGAGATCAGTTCCCATAGAGAAAATGGATGCTTTGAATAGGGTTGCCAATCCCCAGGTGGGGGCAGGAATCCCCTGCTTTGGAGACCCTCCCCCTGCTTCAGGATCATCAGAAAGTGGGGGGGGGGGGATGTCTGCTGGGCACTCCATTTTTCCCTTTGGAGACCGATTCCCATAGGGTATAATGGAGAATTGATCTGTGGGTATCTGGGGGGCCCCTGTTTTTTAAGGTAGAGGCATCAGATTTGCAGCTTATCATCCAGTGCCTCTCCTCAAAATACTCTCCAAGTCCTAAAAGGATTGGACCAGGGGGTCCAATTCTATGAGCCCCCAAAGAAGGTTCTCCTATCCTTCATTATTTCCAATGGAGGGAAGGCATTTAAAAGTTGTGTGATGGCCAGAACTCCCTTTGGAGTTCAATTGTGCTTGTCACAACCTTGCACCTGGCTCCACCCACAAAATCTCCTGGCTCCACGCTCAAAGTTCCCAGATATTTCTTGAATTGAACCTGGTCACCCTAGCTTTGGAAGGTGGACTCTGTGGCATTATACCCCACTGAAGTCTCTCTCCTCTCTGGGCTCCATTCCCAAATCTCCAGGAGTTTCCCAACCTGGATTTAGCAACCCTACCCCCATTACCCTTCAGTAGCTGGGATCAATTCTATGGGGGACCTGAAGGAGCTTCTTCAGATTCCTTTATAAACAAATAGAACATCTGCTTGTGCTTCTCACATCCTCGTGCCTTCAGTTCATGCTTTCACAGGCCCTTTGCCAACTGAGCATTTTGGCCTAGAGCAAAACGGATAGCTAGGTGCTGGAGTTGCTACGTTTGTCTGGCAAAAAGTGTTCCTATCTCTGGATGTTGTCTCTAGCAGTGCTGCGAAATGAAGCAAGCAAACTGCTAAGGAACAATCAGATAAACAGGAAGGAAGGGAACAAAATCTTAAACATCTGCCTTCTTGTGTCATTGTTCGCATGAACTTGCTTGCTTGCATGAACAGCACACAGACATATCAGGTCAGCACCCCTCAATATTCTTTTGTTTCTACATCTGCAACAGAGCCCTCTCAGCCCCACTCACCTCACAGGGTGTCTGTTGTGAGGGGAGAAGATATAGGCGATTGTAAACCGCTCTGAGTCTCTGATTCAGAGAGCGAGAAGGGTGGGGTATAAATCTGCTGTCCTCTTCTTCTTGCGCTCAAATATCTGATCATGTTTTATGGCTCTCAGACCCCTGACATTTATTCTATGCGGCTCTTACATTAAGTAATTTCCACCCCCCCCCTCCCGGTCTATACTCAAAATTAAGCTCTGTTACTCTTAGAAGCAGGACTTCTTTTGTAGCTGGAACTTCTTTACATATTAGGCCATACACCTCTGATGTAGTCAGTCCTCCAAGAGCTTACAGGGCTCTTGCTACAAGGCCTACTGTAAGCTCCAGGAGGATTGGCTACATCAGAGGTGTGTGGGCTAATATGCAAAGGATTCCCTGCTACAAGAAAAGCCTTGCTTAGAGGCACCACTGGACACAAACTGTTCTGTTGCTACCCACCTGAATAACTCTTATCAGTGTTAGTAATTACGCTGTAAGAAACATAAATCCAGGTGGGCAGCAGTGTTGGTCTGAAGCAATAGAACAAACCAACAAACCAACAGAGTTGTATTGAGAATGTAAGCTTTCATGCGCTAAAAGCACACTTCAGCAGACAATAGCTTCCATTCTCAATAAAACTTTGTTGGTCTTAAAGGTGCTACTGGACACCAGCTTTGTAAGAAAGGTAATTAGGATGGTCTACACAAGACCGGAAGTATTATTGGATAGTATTACCAGCGAGAATTCAGTATCTTTAGGGTGGCCACAAACCTTGGGATAAGCAGCTTCAGCAGGTGAGTATACTATTTTCAACAGCATTTAGTCCCTGGGGGGGGGGGGGGGGGGGGCTTGGACTGCAGCCTTATGTACTTACTGGAAGTTCTTACCAGAAGCGAGAAAGGGTAGCTCTAGGAATTGACTGAAATGCCTGGCAACCCTAAGGAGGAGCCTGGGACTTCCTACCTCATGGCATCTAGCCTTGGGCAGCTGCCAAATGGTGAGTGATGACAGCAGACCTGTGAGGAAGAGGAGTCGCATGGGGGTCCTGCTAACCCTGGATGGGGTCAGGCCTCTTACACACAGAACAGTATGTTCTCTCCCCCCCCCCCCCACAGAGGAACAACACCGGCAATGTTTGAAATGGACTCCATTTGGGGGGAGGGATCCAATAGTATTATTTTACCATCTGGAGGATCCTTCCCACATGCCTCCCATAGGTAAGCATATCCTTAACCAAAAGCAGAGAGACCCTTTTGGTGCTGAAAACAGTGCAGGACCAGCTACAGAGCAGAGGTGGCTAAACTTACTTAATGTAAGAGCCACATAGAATAAACATCAGATGTTTGACAACTGCAAGACATGAACAAATACTACACACACATCTTTATTAAAACTCTTTAATACTCCCTTTGCACAGAAAGAAAAAAATACATATGTATGCACTTTACAACATGACCATGCTGGAAGGATACTTTAAAAAAAAAAAGCTGGAAATAACAGTCTCCATAAGACCAGCATAGGAAAAGGTTAGGGGAATTACTTTTTGGCATCACTGGGAGAAGGAAACACACATATACCATACAGATCACTAACTACCATTTGCATCATTATGCATCTGTCCTGCCTTGACACCAAGGTTAATAGATGCAGCTCCTACAAGAGCTATAGAACTAAAAGGGAATCCTGCACTGTCCTCTGTAATCCTGTCCCTCCTTCCAGTGGCTCCCTTGGCTCTTGCACACTCTTTCTCCACTCTAGGTTTCTGGGTGACTTCTGTTGTGGAAAAGAGTTTGCAAGCCTGCCTACTTCCCCCTCCTTCCTCGCCTCACACATGGCAGAAATAGTCGACTACCTATGGGTCAGCACTTGAGGCTGACTGAGTTCCTGATGCTAAGCATACTTACTCATAGCAAACCTGCATTAAGTTCCTCCTCGACCTCTGGGAGCCACAGAATATGTGTCAAAGAGCTGCATGTGGCTCCCAAGCCACAGTTTGGCCACCTCTGCTACAGAGGAATTGATGAATAAAACATACAGCAGAATAAGTGGGGAACTGAGCACTCAAACTTGATGTGAGAATACGTTTTCTTTAAACAAACAAACAAACAAACAGGTTTTCCCTGTTTTAATCTGTGAATGTTGGAGGGTGTGCATCTTCTCCGCTTGGAAGATCTTTACAACATACGTTTAAATTCAGTTGTGTGTTTACATGTCAGCAGTAAGTAATTTCTGTGTTCTCTGTCATTTGTCGACAGGAGTATATTTTCTGGAAGATGGGTCTTTGTAAGGCTTTTACCATTTTGAGGATCCTGACAGATGGAATCCCGCCAATGGCAGACCCAAGTCTATTTATCAAGGATGCATACTTTGAAGATGTGTTGGTGAGGGTCTATAAAGTCAAAAGACCCTCTCCTGAGAAGAGGAAAGGAATCATGTTTTTCCATGGAGGAACTGGCACAGTTGGAAGCATTGGTAAAAAAAAAAATGCACCACTTTACAATAATAATTTTGAAAGGAGGAATCATGCTATATAAATATATACCACTAATCATGGCATATACCAGGCATGGCCAAACTTGCTTAACGTAAGAGCCACATCAAATAAATATCAGATGTTTGAGAGCCGCAAGACAGAAGGAAGGAAGGAAAATAGATGGGGAGGGGGAAGTGGTAGAAAGAAAATAACTTTAACTTTAAGTACATTCTCCAAGCCACTGGCTAGCTTGGCTTGAAGAGAAGTGATTTAAAGAGACAAAAGCCTTCTGCAAGGCAGCCAACAAGGTGGTGAGGGCTCCAAGAGCAACACGCTATTTGTGGAAGAGCCACATTGGGGAGGGACGGTGGCTCAGTGGTAGAGCATCTGCTTGGTAAACAGAAGGTCCCAGGTTCAATCCCCGGCATCTCCAACTAAAAAGGGTCCAGGCAAATAAGGCATGAAAAAGCTCAGCTTAAGACCCTTGAGAGCCGCTGCCAATCTGAGTAGACAATAGTCACGTTGATGAACCAAGGGTCTGATTCAGTATAAGGCAGCTTCATATGTTCATGTGGCTCCCAAGCCACAGTTTGGCCACCTCTGGTATATATGTATCTACACAGTTATTCTGTGAGCAAAACTCTGCAAGATTTTAACTCAGATCTAACAGCTAAGAGTAGTTTGTTCTGTTTGAAGTTCTTTCAAGAAAGGTCAACAACCTTTCAGGCACAGGAGGGAAAGGGACAGATTCCTCTGTTACTAGAAATGCTAGTTGTCTCCTTGTTAGATGGGGGAATTAGCAAGAGGTAGACCTAGGTAGAGCTCAGAAGCTGATCTTTTATCAATATAAAGGTCCAGTATCAGAAGGAAGACTCCAGAGTTCAAATATTTTAAAACGTTTAGTAGAAAAACATGTAGAAATACAATCACAAACACAAACAATACAAAAAACCACAACGAAGAGCAAGGAGAATAGAGATGAGCAATAGGGAACTTCAGGGACTGTTGAAGAGGGCAAATATTACCTGTTCTAGATGTGAAGACGTTCATTTAGAAATTAAAGATGAGAACAGGCATCGTACCACGTCTAAGAGGCCCATTACTTGAGTAACGGGGGAACAACCTGTCTATGTGACCTGATTGAATAAGGAGGCGTGGTTTGCTCTCATGTTTTATAGCATTTGGAGGGATGGAAACCCTCCCAGAGCAATCCCAGAGATTAAGACATGAGCAATACATTACCTGTGAACCCTTATTGTTCTATACATTCCATTGAGGAAAGATCCAGGCCAGGAGGATACCCATGTTGCAGTCAGATCAAGCCCAGACATTTTTCTCTGGCTCTTTGCAGAGAGCGGCTTCACTTGGCCTCTTTCTGACAAGTGGCTTCCATCTAAGTTCCAAAGCTGGGAAACCCACCACTTGTTACTCCCATAGAAGCAGGCAGCGCCACCTAGCTATATCACCATGTTAGCTTCTGCCAACTATGTGAAACAAATGATAGGTGGGCTTTAAGGTTTTTAAAAAGGTCTTCCTTGTACACTGTCCTAGCTGCTTTCCAGACACTGTATTGGATCAAAACACGTATGTGTGTGTCTCATTTGATGGGGGGGGGGGGTGGGTGGGTTGGGATGGGAAGCTCTTTAGAGAGTTTCTGCATTGTAGAATTTCCTATTCACTGGTACTTAGAAGACAGAAGGCAATGTAAACAGAACAGTGTGACACATTCGATGTCTGCACTTTTAAGAACTGTGAGACGTTCCTGGGTTTAGTTCTCTTACTGGAGACTCAGGGTGCTTTCACACATGCTAAATAAGGCACTTTCAGCCTGTTCCAGCGACCTCTTGCAAGTGGATTTTGCCATTTCACACAGTAAAATCCAGTTGCAAAGTGCATTGAAAATGGATTGAAAGTGTGTTCTTTAGTGCATGTGACAGTGCCCTTACAGCATTTCTGTTAGCTTTAAGTAGCTCCCATTAAGGAATCATCTACACCCATTAAGGAAACCTAACTTTCTTTTGTCATAAGCACTGACTTTCACCAGGAGTTTTACATCAAGGGAAACCAGAGTGAATGCAACACACCCATTCACAGTCATAATTACAAACTAAACTCACAACTTCTCTCCCCCCCTCTTTTAGATGCGTATGAAAGAGTGTGTCGATACATAACCAAGAAGAGTGACACAGTGGTAGTATCTGTTGGGTAAGTGACCCCAGTTTTTCCAAACATTGGGCTGAAAAAATCAAATTATGATAAAAAGCAGTGGAAGAAGAAGAGGAGGAGGTTGGGTTTATACCCTGCCCTTCATTTGGAGCCCCAGAGCAGCTTACAATCTCCTTTCCCTTCCCCTCCACACAACAGACACCCTGTGAGGTAGTTGGGGCTGAGAGAGCTCTGAGATAATTGCTCTTGAGAAAACAGCTCTGAGGGAACTGTGGCTGACCCAAGGTCACCCAGCTGTTTGTCTGCAGAGGAAGAGTGGGGAATCAAATCTGGTTATCCCAGATAAGACTCTGCACATTTAACCACTACATGAAACCAGCTCCCGGTTAACCAGTTTATTATTACTTTATATATTTTCCACCTTTCTCTTGATTACAAAAATTAAATAAAGAATAAACTGTTTAAGAACATAAGAGAAGCCATGTTGGATCAGGCCAATGGCCCATCCAGTCCAACACTCTGTCACACAGTGGCCACAAAAAAATAAACAAACAAGTGCCATCAGAAAGTCCACAAGTGGGGCTAGAAGTCCTTCGACTGTGCCCCCCCCCCCCCAAAGCACCAAAAATACAGAGCATCACTGCCCCAGACAGAGAGTTCCAACAATATGCTGTGGCTAATAGTCACTGATGGACCTCTGCTCCATATATTTATCCAATCCCCTCTTGAAGCTGGCTATTCACTCCTGTGGCAGTGAATTCCACATGTTAATCACCCTTTGGGTGAAGAAGTACTTCTTTTTATCAGTTCTAACCCGACTGCTCAGCAATTTCATTGAGTGTCCACAAGTTCTTTTATTGTGAGAAAGGGAGAAAAGTACTTCTTTCTCTACCTTCTCTATCCCATGCATAAGCTTGTAAACCTCTATCATGTCACCCCGCAGTCGATGTTTCTCCAAGCTAAAGAACCCCAAGCATTTTAACCTTTCTTAATAGGGAAAGTTTTCCAACCCTTTCAACATTCTAGTTGCCCTTTTCTGTACTTTTTCCAATGCTATGAAATGCATTACTGCGAAATTCAGTGGTGTTCATGGGGTGGGGTGGAGGTTTGCACCTCTTGGGACAGGTTTGTGTATAGGCAAGAATAAACAATAGCAGCAAACATAAAAAAAATACCTCAGGGCTTTTTTTGTAGCAGGAACTCCTTTGCATATTAGGCCACACCCTTCTGATGTAGCCATTCCTCCAAGATCTTACAGGGCTGTTATTACTGAAGCTCTTGGAGGATTGGCTACATCAGAGGTGTGTGGCCTAATATGCAAAGGAGTTCCTGTTACAAAAAAAAGCCCTTCCTTAGCTGTACTTGAAAACCGCTATTTCAGGTCATTACTGGGATGTTCCAGAATAGTCTGAGGAATGTGGAATATTTAGGGAAATGAAGCCACCCTCATCAAAGAAATCTGTAGTGGTGGTGTTATTTTTAAATGAAAATATAACCACATTTTACTTCTTTAAAGATGACAAACTGTGACATTTCTTGAAGGGAAGAAAGTATTTTAAGAAATGATTGTTTGATTATTTTTCTGCAGTTGTGGAATGAAGAGAGAAAGATTATCTCTTGCTCTGTTTGTTGAATTTTCAATATTGGTTTACAATGTTGATCAATGATGTGGAGCTTTACCAGCTTCTTATTTTAACAAGTAATTTAAATGTTGCCTTTTTTTTTTTTTTTACTCCTATTTGTAGTTTTGCATGCATGCTTGACATTATAGGGGCAACAAATGTACATAAGAGAAGCCCTGCTGGATAAGACCTGTGGTCCATCTAGTCCAGCATCACCTTTCACACGACACTTAATCCACCTCACTTGGAGGGCCAATAGGGTTGCCAAGTCCAATTCAAGAAATATCTGGGGACTTTGGGGGTGGAGCCAGGAGACTTTGGGGGTGGAGCCAGGAGCAAGGTTGTGACAAGCATCATTGAACTCCAAAGGGAGTTCTGGCCATTACATTTAAAGGGACCCCACACCTTTTAAATGCTTTCCCTCCATTGAAAATAATGAATGATAGGGGCACCTCCTTTTGGGGCTCATAGAATCAGACCCTCTAGTCCAATCTTTTTGAAACTTGGAGGGTATCTTGAGGAGAGGCACTGGATGCTATGCTGACAATTTGGTGCCTCTACCTCAAAAAACAGCCTCCCCAGAGCCCCAGATACCTGCAGATCAATTCTCCATTATACTCTATGGGAATCGGTCTCCATAGGGAATAATGGAGTGCCCAGCAGACATTTCCCTCCCCCTCCACTTTTTGATGACCCTGAAGCAGGGGGGAGGGCCTCCAAACTGGGGAATCCCCTGCCCCCACCTGGGGTTTGCCAAACCCAAGTGCCAATGAACAGGGCACAGAGGCTAAGGTCTTCTCCTGATGTTGCCTCCTAGCACTGGTATTTAGAGGTTTTCTGCCTCTGAATATTTGAAATTCTCTTTCATCGTAATGAATAATAGCCAGTTATGGATGTTTCCTCCATGAATCTGTCTCATTCCCTTTAAACCCTTGTATGTTTGTGGCCCTCACTGCCTCCAATGGCAATGAATTTCAGGGTTTTTTTTGGGGGGAGGGGGATGTTAAGTAAAAGAAGAGAGAAACAAGACTTAAACAAGAGAAACAAGACTTATTTTTATTATAGGTACCATCTGGCTCCAGAATATCAATATCCCACACAGTTCAGAGAATGTCTGAGTGCTACCACATTCTTTATGAAGACTGCAGAGAAATACGGAGTTGATCCTGCTCAGATTATAATTAGTGGAGATTCCTTTGGAGGCCTGGTTGCTGCTTATGTGGTCCAAGAGTTGGTGAGGCGGCCACATTTCCCCAAGCCTCGAGCCCAGATCTTGATCAGCCCTTTGGTTCAATGTCTGGATTTCAATTTGCCCTCTTATCAACAGAACCATTTTGTCCCCATTGTGTCCTGCAGAGTTTTTTTGTTATTCATTTCTTGGTACCTCAGCACCAGCAAGACACTGTTGGAATACCTAGAGAATGACTCGTTTATGCCCAAAGATGTTATAACAAAGTACCAGAAATGGCTACATTTGGATCATATCCCTGAGAAATTGCAAATGCAAGGCCCTGTTCAGAACACCTCACCACTCACTTCCCCTTTTAACAACATAGATTTTTTAATAAAGACTTTATACCAACCAACCATTGGCCCTCTTCTGGCTGAAGATGAAGTCTTTTCCCAACTCCCTGATACTTTCATTTTAACTTGTGAATTTGATGTTCTGAGAGACGATGGGCTCTTGTACAAGAAGCGGCTAGAAGACAATGGTGTCCGGGTGTCCTGGTGTCATCTCAAGGATGGATTTCAAGGGGTATTTTACTTTTTTAGTCATTGGTTTTTAAGTTTTCCATGTTGCAATGTAGGAGTAGACAATGTAGTGAAGTACATTAAAAGTTTATAAATGTATAATATTGAGAAATCCCCTGTGTTGAGTGTTACCCCCCCTTTCCAGCAATATAGAAGTGTTAATTTTGTATTCCCAAAACAGTAAAATAAATACTAGAAAAACCAATGTATTCTTTTTAAAAAATTATTCATTTGTTTAAAACCTTTCTATTCTGCCTTTCAACTCAAATATGATCCCTGAGGCAGCAAACATTATAACTAGGGCTTTTTTTTTTTGAGCAGGAACGCACAGGAATGCAGTTCCAGCTGGCTTGGTGCCAGGGGGTGTGGCCTAATATGCAAATGAGCTCCTGTGGGGCTTTTTCTACAACCCCCATGTTAAACATCAGAGGGTGTGGCCTAATATGCAAATGAGTTGCTGCTGGGCTTTTTCTGCGTGGAAAGCCCTGATTATAACATTAAAACAGCATTTAAAATAAGCTGTCTATATAATGTGGACAAAAACATATAAAATCAGTGATTTTTCTGTAGAAAAAGCCCAGCAGAAGCTCATTTGCATATTAGGCCACACTGCCTGGCGAGGGAGCATGCGCCTGCTGCATGGCGGGTCACGCCAGCCGGAGCCCTGGCCAGCCCAGACGGAACTCCGCTCCTGTGAGCTCCAGCAGAAAAAAGTCCCTATAAAATCACAATACGCATCAAACACTAAAACCAGGAGAAGGAGAATGGATTTATAATCTGCCCTTCACTCGAAGCCTCATAGTGGTTTGCAATCTCCTTCCTGTCCTCTCCTCACAACAGACACCCTGTGAGGCAGGTAAGGCTGAGAGAGCTCTGAGAGAACAGCTCCTTTTTAAAATTTTATTTTAATAACATAAATATATTTTCCAAACAAATAAGCACATTTATCTCACAATACAGAATTGTGAGATAAGTGACTAAGATCATAATCAGATTACAATTGCAGCAGATCTATGGGATATACATGATTTGGATCTATTAATATCATATAATTTAACAAGGGGAACCAAAGCTCTG
The DNA here is from genome assembly GCF_032191835.1 of Heteronotia binoei. Taxonomy (NCBI): domain Eukaryota; kingdom Metazoa; phylum Chordata; class Lepidosauria; order Squamata; family Gekkonidae; genus Heteronotia; species Heteronotia binoei. The sequence continues at coordinate 17,075,946 of NC_083240.1, forward strand.
GAAAGCCAGAATTACACTCAACAATTTCTAATATATAATTCAATATACGTGAAATACAAATCAAAACAGTACAATAATAGGAGACATATGCTGCTTTTCCGTTGTCCTCTGCAAGGTGGCTTACAAGTCACAACAATGCAATAAGAGAAGACTTATCTACCGCCTTTCCATTGTCCTCCTTAAAGCAGCTTACACATCAAAACAGTACAATAATAGGAGACTTATATGCTGCCTCTCTATTGTCCTCTTTGAAGCGGCTTACAAGTTGCAACAATACAATAATAGGAGACTTATATGCTGCCTCTCCATTGCCCTCCGTGAGGTGGCTTACAAGCCAACACAACACAGTAATAGGAGACACGAGCACTGCGTGCATGGCATGATAATGTCACAAAAAGTGATGTCATCAAGCAGCCCCCCCCCCCCCCCCGTCCATGTCAGGCTTCCAGATCGGGGTGGGAGCTGACAGTTGTGTCCCGCGTGGCCTTGCAAGGCACGTGGGACGCAAGCCGCTTCCCCCTCTCAGCCTTCCTGCAGCCTTTCAAGGCATGCAGGATGTGAGCCCTGGCCCAGCTCATGGGGGGCGCCCAGTGGCACCCCCAGACGGGGTGGCACACAAAGCAGTCACCTACCCCGCCTACTCCCACATGCTGGCTCTGATCACAGTTATAATTCTTTTTAGTATTAGTATTCTACCAGCATTGAGATACTCTGTAAGAATAAGATGTAGAAATTGTTAAATGTTTAAGGCAATACCTAGGTTCTTAGGATAAGTACATAAGAATATAAGAGAAGCCATGTTGAATCAGGCCAATGGCCCATCCAATCCAATACTCTGTGTCACACAGTGGCCAAAATATTTATATAGCCACTGATGGACCTCTGCTCCATATTTTTATTTAACCCCCTCTTGAAGCTGGCTATGCTTGTAGCCACCACCATCTCCTGTGGCAGTGAATTCCACATGTTAATCACCCTTTGTGTGAATTCCCATTTCTGTTATGCTGCTCAGTTGGAAAGGAGGGAAATTGAGAATGTAAATCTTGTAAATCTTGTAAATCTTGGTTATGAGTTTTAACAATATGTGTAATAGTAGGAGTCAGGAATTTTGTGTAAGAGGTGATGGGTTTGTTTTATGATTTTGTTTTTGTTTGTATTAAGCTGGTCAGATGACCGTGAATAAAGAACTACTACTACACATGTTAATCACCCTTTGGGTGAAGAAGTACCCTCTTTTTATCCATTCTAATCTGACTGCTCAGCAATTTCATTGAATGCCCACGAGTTCTTGTATTGTGAGAAAGGGAGAAAGTACTTCTTTCTCTACCTTCTCCATCCCTTTTTTCAATGCTATGATATCCTTTTTGAGGTGCAGTGACCAGAATTGTACACAGTATTCCAAATGAGACTGCACCATCGATTTATACAGGGGCATTATGATACTGGCTGATTTGTTTTCAATTCCCTTCCCAATCATTCCCAGCATGGCGTTGCCTTTTTTATTGAAATCGCACACCGTCTTGACATTTTCAGTGAGTTATCTACCACGACTCCAAGATTTCTCTCTTGGTCAGTCTCTGCCAGTTCACACCCCATCAACTTGTATTTGTAGCTGGGATTCTTGGCCCCAATGTGCATTACTTTGCACTTGGCCACATTGAACCTCATCTGCCACGTTGACGCCCACTCACCCAGCCTCAACAGATCCCTTTGGAGTGCCTCACAATCCTCTCTGGTTCTCACCACCCTGAACAATTTAGTGTCATCTGCAAACTTGGCCACTTCACTGCTTACTCCCAACTCCAAATCATTAATGAACAAGTTAAAGAGCATGGGACCCAGTACTGAATCCTGCGGCACCCCACTGCTTACCATCCTCCACTGTGAAGACTGCCCATTTATACTCACTCTCTGCTTCCTATTAATTAGCCAGTTTTTGATCCACAAGAGGACCTGTCCTTTTACTCCATGACTCTCGAGCTTACTAAGGAGCCTTTGATGAGGAACTTTATCAAAAGCTTTCTGGAAGTCAAGGTAAACAATATCTATCGGGTCTCCTTTGTCCACATGTTTGTGCACCCCTCAAAGAAATGTAACAGGTTAGTGAGGCAAGATCTTCCCTTACAGAACCCATGCTGAGTCTTCCTCAATAACCGTGTTCATCAATGTGCCTACTCATTCTGTATTTGATAATGGTTTCTACCAACTTTCCCGGTATTGAAGTCAGACTGACTGGTCTGTAGTTTCCCGGATCTCCTCTGGAACCCTTTTTAAAGATGGGGGTGACATTTGCTACCTTCCAGTCCTCAGGAACGGAGGCAGATTTTAATTAAAGATTACATATTTTTGTCAGAAGATCCACAAGTTCAACTTTGAGTTCTTTCAGAACTCTTGGATGTATGCCATCCGGACCTGGTGACAGCCTTTTTTATTGCAATCGCACACTGTCTTGACATTTTCAGTGAGTTATCTACCACGAGCCCATGATCTCTCTCTTGGTCAGTCTCTGCCAGTTCACACCCCATCAACTTGTATTGTAGCTGGGATTCTTGGATGGTTAAAACTTAGCATTAAAATGTGTCTAATTGCAAGAGTGTGACCTTGTTATTGTTAATAGGATATTGCAATTAAGGAAGTTCTTGAGTATTCTTTTAAAGAGACAATTCACCTCAAATACTGTAATAATGATGCATTATTATCTGCTCTGACATTTGAAATTATTAAATGAGTAAGACAATATTTAGGTTTTTCGGGTGGGTTTAAATTTAGTACAAGATTTCTTCTAATTGTAAAAGATGTACCCTTTTTATCATTAACAAAATAAGAAGAACATAAGAGAAGCCATGTTGGATCAGGCCAACGGCCCATCCAGCCCAACACTCTGTGTCACACAGTGGCAAAAAAATTTATATATACACACACATTGTGGCTAATAGCCACTGATGGACCTGTGCTCCATATTTTTATCTAAACCCCTCTTGAAGGTGGCTATACTTGTGGCCGCCACCACCTCCTGTGGCAGTGAATTCCACAACCAAGAATTTTTTTATCTGTTCTTTTAAAGAGAGAACTCCCTTCAAAATACTGTAATGATGCTTTAATATCTGCTCACATGTGAATTATGTATTTTTACTAAAACAGTTGGTTTTACTTGATTTTACTTGTATGTAACTATTCATAAAATTTGAAAATTAATGATGAATTTATGCTTTCCCATCCCCTTTTTTCCTTCAGTACCCCCGTTTTTCTTAAAAAAAACCCAGAAAAAATTAAATGAAAAACTTCTGGTGTTCACTAACTTCTTCAAGGTGAAGGAACAGTGCATATTGTTCAAAGAGATAAACTTTTCTAATTCATTTTTTCTTTCAAATAAAACATACCTGGTTTGTTTAGAAAATATAATTGTGTACAATATTTTAAAGGGAGTATAAGACATAGCATAACCCGGGTTTTCTTTGTAGAAAACCCCCTCAAAATCTCATTTGCATATTATGCCACACACCCTGGAACTAAGCCAGCCATTCCTGTGAGCTCCTGCTAAAAAAAGCCCTGAACATAACTAAAGGTGGCCTTTCACAGATTTATTAATGAAAATCAGAGAACTTTGAAGCTTCCCCATCAGATAAGACTGACCAGACCATTTTTTCATAGGAGAGTCGAGAATACTGGGGACCAGATTCTAGATGCACCAAATTATGTTTTGAATTGACATGATGTGTGTTTTCAATCTGCTATATATTTTATCCTTAAATAGAAGTCATAAAAGATCAAAATCCAGAATCAAGGAAGATAAAATTATGAAGAAAGTTAAGTAGTTGAAATTCTTTTCTGTTAATTACTGAGGCTTTTCTATCATAGCAAACATGTACTGGGAGCCCACCAACCACACATACTGGGAGTATATGATACCTGCAGTCCTTTAGATGTGCACCATCACTGTGTTGTATAAATAGAAGCAAAGCAAGTTCTTACCAGCTTAAGCATGCATAACCTGACCACTGGATTCTCCAGAGTTCACGTAGAATCATAGAGTTGGAAGGGACCTCTAGGGTCATCTCGTCCAATCCTCTGCACAATGCAGGAAACTCACAAACACATCCCCCTAAATTCACAGGATCTTCATTGCTGTCGGATGGTGTAGTAACGTCACACGACTCAGAGATGAGGTTCACACACCAGTCTGTGCTGCTCTTCTGACTGTCAGTGGCTGCGTTGCTTTATTTATATACATTATTCTTACACAATCATTCACTAATTACATGCAGAATTGCTTGCATTAAAGAGGTGCATCGTTCCAATTGCTTTGCTAATACATATGCATGATTGGCTTGCAAGGTATATTCTTCTCTTGATGGTTTACATATTTTTGGGCAAAAGACACATAAGGAAGGCAAGCATTGTACAAAGCAGCACTGTAAATAAGACACATAATCAGTCTAAGATAATAATGCCATATCAGAAGAATCACAGGTAGAGTCTAAGGGGACAGTTTCTTTGCTAATGCATGAGGCAGAGGGTGCCATAAGCCAGGATCTTTGAGGCAACATCACAGCAAGGTGACTTAAACAGCACACAGAAAGAGATATATTAGCAGGAATATAACTAAAAGTTCAACGGAAGCAAGAGAAAAACCAATCAGGTGATAAAGGAATATAGCCATAATTACTGGTTACATTAATTGTTGCATTGCTTTTCCACAAAGGGGCACATGTTTGCAGGCAACTGTACAATGGAATGCCCTAATTGGGTAAAGGTGCACAAGAGATCTGGGATTCATTTAAACATTTACCAAGAGCTGTATCAGTTCCTGGAGCCTTGCAAACAGGAATTAGACTCCTAATAACGTATGTAAATCAGTGTGTTGTGTCAGACAAAAATGTGAAACATTGTTAATGTTAGCTAAGTGTTCCCAAATATTAAACTGAAGACGATCTCCAAAACCAATAGCCTTGACAGGAGACAAAATACATAAACAAAAACAACAAAGTTTGTTAGCTGTGCAAATATAACAGCCACCAAGTTATCCAGGAATGGCTCTCATCCAGCCTCTTCCAACGTTTGTTGAGCTGGATTAGTTAGACGCTTCACATCCCCCCATGTGACATCACGTGTGTGTGGATTTCACCATCTCCCTTTTGAGGCTGAGATTGAAATTGGGAATTGGATTTGGGAGACTCTGATGCCATGCCATCTTTAGCCAGGTGAACACAACGTGCCAGAACCCACAAAGGACCTGCAAGAGAAAACACGGCAGCATGCCTGCGTCCCCAGGTGATAAGGGGCACTGGACCATGCCACGTTAATAAGACCAAATTCAATTGTTCCTGAACCTGCATTTTGGTAGGAACCTTTATTTTCACTCCTTTTAATTGTTTTTAAAGAGTGGTTTTCAATGTCTGATTAGCATGTTCCACAAAAGCTTGACCTGTGGGATTATATGCAATGCTATGCTGGATTTGAATGTTCCATTGTGTACAAAATTCTTGGAAACCAGCAGAACGGTAGGCAGGGCCATTATCTGTCTTGAGTTTTTGAGGTTTGCCCAGGGCAGTGATGGCAGCAATTAGATGAGCAATAACATGCGTGGCAGACCCCTCTTTGAGGAGTCCCCATAAGACACCTGAATAGGTGTCTACAGACACATGAACAAATTTCCAAGGGGCCAAGGAGGGAACATGTGTGACATCCATTTGCCAGAGTTTGTTAGAGAACACTTTCCCTGTGAAGAAAGGTTTAAAACGCTTGGGGCTCTTTGGCTTGGAGAAACATTGACTGCGGGGTGACATGATAAGAGGTTTACAAGATTATGCATGGGATAGAGAGAGTAGAGAAAGAAGTACTTTTCTCCCTTTCTCACAATAAAAAAACTTGTGGGCATTCAATGAAATTGCTGAGCAGTCAAGTTAAAACAGATAAAAGGAAGTACTTCTTCACCCAAAGGATGATTAACATGTGGAATTCACTGCTACAGGAGGTGGTGGCAGCTACAAGCATAGACAGCCCCAAGAGGGGACTGGATAAAAATATAGGCCAGAGGTCCATCAGTGACTATTAGCCACAGTATGTATGTGTATATATATATATATATATATATATATATATATATATATATATATATATATATATATATATATATATATATATATATATATGTGTGTGTGTGTGTGTGTGTGTGTGTGTAGAAGAAGACATTGGATTTATAGTCTGCCCTCCACTCAAGAGCTGCAGAGCAGCTCACAATCTCCCCACAACAGATACCCTGTGAGGTGGGTGGGGCTGAGAGGATTCTCACAGCAGCTGCCCTTTCAAGGACAACCTCTACAAGAGTTATGACTGACCCAAAGCCATTCAAGCAGTTACAAGTGGAGGAGTGGGGAATCAAACCTGGCTCTCCCAGATAAGAGTTTGCACACTTAACCACTACACCAAACTGAAACATATATTGGTCACTGTATGACACAGAGTACTGGACTGGATGAGCCACTGTCCTGATCAAAATTTAAAGAAAACTGTTTTGACAAATGCTTTGGCATTCTGGTGAAAACAACTATGACTGAGGCAGGATAAGTAAATAGAGATGTAAAACGTTTTAAATCTTGTCAGCAAAGGCATTGCACTGAGCAATCAAGTCAGGAAGATTAGGATGGCCTCGAATGTGAGCAATGAAAAAAGTAGCAAGAAATTAAAAGCTGCAAGATTAAAAATATAGCCAATCAAATTAGGGTCAATTTGAGAAGTGATACATGCACCAGGAAGTTGATGAATCAAATTAAAGGCATATAAGGTATCGACTATTAAGTTGAAAGCCCTTTGTAAATAGAGCTGAAAGACCATTGTTCTTATAACAGCAACTTCAGCCTGCTGCACTGAGCGCTGTTGCAAAGTAAAGTGTGTCTTTTACACTTTCTCCCCAGCAAACTGGGTACTCATTTGACCAACCTTGGAAGGCTGAGTAACCTTGAGGCAGCTACCTGAACCCAGTCTCCACCAGGATCAAAGGCCGTGAGCAGAGCTCAAGACTGCAATACTGCAGCTTTAACACTGCACCACGGGGCTCTTCCTGAAGCCAAATTAGCATTTTCCTTAGCCAATTTCATCATCAATTCTCAACATGTCCTTTGATTGCTGCCTGAAGACAATTGATAAGGTCTAAATAGAACTAATGTGGCTTTTGACAGACAGTTGCAAAAGGGAGTACAACTTGTGCTTCAATAGTACTGAACTGTCCAGATCCATATATTTGTTCAGCACTATAAGTCCTATTGGAGCCACACCCTTGAGCATTAGCCAAATTACAATATTCACTGTCCCATACCACATATTGTCCAGGAGTTAACATCATTCCCATCCTATTTTTCCAGTCTTGAGAAATCACAGTGTATCCATTAGAGAGTCCTTCTAAAAGACTGCACATTGGTTCCCCTTATGCCCATGTCTCTGATAGCCTTTTGAATTTCACTCAGAACAGAGTGGAGCAACACAGTACAGTTAACAACCTGTTGCCTATTCTCATTCTCTGCATATGCTACTAGGCCCACGGATAAAAGGTCAGGCAACTCTTCCCCTGTCAAATGTTTAGAGCAAATAGACAACACTTCTGCCAATTCTGGGACATTTTCCAATTTAGCCTGTTCAAGTTCCTTCTTCAAAACTTCACAGACCATGTGTCACGGCTGGGGCCGGGTCAGGCAAAGTCCAGAGGCAGTCCGAGGTCTGTAGCCAGTAAGCAGGAGGGTCCGAGGCGCCAAATCCGAATCACTGTAGAAGTATCGCAGGTCTGAGGTCCAGAAGCCGAGGTCAGGGAGTCCAGAAGTCCAAAGCCAAAGTCAGGGAGTCAGGAACAAAAGTCAAGCCAGAGTGGATGCTAGAATGTCAGGGAGATGACTAGTTGCTTCCACAAAGCCTCCTCCCAAAGCCCACAGCTATATAGCCCTCTGCTGGCTGTTGCCTGTTTGGGCTAATTGCTGGCTCAGGGAGGCAGCCAGGATCCTGTTACCACTCAAGCATCCTTGCTCTTAGAAGGGCCAGAATCCTCTCAGAACTCAGGGCTCAGGGAGCGTCTTGCTTGTGAGCGTGCCGCCCTCCTCTGATCCCTGAGGTCCTGCCGGAGGCGGTCACGCACACGAGCCACCCGAGAGGGCGAGGCAGGGGGGCTGGGATCTTCTCCAGCAGGAGGCAGGGGCACTGGTGCAGGTGGCAGGGGCACAGTTTCTGCATCAGACTCAACTTCCTCTGAAGGGTCCCCAGCACCCATGACACTATCCCCCCCCCAGGGCCCCCCTCCGTCGAGGGACCTGGAAGGTCGGGGTGGTCGTTGTGGAACCGGTGCACCAAGTCCGGGGCATGAAGATTGTCCTCGGGCTCCCAAGACCGGTCTTCTGGGCCGTATCCCTCCCAGTCCACCAGGTACTGGAGGCCTCCACGATGGTACCGGGAGTCCAGGATCTGGCGCACCTCGTATTTTTCTTCATCATCCACCAACACCGGTGGTGGCGGCGGTGGGCAAGGAGGCCGAGCTGGGTCAGGGGGTGCAGCTGGAACAAGGAGGGAGCGATGGAACACCGGGTGAATGCGGAGATGGGGTGGCAACTGGAGCCTGAAGGCGACGGGGTTTATTTGGTCCGTGACGGGGTAGGGGCCAATGAACCACGCATCCAGCTTGTGAGACCGACCAGGCCGGCGCAGGTAGCGAGTTGAGAGCCACACCTGATCCCCTGGCTGGATTGGGGGGCCCTCCTGCCTCTTCCGGTCCGCAGCCAGTTTGTAGGCTTCCTTGGCCCGCTGTAGCTGCTCCCGGAGCAAGTCTTGGCTGGCGCGGAGTTCTTGCAGGTAGGCCTCGACGGCGGGGACATTCGTGGGTGGCAGGATCGCCGGGAAGAACCGAGGGTGGTACCCGTAGGTTGCAGCAAATGGACGAGTGGACCGCGTTGTGGTATGCAAACTCCGCTAGAGGCAACAGAGTGGTCCAGTCGTCCTGCTGGTAGCAGGTGTAGCAGCGGAGATATTGCTCTAGCGTGGCATTGGTGCGCTCTGTCTGACCATCTGTCTGTGGGTGGTAGGCTGAGGACAGGTGCACTCGAGTACCCAGGCTGGAATGGAGGGCTTGCCAGAACCGAGAGGAGAACTGGGGGCCCCGGTCTGAGATCAGGTGGGCTGGGAGTCCGTGCAGACGAAAGATGTGTTGAAGATAGAGCTGGGCTGTCTCCTGAGCTGTGGGAAGTTTCGGGCACGGAATGAAGTGGGCCATCTTGGTAAATAAATCGACGACCACCAAGATGCAAGTCTGACCTTTGGATCGTGGGAGTTCTGTAATGAAGTCCATCGAGATGGTATCCCAGGGTCCTGAGGGTGCGGGCAAGGGCTGTAACAACCCCGAGGGTTTGGCCGGGACGTCCTTGGCCCGCCGACAGACGTCACAGGAGCTGACATAACGTGCAACATCGGATCGAACTCGTGGCCACCAGAATTCTCGCGTCAGCAAGTGGGTGGTCTTATGCTGTCCAAAGTGCCCGGCGGGTAACGAGTCGTGGGTCAGGCGTAGCACTTCTGCCCGCAAGGGCCCGGGCGGCACATAGAGGCGTTCGCGGTGTAGCAAGAGACCGCCTCGAGTTGTGAACTCGCCTGCCGAGTTGTCTTGGAGTGCCTGGAGGTGTTGCTGGACCCAGGGATCGTTGGCCTGGCTAGCACGAATGTCCTCCACGAGTGTGGGTGAAGTGGAGGTGGCTGCAAATACTGAGGGCGGCAGGATGGGAGCAGCGGGCGCGGCCTCAGTTGAAGCAGGGGCGTATTCCAGTTTCCGGGAGAGCACATCTGCTTTTCGGTTCTGGGTATGGGGGATGTAGGAGATCCGGAAGTCAAAGCGAGAGAAGAATAGGGACCACCGGATCTGGCGCTGGTTGAGACGGCGGGTGGACTGGAGGTGCTCTAAGTTCCGGTGGTCAGTGAGCACTTGAACAGGGGGGCGAGCCCCTTCGAGGTAATGCCTCCAAACCTCAAAAGCCGCCTTGATCGCGAGCAACTCCCTCTCCCAGATGGTATAGTTCCTTTCCGCAGCCGTGAGCTGGCGCGAGTAATAGGCGCAGGGCTGGAGTGGCTGAGACGGCTCCTCGCGCTGGGACAGCACTGCTCCCAGGGCCACGTTGGAGGCATCAGCTTCCACCGTAAAGGGAAGCTGGGGGTCAGGGTATCTCAGGAGTGGGCCGGTGGCAAAACGGGTCTTCAGGGTGGAGAAGGCGTTATCGGCCTCTGGGGACCAGCAGAAGGGTTCTTTGGGGCGGAGTAGTCGAGTCAGGGGTGTTGTCAGGGAGGCATAGGCCGGGATGAATTGCCGATAGTAGTTGGCAAAACCAAGGAATCGCTGCAGGTCTTTGCGATTCTGAGGAGCCTGCCAGGTCAGGACCGCTTCTACTTTTTTCGGGTCCATGAGGATCCCTTGCAAGGACACAATGTGACCGAGGAACTCGACAGAGCACAGGTCGAAGTCACACTTCTCCAGCTTGGCGTAGAGGCCATGGGTTCGCAGGCGCTGCAGGACCTGGCGGACGTGCTCGGCGTGCTGGGCAGGATTGCAGGAGTAAATTAGGATGTCATCCAGGTATATGATTGCGAAGCGGTCGAGCAAATCCCGGAATATGTCGTTCATGAACCTCTGGAAGACAGCAGGGGCGTTGGTCAATCCAAAGGGCATCACCAGGTGCTCGTACTGCCCGTACCGGGTCCCAAATGCGGTCTTCCATTCGTCTCCGGGCCGTATGCGCACCAAATTGTACGCCCCACGGAGGTCCAGCTTGGTATAGATTTGGGCCCCCTTTAAGCGATCCAAGAGTTCAGGGATCAGTGGTAGAGGGTACCGGTCGCGGATGGTGATCTTGTTCAGGGCCCGGTAATCATTGCACAGCCGGAGCTCCCCACTTTTCTTCTTCACGAAGAGGACTGGAGCAGACAGGGGAGAGGTTGAGGGTCGGATGAAGCCGCGTTTCAGGTTCTTATCTAGGAAGTCTCGCAGAGCGGCCAACTCAGGCTCCGACATTGGGTACAGACGCCCCACCGGGAGTGGTGCCCCAGGTACCAAGTCAATGGCACAGTCATAGGGCCGGTGAGGGGGAAGCTGATCCGCTCCTGTCTCTTCGAAGACATCGGCGAAATCCGCATACTTCTGAGGGAGCTGAGGACCACCACTCGGGATGCCAGCTGCCAGAGTGGTGGGAGGAGTCAGATGGGGGCATGGGTCTTGGAAACGTAGTTCCTGCTGGGCCCAGTCCACGATGGGGTTGTGCAGCTTCAGCCAGGAAAGGCCCAGAATCAGTGGGAAGCGAGGCATGCAGGCGACATTAAACTGCAGCTGTTCTTGGTGCTGCTGGACGTGGAAGGTGATGGGACAGGTCTCCTGGGTGACGGGCCCAGAACGGAGGAGGCGCCCGTCAATAGCCTCCACCAGCAACGGAGTCTCTTTTGTCTGCACCGGGATCTGGTGCTGTTTTACAAAGGCGGCATCTATAAAACAGTGGGCTGCTCCCGAGTCCAGCATGGCATACACGAACAGCCAGTGTTCGTCAGGCAGACGGAGTTTGACTGGTAGCAGGAACGGGCCCGGGGTATCAGCCCGCTGTTCGGAGGACCCAGCTAGTCGCCCCAGGCTGGGGGGTCCACTTATGCCTGGGGCTGCCCTTTTGGTGGCGGTGGCGGCAAAGGCCCGGGTATCCAATGCTTAGCAGGGCAGCCAGAGGCATAGTGGCCTGCCATGCCGCAGTAGAGGCACAGATTCTGCGTGCGGCGTCTGGCCTTTTCCTCTGGGGTCAGGTGAGGTCGAGCAGCTCCAAGCCGCATAGGCTCATCCTCGGCGCTGGTACTAGCTGAGGATGGGCGAGGAGCCAAGTGGCACGGCGCAGGGAGCTGGCGCCCTCTGGTCTTGGCTTGGCGGCGACTTTCCAGGCGGCCATCAATGCGGAGGCAGAGGGTGATAAGTTGTTGGAGCGTCGGTGGTTGCTCCACCCTGGCCAGTTCATCCAGGACCTCCTCTGCCAACCCCTCAGTAAACTGGTCCATCTGGGCAGCCTCATTCCACGCCAAGTCCTGGGTCAGGAGCTTGAATTCTGTGGCATATTGAGCCACCGAGGAGTTGCCTTGTTTCAGTGCCCTGATCTTCCGGTTGGCTGTGGCTGCTTGGACTGGGCTAGAGAAAGCAGCAGACAGGTGGGCCTCAAACCCCTGGTAATTAGTTAGTAGGGGAGAGGACGCGACCAGCAAGTGTGTGGCCCATTTGGCCGCCTGCCCCTTTAACAGACTGATGATGAAACACACCTTTGTCTTGTCATTGAGGAAGTCCCTTGCTCTCAGTTCAAAGTACAGCCGACACTGTGCTAGGAAGGCAGGAAATTCTTCCACGGCACCCCCAAATCTGTCAGGTGGGGGAACTGGGCACTTGGCTGGAGCACTGGTCGCAGGTTGTTGCTGCAAGTGCACTACTGCCTGTGTTAGCTGCTGTACCTGGGCTTGGAGCGCAGCCAGTAGTTCTGTGGTTTCACTTGCTTCAGCATCCATCCTGTGGAGTGGGTGTTTGTCAGGTGGAAGCAATCTGTCACGGCTGGGGCCGGGTCAGGCAAAGTCCAGAGGCAGTCCGAGGTCTGTAGCCAGTAAGCAGGAGGGTCCGAGGCGCCAAATCCGAATCACTGTAGAAGTATCGCAGGTCTGAGGTCCAGAAGCCGAGGTCAGGGAGTCCAGAAGTCCAAAGCCAAAGACAGGAACCAAAGTCAAGCCGGAGTGGATGCTAGAATGTCAGGGAGATGACTAGTTGCTTCCACAAAGCCTCCTCCCAAAGCCCACAGCTATATAGCCCTCTGCTGGCTGTTGCCTGTTTGGGCTAATTGCTGGCTCAGGGAGGCAGCCAGGATCCTGTTACCACTCAAGCATCCTTGCTCTTAGAAGGGCCAGAATCCTCTCAGAACTCAGGGCTCAGGGAGCGTCTTGCTTGTGAGCGTGCCGCCCTCCTCCGATCCCTGAGGTCCTGCCGGAGGCGGTCACGCACACGAGCCACCTGAGAGGGCGAGGCAGGGGGGCTGGGATCTTCTCCAGCAGGAGGCAGGGGCACTGGTGCAGGTGGCAGGGGCACAGTTTCCGCATCAGACTCAACTTCCTCTGAAGGGTCCCCAGCACCCATGACACCATGTGTCCTGGGGCGTTAGATGGTGGACCCACGGGTGGATTCGTTGGTGGAGGAGGAGGAGAAGGAAGAAGAGGAGGGGCAGGGGGCACAAGTTGGTCACCAGTACATCTTAGGGGACAATCTTTAGAGAGCTGTCTTGTGCTAGAAACAGGCATAAATTTCTCTACTGCATACCTGCATTTATGCCAGGCTTGCAGACGTTCAACAGAGGCTCGAGGCTCTGTATGAAAGGTCTTCCCTATCTTCTCCCAGTCCTGAAGTTTAAGAGAACCTCCCCCTGGATACCAGGGGCATTGCTTACTGACTTCTTGGAAGAGAGTCTTAAGTTGCCCAGAAGTCACGGACCCGCTGTACTTCTGAATGAGGAACCGCAGCTCCTCCAAATGTTTCTGCCGGGTCTGCGAGAACTGTCCTCCCATACTCACAAATGAAGGGGTCATTTAGAACGACCGAGTGTACTCAAGGGGTCTGTTCCAGACATTTGTGAGAGGGCCACATGTAGTAACAACACACGACTCAAAGATGAAGTTCACATACCAGTCTGTGCTGCTCTTCTGACTGTCAGTGGCTGCCTTGCTTTATTTATAAACATTATTATTTACACAATCATTCACTAACTACCTGCAGAATGAAACAACGGATGTTTACTTTAGCTTGTTACCCCAAATGCATATTCCAGGAAGGAGGTGAAAAGGTCAGCACATTCCAAGACCCTCAGCATTCTTGCGTAGGGCAAAGTACAGGAAGGTTTGAAGCCTCCCTTCTAAGTCTAGAGATGAACTCAGGGCAAGATTGGTTTGCCAAGCCGTTGCCCTTTCCTTCAAGATGGCCATCTAGCCTCTGTTTAAAAACCTCCAAGGAGGAGAGCCCACCACCTCCCGAGGAAGCCTGTCCCACTTAGGAATCGCTCAAACGGTCAGGAAGTTCTTCCTAATGTGGAGACGGAAACTCTTTTGATTTAATTTCAACCCATTGGTTCTAGTCCTACCTTCCGGGGTCACAGAAAACAATTCCACACCATCCTCTATATGACAGCCCTTCAAGTACTTGAAGATGGTGATCATATCACCTCTCAGCCGCTTCTTCTCCAGGCTAAACATCCCCAGTTCCTTCAACCTTTCCTCATAGGACTTGGTCTCCAGAACCCTCACCATCTTTGTTGCCCTCCTCTGGACCCATTCCAGCTTGTCTATATCCTTCTCAAAATGTGGTGCCCAAAACTCCAGGTGAGGTCTTACCAGAGCAGAGTAAAGCAAAACCATCGCATCACATGATCTGGACACTATACTTCTGTTGATACAGCCCCAAATTGCATTTGCCTTTTTAGCTACCGCATCACACTGTTGACTCATGTTCAGTGCATGATCCACTAAGACCCCTAGTCCCCTACATGTGCTGAGGCTGTTATGTGCACAATAAATATTTGCTTGGTCTTGTTCACAGAACATAGTGATCCCAAATGTTGGTCACAGGTAAGTCACACTCCCATTATGTTCAGTTGGTGGGATCCCTCATTGTAACATCTGAAAAGATATAGGCTAACAGTTTGATTCTACCGTTAAGGTCAGGAATATAGGGGAACAGTTGTGGGTCTTGACCAAAAAGATCAAAAAAGATGGCTCTGCAGGCCAGAAACTGAGCTGGCCTAATGTCAACGAAACATACCAAACAAACCCTGGGTAGAATAGCCTTGGTCAGGGATAAGAAACAAAGTAGTAACACTATAACATGGCCTTTTGTAGATTAGAAACAGAGTAACCCATATCAGTGGATAATATATGTTGGGGTCCAAGTGTGAGACATGACAGGAATGTCAAACTTCACAGAAGTGAAAATACAGTTGAAAGATGAGGTGTGTTGCTGGAAGGCCAACAGATATTCGTATGTATGAGAAACTTGTAATCACTATTTTTAAATATACTTTGTTATAATAAAAGGGCAATCATTAAACAGGGTTAAAACCTCAAAAAAAGTGGGAATAAAACAACATATTAAAATACATGTTGGAACAGGAGGGCTGGGTGCCAGAACTCGGCCAAGCTCAGCACTAGTCAAAGGGACAAGAAAAGAATGTTACATAATTAGGTGTTACAACCAAAAAGGCCCTTTCTTTTGGGACAACCCACTTTACCGCAGCTCTTCTTCAACTGTTCCTCCAGTCTTCCTTTTCCCAAGCTTGTTCTACCCCACCCCAACTGAAGTGAAGGGAAAGAGGAGGGATTTGCTGCAACTGGTGGAAAAGAGATCTGGTCAGCTTCACCATCATGACCTCCCACACTTTGGGTAGGGGTAGGGGCAAGACTGGATCTACATGTTTTTTGAGGGGGGGGGGCAAAATTAAAAAATGACGCCTCCTTATGGGCCATTCTATCTTATGGTCCCATAGAATACAATGGACTCCATACCCAATTTGGAGGCCCCCCCCTCCGTCGGCGCCGGGGCAAGCACCCCCTCTGCACCCCCTAGATCCAGCCATTGCAAGGGTGGCCATTTAAGCAGCCAGGAGCTGCCCCCTCATACTTCCTCTTTGTTCCTGGCCAGCAAGACAAGAGGAAGCACGGATACTTTTTCATAACTGGCTTCTATCCTGGCATCCTTTTCTTAAGTTATTGTAGATTTGGGGGGCCCTGGCAGATAGTGCTAGGGTTGCCAGGTGCAATTCAGGTAATATCTGGGGGCTTCCAAGATGGAGCCTTTGGGGATACAGCCAGGAGCAAGATTGTGACAAGTACGATTGAACTCCAAAGAGAGTTCTAGCCATCACATTTAAAGGGACCATTCTTCTCTTAAATGCCTTTCCTCCATTGGAGATAATGGAGAATGGGAGCATCTCCTTTTGGGGCTCATAAAACTGGACCCCCTGGTCCAATCTTTTCGGGGGAAAAATGTGAGGAGTGATACCAGATGCTTTGGTGTCTCTACCTCAAAAAACAGCCCCCAGTTACCCATAGATCAATTCTCCATTATACCCTACAGGGACCAGTCTCCATAGGTTATAATGGAGTGAACAGAGACTATTCCCTGGCCCCACACTTTCTGATAACCCTGAAACGGGAGGAGGATCTCCAAACCAGGGGATTCCCTGCCCCCAGCTGGGGATTAAGCAAATAGGAGATCCATAGAAAAGGTTAGCAAACAACGAAGATCATATACCATCGAACAATAACCAAGATATAAACATTTCATCATAATTTATATAAAGCAAATAGTACAACAATTACAAATGGTATAACTATAGGTATTCCACAAAAATCCATAAACATCTACAATATTGATAACAAATACAGTTCTTATGTCTAATCCATATAGGCTACTCTATATGATCTATATGGAGCGCCGTGACCTAGCAATGGTGATCCATGCTACGGTCATCTCGAGACTGGACTACTGCAACGCCCTCTACATGGGGCTGCCCTTGTGCTGAACTCGGCGGCTGCAGCTGGTGCAGAATGCGGCGGCTAAGCTGTTGCTGGGGCTCCCAAGGTGGGAGCACATACAGCCGGGGCTACACGGACTGCACTGGCTGCCAGTGGCATACCGAGTTCGCTACAAAGTGCTGGTCATCACCTTTAAAGCCCTATATGGCCCAGGACCTACCTACCTGAGGGACCGTCTCTCCCCATATGAGCCCCAGAGAGCGTTGAGGTCAGCGTTGAGGAGAGCGTTGAGGTCAGCGTTGAGGAGAGCGTTGAGTTAAAAACCAGCTGAATGTCCCTGGGCCAAGGGAGGCCAGATTGAAGGCCACCCGGGATCGGGCCTTCTCTGTTGCAGCTCCACTACTGTGGAATCAACTCCCTGAGGAGGTGCGGGCCCTACGATGCTTAGATCAATTCCGTAGGGCCTGTAAGACCCACCTCTTCAAGATGGCCTTCAACTAGTGACAAAGCTAGGAAATGCTGCTGAAAATGCTTTTAGTCACTGAATTCCATTGAAGACCTAATGTTTTAACGCCACATTGTTAAATGTTAATTTTAATAATTTATAATTTGTTTTAACCATGTTTTTATAAGTATAACTGATGTACAGTGCATTTTATGTTGTGAGCCACCCTGAGCCTGCTTCGGCGGGGAGGGCGGGATGGAAATAAAAAATTAAAAAAAAATGATCTCAGTCTCACAGACATGATTCACAAATCATGGTGTGTGTCGCAGGTACCATGGGTGCTGGAGTCCCAACAAGATGGGAGGGAAGGCCCATTTTGCAAGAGGCAGGGCAGGTATGTGAGCAAGACATACAGTGTGCCCCACCTTAAGCCCTGGGCCCCGGCATAGCAACCCTGACACAAGGTATTTGATCCTGCTTTGGTGGGGAGGACAGGATATAAGATAAAGAAGATGAAGAAGATATGGATTTATATCCCGTCCTCCACTCAGAATCTCAGAGTCTCAGAGCGGCTCACAATCTCCTTTACCTTCCTCCCCTACAACAGACACCCTGTGAGGTAGGTGAGGCTGAGAGGGCTCTCACAGCAGCTGCCCTTTCAAGGATGTCTGCCAGAGCTATGGCTGACCCAAGGCCATTCCAACAGCTGCAAGTGGAGGCATGAGGAATCAAACCCGGGTCTCACAGATAAGAGTCTGCACACTTAACCACTACACCAAACTGGTTCTCAAGTTTATTTATTATAAGTTTAATAAATAAATAAATAAATTATGTGTAAAGCAACTAATAAACAACTGATAATGGCCTGCATAAATGGTTTCCACATGCAAGTCCTGACCCAACTTCAGAGTTGTGCCATTTCATCGGCACATAATGAGGCTTGTGAAATGTATGCTTTTGCTAAATATCACAAAGATGTACTGATACAAAAGAAAACAGGTTGGTGTTTCGCCTCTTTTAAAAAAAACATTTGGATCATTTACCCATGGGTGGTTTGCCCTGGCTTGGATGCCACTGGGCGTGGATCCCCCTCTGCTCCCCCACAGCATCAGGGTGTTTTGGGGTCCAGCCAACTTTCGCACTCATTCTCACCCAAGTCTCCTCCTTACCATAGATCCTATCCCACATAGCTTTCATCCATCCAGGTTCCATGATCCACACAGGACCAGATCTACAAGTTTTTTGAGGGGGAGAGCAAAATTAAAAAATGACACCCCCTTATGGGCCCAAAGAATAGAATGGACTCCATACTCAATTTGGCACCCCCCTTCTGTTGGCGCCCTGGGCAAGCACCCCCCCTCTGCCCCCACCTCAGATCCGACCCTGGATCCACAGCTTAGTCTTTTCAAGTGGTCAAATGAGGCTCCTCCTCTCTTTATTCACCAGTAGATAATCTTACAAAATCCAACTCTTGAGATATTCTCTACCTCTCCTGCAAACCTTACTACACCTGCTTCTGCTCTGATGCTTTGGAAAGATCTCAATAAATCCAAGGCGCCCTGTGTGGACGGGAAAGTCTGGATCTTCCTGGCTCCGTCCACATCAACACCATTTCTCCTTGTCTTGTTTTCCCACACAACTGATGCTACACAGACTAAACTTGTTATTCTTTCAATCTGCAACTCACCAGATGGCTTTTTAAGAAATCAGCAATTGACATATTGCTATGGCGTTACAACAGTGCCACAATCTGTCTATTAGCTTCTATGAATCCCAAGCTGTCTTTTTAAAAATTAAGCCTCTAGTCCCTTTTATATATTTTTGCAGGGCTTTTTTTGTAGCAGGAACTTCTTTGCATATTAGGCCACACACCCCTGATGTAGCCAACCCTCCAAGAGCTTACAGGGCTCTTAGTACGGGGCCTACTGTAAGCTCCAGGAGGATTGGCTGCATCAGGGGTGTGTGGCCTAATATTCAAGGAGTTCCTGCTACAAAAAAAAGCCTTGTATTGCTGTAACAAAAAGGAATAGAAACTTACTTTTAAAAAAACAACTTGGAACCTAGAGGGCCTGACATACAGGTTGCTGTAATATTGTAACAATATGTCAACTGCTGATTAAAAAAGGAGTTAAAAGCTCAGTGACGGTGGTGGTTGAACAGCTACTGCAAGAGGATTTGAGTTACCAGCCTCCTGATGCTGCCTGGATATTTATTAATTCTTTATTTATTTGGTTTTATTTTTATCCTGTCCTCCCAGCGAGCAGGCTCAGGGCAGGTTACAAGTCAAACAATAACAATATAACAAAATTGGAAGAATAACAAGTTTGATCTGGATAGCATCAGTTGTATGACAAAACAGCAAAGGCAATAAACATGTCAGAATTGGACAACAATGGTTAGAATCCACTATCACAAGGCAATAAATGTAGAGCCTGTTAATTGTTCGATTTCTCCTCAAGCATGGGAAACCCCTTTTTCTCAGAGGTGTTTCTGTCCATCTAATTTACTTTTTAATGTGTAGCATAGCATTATAAACATTATTCCAGTTTGCCAATACCAAAAATAACATATCAGAATAGTGACTTCCAGGGTTGGAAAATGCCAAGCTGAACTGCTTCTCAGAAGGGGAGCAGGCTGGAACTTCTGTCCGGGGTAGTGGAAGGCAATCTAATGCCTACTGCCTACTTTTCTCAGTCAGAGATCAGTCCAAGATATGCACAGGAAACTTGAGGAGATTTACCTTGGCTAAAAGGGAGTCCCGGGGGGGGGGGGGTTGGGTGGGGCTCCTTTGAGGCTTTGAGGGATCTCCGGAGACGAGTTGCATTTTCATCATCTGCAGAAGTTTCCAGAGTCATTTATTTGACATAAGCTCAACAGGATCCTAATCTTCTTTGATACTGCTAAACATCTAAAGCTATACAAGACCGATATTGATCTGGATAACTACAGAAAAGGTACAGATTGCTATCTTTCATTCCGGGACTAATTAAAGTTAAACAAAATAAAATCAGAAGGTGGGAAATTGAAATCTAGAAAGCTTGGAAGAAGTAGGGGAGAAGGGGCGAAATTTGGACTTTGTAAATTTAAAGGACAGGGCTAAAAAGTGGAAAGGAATTTATTGTTTTGTCTACTTGCGGTTTTGGAGAAAAAGCCGTATCGTCATTTGGAGATGATGGAGAAACTATACCAGCCTTGTGAATTTTAGAACACTGATCAACTTTATTCTGGACTGGTGTTCCCAAGAATAACACTACAGAAATTTGAGCTGTGAAGCCATTAGCTGAAGTATATCTTAGGACTGAAACCAGTTCTCTTGCATTGACATTTTAATGGTGCATTGGAGGGCTTCCAGCAGTGAACTATATTCACCTTGTGGACCTCAGATGAGGATGCATTCAGGAACTTCGGCTGAAAGAATATGAAGTCAATGTAATTGGACTGTTTGGGTGGATATAGAAATTATACTGTAATTTGAGTGTCATGGAACCAATACATAACTACTCATAAATATTATTGCATACATTGGTATTGCCGCATGGTTCTATATTATTGTTAGAAAGGTGATACGATCACCATCTGCAAGTATTTGAAGGGCTGTCATATAGAGGATGATGCAAAGTTGTTTTCTGTTGCCCCAGAAGGTTGGACCAGAGCCAACAGGTTGACATTAAACCAAAAGAGTTTTTGGCTAAATTTTAGGAAGAGTGGTTCTTCAGTGGGACAGGCTTCCTCGGGAGGTGGTGGGCTCTCCTTCTTTGGAGGGTTTCAAACGGAGGCTAGATGGCCATCTGGCAGCAATGCAGATCCTGTGAACTTAGTTAGGCAGATCATGAGAAGGAGAGCAGGAAGGGTTGCATCAGTGCTTAGTTCTCGTGGCCCTTTTTGCATCTCCAGGGAAATGCTGATTCCCACTTTGGGGCCGGACAACAATTTGTCTCCAGGTCATTTTTGCTAGGGAACCTGGCAGGGTTTATTTTATTTTATTTTATTTTGCCATCTTCTGGGCATGGAGCAGGTGCCACTGGGGGTATGGAGCAGAGGTCCACCAGTGGCTATTAGCCACAGGGTATAGATGGAACTCTCTGTCTGAGGCAGTGATGCTCTGTATTCTTGGTGTTTCTAGTGTCCTGGCCCCACTAGTGGACCTCCTGATAGCACCTGTTTTTTCTTTACCAATGTGCGACAAAGTGTTAGACTGGATGGGCCATTGGTTCGATCCAACATGGCTTCTCTTATGTTCTTATGGGAAGTATTTGTGAATTTCCTGCATTGTGCAGCGGTTGGACTAGATGATCCTGGAGGTCCCTCCCAATTCTATCATTCTGTTTTTATAAAACTTATAACTGCAAGAAGTAAATACGTGAACAATCAGTGGGGTGATGTTACATAGGCATTCTGTGATGGCAAAGATAGAGTATCAGTCCTACTGAAGCTGACAAGTCATAGCTAAACCTCAGCTGATAAAATGACAAAAGCTCATCACCACAGTCTAGCAACTGGTCCAAAGTAATTTCCTTTGAATGGTGATCTTTACAATTGCAGCTTCTGTTGGAATCTAAATATTGCTATGTAGCATTAAATGTCCCAGAGTCCCTTTGGCTGGTGGAAACAGAACAAAGATTTCCAAGAAGGATGTATTTTATTTCTCTATCTCTTGATATGCAGAACACATTCTAAGGAAAACTAAATTAGATTGAGATGGGAGTGAAAATGGGTGGCAATTAAATTAACAGAGATATGCAGATGGCGCCGCATTACTGGCAGAGAACTGTGAACTCAAAATGGAGGAATTGCGCAACTTTAAGGGATGAAGACGTTGAAATTGTTTGATTTGTTCTATTGCTTGGTTCAATCGTCATAAGAACATAAGAGAAGCCATGTTGGATCAGGCCAATGGCCCATCCAGTCCAACACTCTGTGTCACACAGTGGCCCAAAAAAACCAAACAAAAAATACCAAGTGCCATCAGGAGGTTCACAAGTGGGTCTAGAAGCCCTTCCACTTTGAGGCTACAACCAAGAAATTAAGGATGTTAAGACTGGGAAGGGCTGCCATGAAGGAGCTTGAAAAGATCCTAAGAATATGTGGAAACCAAGATCAAGATAACTCATACTCAGGACATTTTTTGGAGCAGGAACTCCTTTGCATATTAGGCCACACCCCCTTGATGTAGTCAATCCTCCTGGAGCTTACAGTAGGCCCTGTACTAAGAGCCCTGGAAGCTCTTGGAGGATTAGCTACATCAGGGGTGTGTGGTTTAATATGCGAAGGAGTTCCTGCTACAAAAATAAAAAAAGCCCTGCTCATACTATAGTATTCCCCATTACTATGTATGAGTGTGAACAGGTCTCATTTTGGGCAGGAGCTCACAGGAGCAGAGCTCCGGAACCTCTAAATTTTATTGTGCTCTTTCTTTCTCACCCCACTCCCTGCCCCCAAATACTTGCTTCTGAGCTCCTTTGTTCAAACCCCCTGTGAGAATTTAGCTGAACTCTAAGATTTGACAAACTTTCTAATATCCCCCCCCCCCCCCAAAAAAATGGGGGAATAACCAAAACATATTAAGCAGACAGATGGAAATCTTCATCGTGCCACTGTGGCCACATAGGAGAAAGTAATTTTAAAAGTATGATAGGAGTAAGGTTTTATTATGACAATTCTAATTCAAGAAGCATTTTAAGGTAGATGCTGAACTGATCTAATTTGGTACACCTTCCAATGATGTCAGGGGGATGTGGCATATGCAAATGAGTTGTGCTAATGAGCTCCAGCACCTCTTTTTCTACAAAATGACCCCTGGGTGTGAAAGTTGGACAATGAAGAAAGATGACAGGAAGAAAGTAGATTTGTTTGGAATGTGGCATTGGAGAAGAGCTTTATGAATACCACAGACCACCAAAATGACAAATAAATGGGTTCTAGATCCAGTCAAGCCTGAACTCTCCTTAGAAGCTGAAATGATCCAACTGGGGCTATCATACTTTGGTCACATCACGAGACTCCCACACCAGACTCCCTGGAAAAGACAATAGGGGAAGTTGAACGCAGCAGGAAAACCCAACATCAAGACCCAACATGTGATGGAATGACTCAGCCAAGGAAACCACAAGGGCCTTCAGTTTGCAAGAACTGAAGCAAGTCTGTTAAAGCTAGGACATTCTGGCGAGTGCTCATTCATAGGTTCACTTCACTCACTATAAGTGACCTGAAGGTACTTAACACACACTTCTTAACTGATTTCGCACTCACCTTACGCCGCTCTCACGTTTGTCTTCTAAGCGCAGCTTCCTTCTGATTTCACGCTATCTGTCCTGGGGCTGCAGCAAGGATCGGCGTTTTCATGCAGCAAACAGAAACTGATTTTTAGTGGTTACTGTTTGCCACACAAAAATGCTGATCCTTGCTGCAGCCCTGGAGCAGATAGTGGGAAATCGGAAGAAAGCCGCGCTGAGAAGACAAAGGCTAGAGTGGCGTAAGGTGAGTATGAAATCGGCACTCCTTTTCCCAACATTCTGCCCCAGAAACAAAGAACTAGAAGCTATCAGTTAAGAAGTACAAAGCAAAAGCCCCACTTTAAAGCATACTGCAGTTATTAGTCTCGGTCTTCTAGAGGATGCACAAGGTATTTTGTAGCAGCTAATGAGCTACATGTTGGATTGACCCAGTCTACTCTTTTGAAGTAGGTGGGGGAATAAAAATAAATAAAAAAATAAAATAAGCGTGCTCGGATGACTGCAAAGATAGCGGTTATCATCTTGGAAATCAGCACTCCAAGGTAAAGGGAGCGGCTACTTCCCCTAATCTTGGGTTTCCATCTTCCCTCCCTCCTTTCTTGAAACAGTCTTGAGAAACAGAATCACTTCTGTTGCCACAGAGGCAGTCTGTGATCCAGCTCACAACGCACAGCTTGACAATCACAGAAACTGAACAGTTGGCCCATGCAGTCTCTTGCAGTGGAGATAATGGATTTTCTGGGGCTTCTTTTGGGGACTGTTGCTACATTAGTGAGTTTATCTGCAGCCCTCATCCTGATATGGGCAGCCTACTATCATTGGTCCAATACAGAAGTCCCTCGTGGCATTTGTCGGCCTCTCACACTGAGATTATTGCATGTCCTTATGCTCGTCGTCTTTGAAGCTGTAAGTCTGTTTGTTTGGCATTCAGAGCAGAAGGAAGCCAGATGGGGAGGTGTGTTGTTTTTCTGAAACCCAGTAACGGGAAGGTGCTTCCACCTATCCTGTTGTGTCAAGGTTCAGACTGTATTAGGGATGACTGTGTTAGGGAATGTATTTAGAATCTGAGAATCAGGATTCTCTTCACTTTCTATCTTTTTTCAACAGCTGTGGGAGCAGTGGTGAAGTTGCAGTGTGCCTTGGTTCACCCGTGATAATACTTTGCACCTTTTCTTAGGTGCCTCCCCCCCGCCAGTTAGTCTGTCCCACTGAAAAGAGGGAGGGAATTAAAGAGGGTGGCATAGGGCCCCTTAGTGATTTATATAGTACATGTATGTTTCCTCCTCCCACTGGTGACAAAAAATAATTCCGTAACCTTTCTCTATGCTGGTTTTATGAAGCCTGTTATTCCCAGGTTCTTTTTTTAAAGTCTTCTTCTAGCTTGGTTATGTTGTAAAGTGCATTCATATGTATTTTATCTTTTTGTGCAAAGAAGTATTAAGTTGTGCAAAGAAAGTATTACACTTTGTTTCAGCGCTATTCAGATTTCTGCTTGGCACCATCCTGTTGATTGTAATTGGCTTATTGGCTGCTTACAGACCTGTACTTTGGGCTGACTCAGAGATGCCTCAAAAATCGACCAGAAAAATCCTTCCGCACAAAAATTTTTGAGCTGCACATCAGTCACCTCCTCAGCTTCTGGAAGCAGAAGGGCACAAGCGAGGTGACTTGGTGGTGTGAAACCACCAAGCCGCCCCAAGCCGCATCCAGCTTTTTTTTTTTTTACAAAAAATGTTTGGGGAAAAAAACCCAAACCAAGTGACAGGAATGGTGCGTGACAGCCGTCTGATTACTCCCATGTCACCCTATGGACAGGATGGGGACGGCTTTAGGGAGAGCATGTGGAGGCTTCGGGACAGCTCTTTTTGAGCCAGCCCAATTTGGAACGCCTCCCATCCGCCCCAAAATGCCCATCTGTTATCAGCCATTCTGTGTAATCTGCCTTGAGTCCAAGTGAGAAAGATGGACTATAATAATGTTTTCTTTAAAAACAACAAATCAATCCAGATGTACTCCTTCTGCATTACAGAACCAGAGGAGCATTTCAACCTTTATATCACTGGATTCTTTCTGTGTACTGAGTTTGTTAGTTTTTGTTTGTTTGTTTGTTTGCTGCTTTATGTAATATGCTGGCATGATTTTTTATAGCTTTATGGTAAGATGTATCAAGTCCTTACGGTGATAAAGTGGAATAACAGCTTTTAAAGGTATAAAATTCTAGGCCAATGCAATTACTCCATCTTGAAGGGTAAAGTGTCCTGCTTTTTTTGACAGTGATAACCAGGGGTTGTTTTCTAGAAAAATAGATTGTTATGGAACTGCAACTACTATTCAATGGACAAGGAGGTGGAACTCAGAAGGGTTCAGGAGCTGTGGTCCTGTGAGCTCCCACTGAATCCGAGGCCTGATGATAACTGATGCAAAGAATTTGGTTTGTCTACTATCTCCTTGCCTTTCTTAACAAATATGTTTGGCCCCGTGTCATTCAGCTGCTTCCTTAACCAATGTCCTGCTGTTGATGTATTTGAATTCTGACTGTTTATCTTGCCCTGACCTGGAATGTCAAGTCTCCAAATTCAATAACGAGTCGATGTTGAAACAAAGTTGCCAGTTTATTGATAAGGATAGGCTTGGATAGGTTCAGATTGAAAGACTGAAGATCATACAGTAGAATGCAATCATATAAGGTACACTTCAAAAGGATTTCTAAGGGAGGGGCACTATGCAGGGCACATTCACACACTGATGTTACAATTTCTTTCCCAGGCCTACTTTGGCCTTGGGCATCTATGGCTCCAAACTCCCCTGGTGCCCGGCCTGGGAAGGCTCAGATAGCATGTTCACATATTCCCATTTCAAAGCAACACCACATAACTAAGTAAAGGAGGGGGGGGGGGGAAGGAGAGGTGCAGCTAGCAGCATTGGAATACATATTGGCTTTACCCAGAAGGCTCCTTGCTTGAGCCAAGGTTTAGCACCAGCTTGACCACAGTTTTACAGAGACTTGACATGGAAAGCCAAAATGAAAAAAAGTAGTACCTGGATTATCATATTGGGCCCTTGCATGACCATGGAGTTTAGGGTTGCCAATTCCCAGGTGGGGGCAGAGGATCCTCTGGTTTGGAGGCCCTCCCTCCATTTCAGGGTCATCAGAAAGTGGGGTGGAGGAACGGAAATGTCTGCTGGGAACTCCATTATCCCCTACGGAGACTGATTCCCATAGGATATAATGAATAATTGATCTGCAGTTTCTGTGGCTCTGGGGGGGCTGTTGTTAAGATATAGGCACCAAATTTGCAGAATACCATCTGATACCTCTCCCCCAAAATACCCCCCAAATTTAAAAAAGATTGGACCAGGGGTTCTAATTCTTATTAGTCCCAAAAGAAGGTGCCCCTATCCATTATTTCCAGTGAAGGGAAGGCATTTAAAAGGTGTGTGATTCCTTTAAATGTGATGGCCAGAACTCCCTTTGGAGTTCAATTATGCTTGTCACAACCTTGCTCCTGGCTCCATCCCCAAAGTCTCCTGACTCCACCCCCAAAGTCCCCAGTTATTTCTTGACTTGGACTTGGCAACCCAAATAGAGGTCTTTAAACACCTTTTGTCAAGTTCTAGACAATTTGGGCTATCCAGGTCAGGGATGAGTGGCCTTCGTACACACTGTAACGTTAGGGTTCAATCATATGATGGGCACACAAAAGTAAATGTAATAGTTTATTGCCACCCCCCCCCCCCCACACACACATTTTTCCTGGTTTCTCTGTATGCTCTCTGAATCCTACTGCTACAAAACCTGCTTCCTAGCCAGCAGAGACCATCTGTTAACTCCCCTCTTCTATGTCTCCATAGGGAAGTATCTCTAAATTACATCACTATACTTGCTGATCAACATGATTGATCTCCGCAAACGGAACAGCATTACATTTAGGCTGCAGGTTTTGTTATAATCCTGCCCCTTATCCTCTCCTAGGCAGACCTTGAATTCAGCAGGAGCTCACAGGAGTTCAGCTCATGAACCTTTCTAGGGCTGTCAAGCCCCCGGTCTGGGCAGGAAATCTCCCGCCCGGGAGGCCGGCAGGGGGAACCTCCCCCTGTGTTGCTGGCACGATGATGTCTCCTGGACGTGACATCATCAAAATGGTGGCGCTCATGCGGGGCCGCTCTAGGCGTTTCCGGTATCATAGAGTTTTAACCTCCCAAATAGCTAGAACGTCCAGGAAAACCATAGAGTTTTCCCAGAAACACCTAGAGTGGCCCCGCATGGGTGCCACCATTTTGATGATGTCACTTTTGGGTGACGTCATTTCATCGGACATGGACACGTCACGCATGCGAATGTCACCTGCCGGGGGATGAAGAGGACTTGGCAACCCTAAACCTTTCTGAGGGTTCCCCCTCCTCCTCCCCACCTCCCTTGTCAATTGAATAGTAGATGCAGCTGCATAACAATCCCTGGATTAGGATAGTGGGCAGCCAGCCAGCCACCAGGGGCTTTGCCACACCCCCAGCAGCCCTCATCAACCCCTGGAGAAGCCCACGCTACTCATTTCCTTCTCCCCCAGCCCCATTTCTGACAACTGTGAAGTGAGGGCCTGCTCCCACCTGGGGATTGGCATCTCTACTCACAAGCTGCTGAACTTCCAACTTCTTCAAAGCAACACAGAGCAACCGACCTCTGAAAAGATTGTGCGACTAACGAAGGGTCTGGGCTGCAAACGACCTCTGCAAAGATTGTGCAACCAACGGAGGATCTGGTCTGCTTTCACAGCCAAGTTGTTCTGCCTGCTCCCCTGCCCCCCTTCAGCCTTAAAGACACAGACACACCATCCCAACTACACTTTCCAGTGGAGTCTGAAGCCTCCGGAGGTGGAAAGGCACATGGAGGCTGTAGGGGTGGGGCTTCCCCCACCCCCGGCCAGCTGACTGGGGGCAGGAAGGAGCATGGGAAAGCGGGAGAACCGCCACTGGGACCTGGGGATTGGCAAGCCTATGAACAGCAGGTGGCTTGCTGGTCTTTTGACTTTGGGGGGGGTGACCCAGGAGAGCCCCAGGAGAGCAAGGTTTGCTTGGACTGAATCTCTAGCTTGGACTGAATCTCTAGCCAGCCCAAGCAGGCCTTGCTTGTCTGGGGCTCTCCTTTCTTGTGTCAGCTTGCTGTTGGCTGGTAGGAGAGTGGCATATGCTAATGAGTTATGCTAATGAGCTCCACCACCTATTTTTCTACAAAACAACCCCTTCTCCTAGGTGTAAAAAACACCCCCCCCCCCTTCTCTTAATAATACACGGGATGATTTTCATCAATCATTGGCATATGTCACTGCTAATATGAATGTTTCCCAAATGTAGATTTATAAAAATGAAAAGTGCATTTAACCTTATAGCATAATTTTTTCCTATTCATTGCATACAGGACGAGATTCTATGGAAAGTAGGTCTCTCCAATCAGTTTGTATTTGCGAGATTAATCATTGATCTCTATGGATGTTTGCTGTTCAGTGATCCAAAGCTCACCATCAAGAATGTGACCGTTGAGGGTGTACCGGTGAGAGTATACCAGCCCAAAACACCACAGAGTTTACGAAGGGGAATCATCCACATACACGGAGGTGCCGGCGTAACAGGAAGTATTGGTAAGCCCATATGATAATTCTCAAGGGTCGTTTTGTAGAAAAATAGGTGGTGGAGTTCATTAGCATAACTCAATAGCATACGCCTCCCCTGCCAGCCAAAAGCAACACAATGCAAGAAAGGAGAGCCCTGGGCGAGTGAGGCCTGCTTGGGCTGGCTAGAGATCCGGCCAGCCCAAGCAGGCCTCACTCACCTGGGGCTCTCCTGGGCCATCCCTCCCCAGTCAAAAGGACAGCAAGCCACCCGCCACCCAAAATCACATAAGAAGTGGAGAAAGCGTGGTGCAGCCTTCTCCAGGGGTTAATGAGGGCTGCTGTGGGCATGGCAAAGTCCCTGGTGGCTGGCTGACTGCCCGCTCTCCTAATCCAGGGATTGTTATGCAGCTGTACCTCCTATTCAATGGACAAGGTAGATGGGGAGGAAGAGGGGAACCCTTCCTCTTGTAAGCTCCTGCTGAAAATGAGGCCCGATAATCTTAAAAGTGTATGTGATGGAATTTGTGGAGGAATGGTTCAACCCAAATGTGATTCAAGTTTGAACTTATACATATATGAATACACGAAGCTGCTTTATACTGAATCAAACCCTTGGTCCATCAAGGTCAGTATTGTCTACTCAGTAGGGTTTCCAGGTCCAACTCAAGAAATATCTGGGGACTTCATGAGTGGAGCCAGGAGACTGTGGGGGTGGAGCCAGGAGCACACAAGCATGACCGAACTCCAAAGGAGTTCTGGCCATCACAGTTAAAAAGACTGCATACCTTTTAAATGCCTTCCCTTCATTTGGGGCACCTTCTTTTGGGTCTCATAGAATTGGACCCCCTCTTTTTCCTCAGTACCTCTTTTTCTACAAAATGACCCCTGCTGAGAATCAGGGTGGAATTCTAGCAGGAGCTCCTTTGCATATTAGGCCACACACCCCTGATGTAGCCAATCCTCCAAGAGCTTACAAAAAGAGCCTTGTAAGCTCTTGGAGGATTGGCTACATCAGGGGTGTGTGGCCTAATATGCAAAGGAGCTCCTGCTAGAATTCCACCCCTGCTGGGAATGATATTTCCCTCTCCTGTGGAAAACCTCTCTTTCCCAATATTTTTCTTGGGAGTCCCCCATCTACAGTCCTGCCTGGAGACTGGCATCCATGGTGGGGTGGCACAGGCATCTGTGGGTGCAGGTAGTGAGCGGGCTCGGGAGGGGGAAGGGGAAAGACACACAGGCATGTGGGTCAGTAGGTGGGAAAGAAGGCACAAAAGGAGGTGGGGGTTGCTGCTAGCCAGAAGAGAGAAGGGGGGACTCTGGGCACTCTCTGCCCAAAATCAGGAAACAGCCCTGGAATCAGTTCCCCCTTGCACATGTGTAAATTTTAAGCAGGGTCTAACCCACAGTACATAAAGAAGAATTGCAGATTTATACGCCACCCTTCTCTCTGAATCAGGGACTCATAGAGGCTTACAATCTCCTTTATCTTCCTCCCCCACAACAGACACCCTATGAGATGGACAGGGCTGAGAGAGCTTGCACAGAAGCTGCCCTTTCAAGGACAACCTTTGCAAGATCTATGGCTAACCCAAGGCCATTCCAGCAGGTGCAAGTGGAGGTGTGGGGAATCAAACCCGGTTCTCCCAGATAAGAGTCCACGCACTTAACCACTACACCAAACTGGTTGTGAACAGTAGGAAGTGCTCTTTAAAGGCTAAGCATGCTTCAATTAACATGGTTTTCGGGGGGGGGGCGGGGGATAATTTCTCTTCTAGATTCCTACGAAACCATTTCCAGATATTTTGCCAATGAAACAGATTCGGTGGTTTTTGCTGTTGAGTAAGTGAACCCAAACTTGTTCTGGTGTTTTGCTTCTGAAATAAACGGCGGATAGGTGGATGGGTTGAAAAAACAGTTTATTAATTACTAAAAGGTGTGGGGGGGGACTATCACCACAACTGCATTTGTATTTTTGGCTGAATGCACATGAAAATGATGTCGCAACTTCTTCCTTTGAGGTCATCGTCACGGGTCCATGAGCCAACAATGACCCACAAATCCAGACACTGACTGTTGCAGTGTAATCCTAAATAGAGTTATGTCTCTCTATGTCCATCAAAGCAAATGAGATTAGGAACGTTTCATTTTGTTCAGGATTGCATCAAGATCCCCACCTGCCCCATCAATACTCAAAAGATTCACAAATTCCAAAGTTCACACGAGATTTCTGAATAATTGTCTCGTTCCAGTGTTCCTTCAGAAATCTCTGGTTGCCAGGCCTGACTCAGGAATTATCTGGGGACTTTGGGGGTGGAGCCAGGAGCGAGGTTGTGATAAGCCTTGAACTTTGAAGAGAGTTCTGGCCATCACATTTAAAGGGACCGTGATCCTTTTAAATGCTTTTTGTTCATTGGAAAGAATGGAGGGTAGGGGCACTTTCTTTTGGGGCTCATAGAATTGGACCCCCGATCCAATTTTTTTGAAACTTGGGTTTTTTTGAGGAGAGGCACTAGATGCTATGCTGAAAATATCGTGCCTTACCTAAAAAAACCAGCCCCCCCCCCCGAGCTCCAGATACCCATGGATCAATTATAACCTATGGGGACCAACCTCCATAGTGTATAATGGAGTGCCCAGAAGAAATTCAACCCCACCCTGCTTTTTGATAACCCTGAATCAGAGAGAGGGCCTCCAAACAAGGGGATCCCCTACCCCCAACTGGGGATTAGCAACCCTAGGATCTCTTGCATGGCTTAGAATCATAGAATTGGAAGGTACCTCCAGAGTCATCTAGTCCAACCCCCTCCACAGTGCAGGGAATTCACAAATATCTCCTCCCACATCCCAGTGACCCCTGTTCCATGCCCAGAAGATGGCAAAAAACAAACAAACCCCAAAACCCACCCTCTAGGACCCTTGGTCTAACTGCCCGGGCAGACACTATGGCAGGGGTGTCAAACTCATTTGTTACAAGGGCCAGATCTGACATAAAAGGGACCTTGTTGGGTCATGTCAGGCCGGGTCATGTGTATATCTATTTAAGATTAGGTAGCAGAGATATACACTTTTTAAAGGATGCAGACAAACACGTCTAAAGTTTTTTTAAAAAAAATAGAATAAAACATGCTTAAAACATTAGCGCTTGTTGGTCTTAAAGGTGCTTTCTTTGTATCTCTCCCACTCCCATGAGATCCAGGGAACTGGACAAAGGAAGCTCTGGCTCTTTCCCTCCCTCCCCAGGGGACCAGGAGGCAGAGGAGCCTCAACCAATGGCGAAAATCGAGGTTTTGCTCTGTAGCTTCTGCGTGATTGAGCAAGCCTTACAAAGCAAGTTGAGATGGAGAAGGAAGCAAGAGGGAGGGAGAAGAAAGCAGATGACAGCCAGTTGCTCGGGGGCCTGATAGGAGTACTCTGGGGGCCTGATTTGGCCCCCCAGGCTGCATATTTGATATCCCTGCTCTATGGCATTACACCCCACTGAGATCCCTTTCTTCCCAAACCCCCATTTTTATGAGGCTTCCTCTCCAGATTTCCAGAAATTTCCCAATGAGTTTGGCAACTCTATTTTATAAGCACTGCAACCTGAAGCAGAGTTACTGGGCGTTGGAACTCTGTTTAGGGTTGCGCTGTAGCTATTGCAACAGGGTTATTATACCAGTCTATTTTATGGCCATTACAGTGACAGAGATAGAATCATAGCGTTAGAAGGGACCTCCAGAGTCATCTCGTTCAACCCCTTGCACAATGCAGGAAATTCACAGATACCTCCCCCCCTACACACACACCCAGTGACCTCTGGTCTAAACTCAGAAGACGGCAAAAAAAAAAAATTCCACAGAACCTCTCCAGGATTCCTGACAAATCCGGCTTGGAGAAAAATTGCTACCTGACCCCAAAGTGCTGATTGGCATTTCCCTGAGTGTGTCAGAAAGGGCCATCAGAACCAAGCGCTGAGGCAACCCTTCCTGCCCTCCTTCCCAAGATCTGCTGAAGTTCACAGGATCAGCATTGCTGTCAGAGGGCCTTTTGGTCTCTGCTTACAAACGTCCAAAGAAGGAGAGCCCACCACCACTGAGGAAGCTTGTAACTGTCAGGAAGTTCTTCGTAATGTTTAGCTGAAAACTCTTTTGATTTAATTTCAGCCCGATGGTGGTTACCCATCTGTCTGTCTGTCTGTTTTTGAAATAAGATTTTATTTTAACACCAATAATAGTTCAATTCCCAGAGAAATACACTCTTCCTTTCCAAAACAAGTGCAGTTTCTCTGGGATAACTGCATACGCATTTTATAAAAGAATCCCAAATGATGCGGGATTTACATATGGACATATGAAGCTGCCTTCTACTGAATCAGGCCCTCGGCCCGTCAAAGTCAGTATTGTCTACTCAGACGGGCAGCGACTCTCCAGGGTCTCGAGCTGAAGTTTTTCACACCTATTTGCCTGGACCCTTTTTAGTTGGAGATGCCGGGGATTGAACCTGCTTACCAAGCAGATGCTCTACCACTGCGCCACCATCCCTCCCCAATTCCCCTCCCCGATTTCACAGAGATTGGGATGATTCGCCTTGTGCTCCGTTGTATGGGGCCAGGGCTTTTTTGCTTTTTGTAGCAGGAACTCCTTTGCATATTAGGGTACACCCCCCCTGATGTAGCCAATCCTCCTGGAGCTTACAGGACTCTTAGTACGGGGCCTACTGAAAGCTCCAGGAGGATTGGCTACATCAGAAGTGTGTGGTCTAATATGCAAAGGAGTTCCTGCTACAAAAAGAGCCCTGTATGGGGCACTGAAATCTGGTGCTGCTACTGAATGAGGCAGGCACAGGTTGTGACAGTGTCATTTGGTTCAACAGGTACAGTCTTGGGCCAGAGCATCTCTACCCATTGCCGTTTCAACAGTGTCTCGACATCACCGTACACGTACTGGAACGTGCCGAAGACTATGGGATGGATCCTGCCCGTATAATAGTTTGTGGGGACAGCTTTGGGGCCTTACTCACTGCGGCCACTTGCCAGGCGTTGGGACAAAGAAGAGACCTACCAAAGCTACGTGCCCAGATACTGCTCTGTCCCGCCTTGCAAATGGTGACGTTTAACTTGCCTTCGTACAAGCAAAATAGTAATGTTCCCATCTTGTTGCAAAAGCAGGCTATAAAATTCATGCTACAGTATTTTAAGAGAAATGTCTTATTAACAGACCTGATGCTGGAAGGGACCCACGTCCCCAAAGGCATGAAAATGAAGTATAAAAAATGGCTCAGCGCAGAGCATATTCCCGAAGAGTTCCAAAGGAGAGAAGCTAAAGTGACTACTTCAACACATCCTTTGGGTGATATTCACAAAATTATCAAAACGATCGCTGGCCCCAAACTATCCCCACTTTTAGCCGATGACGAAATCATTCAGCAGTTGCCCGAGATGTTCATTTTAACCTGCCAGTACGACGTCCTGAGAGATGATGGCATTTTATACAAGAAACGACTGGAAGAGAACGGTGTTCCTGTGACCTGGTGCCATCTTGTGGACGGGTTCCATTCAGTTACTTACTTCATTAACAGTTGGCTTTTCCATTTTCCCTGCTCCAAACGGGGAATGGACCATGTTGTCAATTTTATCAGAAGTTTATAAACCTTTAATGTTAGATAAAAGGGGTGGGGGAGGAAGGGTTGTAGCTGAGCACTGCATTTTGCTAAGGGAGGAGGAGCCTTTCTCCATTTGAAAGAGGCTACTCCTGGAGAAAGAGATTCTTCCTGTTGGAAGGAATGGGACGCTTCTGAGACTTCAGAGTCTCAGAAGAGGACAGTAGAGAGTCAGTAAAGGACTGGGTTGAGAGTTCCCTGACCTTCCCTTTCTCCACTCCTGCTGCTGCCCCTTTGTTACCCAGAATGCTAAGAAAGGAGTTTCTTCCTTCCTTCTGGTCACTTCCCTTCCAGTTTGGTGTAGTAGTTAACTCTGCGGACTCTTACCTGGGAGAACCGGGTTTGATTCCCCACTGTCCACTTACACCTGCTGATGTGACCTTGGGTCTGTCACAAGTTCTCTCAAGGTTGTTCTGCTCAAGAGCAGTTCTGGGAGAGCTCTCTCAGCCCCATCTACCTCAAACAGTGTTCCCTCTAAGCTGAGTTAGTGTGAGTTAGCTCACAGATTTTTAGCCTCCAGCTCACACTTTATCTTAGCTCAGGAAAAATGGCCCCAGAGCACACTAATTGATGCAGGAGCTCACAACTTTAATGCCAGCAGCTCACAAAGTAGAATTTTTGCTCAGAAGACTCTGCAGCTTAGAGGGAACATTGCTCATAGGGTGTCTATTGTGCGGGGGGGGGGGGGGGGGGTAGGGAAGGGAAAGGAGATTTGTAAGCTGCTCTGAGACTCCTTCAGCTAGCAAAATCCAATCTCCTCCTCCTAGTCTTCTTCTTCTTCGTAAAAAGCCTCAGTGAGAACTATACACACACTGTTGTTGTTAACCATTCAGTCATCTCCGACTCTTGGCGATGTCTATGGGACAGCTCTCTGCATGTTTTCAGATCTTATACTGGTTTGAGTTGTTCCATGCTCAGGCTGGTGTCAACTTTTATGGCATCTAGTTATTGTGTTCTTTTCCTTTCGCCACTAACCCATCCAAGCATGATTGTTTTTTCTAATGAGTTCTTCTGCATGACATGGGCAAAATAAGCCAGTTGCAGTTTTGTGATTTTCCCTCCTCGGTCCATCGAAGTCAGTATTGTCTACTCAGACTGGCAGCGGCTCTCAAGGGTTTCAAGCTGAGGTTTTCCACGCTTATTTGCCTGGACCCTTTTTAGTTGGAGATGCTGGGGACTGAACCTGGGACCTTCTGCTTACCAAGCAGATGCTCTACCACTGAGCCACCGCCCCCCCCCATCGTTATCTATCTATCTATCTATCTATCTATCTATCTATCTATCTATCTATCTATCTATCTATCTATCTATCTATCTATCTATCTATCTATCTATCTATCATCTATCCTTTCTACAGCATGTAAGAAAACATTGCACCCTACTTGCTTATACCTCAATTGTGTTATTCTGCAGGGTTGGTTGGTTTGTTTTTGAAAATCAATCTCTCCAGGAGATTGTGGAAAGAACTGTTTGCTGTGTGTCATGTGTAGATTTATATAGTTAGCTAAGGTCTATATTGCCTGACCTGGCCTGGATGGCCCAGGCTAACCCCATCTTGCCAGATCTTAGAAGCTAATCAGGGCTAGCCCTGCTTTAACATCTGGATGGGAGACCTCCAAGGAAAGTCTGGGGTCATTACACAGAGGCAGGCAATGGCAAGCCACCTCTATTCATACCTTGTCTTGAAAGCCCAGCAGGGTCTCCAAAAGTTGCCTGCAACTTGGAAGGCACTTTCCAGCACCACTGTATGCAACCTTGAGCATTGTGGCACACAAACTAAAACAAGGCACTTCAAATATGTTTTAAATGGCTTGTATTTTGTAAGCCTCCTTTGGCATTTTTTTTTTAAACTGTGAAATAAGTATTTTAAAGAAATAAACTATTTGGGGTGTAGATCCAGGTGGACAGCTGTGTTGGTCTGAAGCAATAGTATAAAGTTGGAGTCCAGTAGCATACCTTCAGTAGCACCCAGTACGTAGCTCCTGCTACCATCCTAGCTTGAGCGCGTCTTAAATGAACACCTATCTGAAAGCTTCCCCTAGTGACCACTTGAGGAATAGCACCAGGGTTGAATTGGACTTCGAATTTCTTCGCAGAGCCTTTAGCACCAGAGTTGTCTCTAATCGGTTGCCCTTTTGTGAGGTGAATTCATCCATTTTCCTACGCTTGAGAAATAGACAGGCTTCTCTCCATTACAAGGGAGATCACAACTACAATCATGCTTGAGTCTGACTTTAGGTAATTTGCACATCTGTGGAAAGCCCCTGAGAGTGGCCTCATCTGCCAAGGTTCTTATCCACATATTGCCACCATCGGACTCCAATTCAATTCCAATTTATTATGGTCAATTGACCAGCAATAACAATATACAAAATCTCATGGTCACAGTCCACAATTTCTGACTACATAAAAGCATTCTCATATTCAATTTCCACCAATGTTAAATCTTAAAAATGGCATTATTAACCATCTTTACTTTGTTAAAAACTTCCGCTTATTTATGGCTAAA
Source organism: Heteronotia binoei (assembly GCF_032191835.1). Classification (NCBI taxonomy): domain Eukaryota; kingdom Metazoa; phylum Chordata; class Lepidosauria; order Squamata; family Gekkonidae; genus Heteronotia; species Heteronotia binoei. Next base: position 17,112,915 of record NC_083240.1, read on the forward strand.
AACAATTTTTTGCTACTGCTTGATTTACAGACTTCTTAGTATCTTCCAATAAGTATTTCAGTAGCACGACATCTGCAAATTTCAGATAATTATCCAAAGGTTTTAATATAGAGATTAATGGAAATATTAATAGATGTCTCTCTCTGAAATAGAGTTCACAGTGGAAAAGAATGTGAGTGACAGTTTCAACTGCCTTTTCTCAGCATATGCAGTAGGGTTGCCAAGTCCAATTAAAGAAAATTCTGGGGACTTTGGGGGCGGAGCCAGGAGACTTTGGGGGTGGAGCCAGGAGACACTGGGGGTGGAGCCAGGAACAAGGGTGTGACAAGCATAATTGAACTCCAAGGGAGTTCTGGCCATCACATTTAAAGGGGCAGCACACCTTTTCAAATGCCTTTCTTCCATAGGAAATAATTAAGGATAGGGGCACCATCTTTTGGGGCTCATAGAATTGGACCCTCTGGTCCAATCGTTTTGAAACTTGGGGGTTATTTTGGGGAGAGGCACTAGATGCTATACTAAAAATCTGGTGCCTCTACCTCAAAAAATAGCCCCCCCAGGGCCCCCAATACCCACGGATAAATTCCCTATTATTCCCTATGGGAATCATTCTCCATAGGGAATAATAGAGTGCCCAGTAGACATTTCCCTCCCCCCCCACACACTTTCTAAAGGGAGGGAGGGCCTCCATACCAGGGAATCCCCCTCCCTCTCTCTCACACACACAAATACTTACTTGGTCTTCTTCCGGAGAACTGTGCCTGCTGAGAAAACGAAAGCAAAGAAGGGAGGGGCCGTTCTCCGAAGCCCTTCCTGTTTCCTCCTTCCTGCCCAGCCTTAAAGGGACAGGGATTTTACAAACTGCTCAGGAGCTCTATAGGTATGTTCTCCCCCCCTCCACCCCCCCCCCCCCCGCTTCTCAATTTTTGAAGACCGGGAGATTAAGCTGGGAACCCAGAAGTCTCCCGCTAAAGCGGGGGGATTGGGAACCCTAATATGCAGCATCTTTGGAGGATAGGCCAGCAAAGAAACCTTCCTTACTATTTACTTACTTACTTATTTATTACACTAAATTTATATCTTTCCCTTTCTGCAAGCAGATTCAGGGCAGCTAACAGTCAGTTATATAAAACAATTTAAAACCGATAAAATACATTTAAAACATTTTATGGTGCTATACATTTTAATATGGTGGGATCTTTCTTTTTCTGTTGATGATCCCATGATCATCCCTGTCAAAACAGTTCAGTTTTACAGGCCCTGCAAAATCAGGCCTGGTGCGTGGGAGTCGGTCAAATAGGCAGCCGTCTCGGGCGCTACTCGGCCTAGGGGCGCCATGAGGCACCCCCTCTCCCTGCCCCTGCAGCCTCCTCATGCCTGCCTCCCTGCACTTGCCCTCCACCTCTTAGGAGACCGCAATGTTTTAAAGGCGCCCATCCCCTTTCGCTTGAAGGCAGTCGGGCATCTTTAAAACACAGCACTCTTCGGAGAGCACTATGTTTTAAAGGCGCCAGTCCGCTTTCCGCTTGAAAGCGGTCGGGCACTTTTAAAACACTGCATTCTCTGAAAAGCACGGTGTTTTAAAGGCGTCTGGCCACTTTCAATCCGAAAGCTGCCAGCTGCCTTGGAAGCCTCCCAAGTGTGTAGTGCAGTGGGAAATCAGCAGAACGGCAGCACCCTCGTGTGCCACCCGCTGTTCCTGAGTCCCCCATGAAGACGTCACTTTTGGTGATGTCATTGTGGCATGCGCAAACACAAAGGGAGCTGGATGTGGGGGGGGCGCAGCGTGGGGGTCTGCCTCTAGCAGCAGAACCCTTAGCATCGGCCCTGTGCAGAATTGTGAAAGATCCCATAGGGCCCTTCTGGCCTCCTTCCAATGCGTTAGGAGGGAGGGCATCCAAACGCGCCCCGGAAAAGGCCCATCTATACTTTTCATATGTGATGTTAGATAAATATGGGTCTGCAGCAAATCCAGACCAAGGTTTTAACTTGCTATGCATGCTGGGTAAGAGGGCTTCATCAGTTTGAACCTCAATGGCAGTCAAGAATTGGTGTACCAAAGATTTGGCTTTACATAAACCTATTTCCAAGAGATTAGCCGGACATAATCCAATTGATCTCAGTTTGTCCATTATTCTAATAGGCCAATTAGGATAAGAAGCAGATGCTAAAAACAAAGGGATCAATCCTGTAGGCTTCAGATGGATTCTTAGTCAATAGTAAATTGAAACCATCCAGGTTTTCAATTCCACTCTTGGTATCCCAGTTTAGGGTAGCCAAGGCCAATTCAAGAAATATCTGAGGACTTTGGGGGTGGAGCTAGGATACTTTGGGGCAGAGCTAGGAGCAAGGGTGTGACAAGTGTAATTGAACTCCAAGGGAGTTCTGGCCATCGCATTTAAAGGGGCAGCACACCTCTTTAAATGCCTTCCTTCCATAGGAAATAATGGATATGGGCACCTTCTTTTGGGGCTTATAGAATTGGACTCCCTGGTGCAATCATTTTGAAACCTAGGGGGTATTTTGGGGAGAGGCACTAGATGCTATACTAAAATTTTGGTGCCTCTACCTCAAAAAACAGCCCCCCCCAGAGCCCCCAATACCCACGGATCAATTCCCCAGTATTCCCTATGGGAATCGTTCTCCATAGGGAATAATTGCCCAGTAGACATTTCCCTCCCCCCCCCCCCACCACCTCTTTCTGATGACTCTCAAGCAGGGGTGGGGGGGGCTCCAAACCTGGGGATTGGCAACCCTCTCTCTCTCAAACACACACACACACTTACTGGGTCTGGTTCCTCCACAACGACATCTGAAAAGAACAGGGGCTACGCTGCTCTCTCTCTCTCACACACACACACATAGTTGCTCTGAAACGAAAGCAAAACAAACCGAGGGACTGTGTTGCTGACCCTTCCCATGAAGTACTTCCTGCTCAACTTTAAAGGCACAGACACACACATTTTGAAACGGACCTGTTTGCAGGTTTCTAAACCTGCCGGAGATCTAGAGGTGCATGGTGGCTGTGGGGGCGAGGCTTCCCCTGTCAGCCAGCTGGCTGGGGGCAGGGAGAAGCCTGTAAAACTGGGGAATCCCCTGCTGGGACCTGGGGATTGGGAAGCCAATCCCAGCCTCTTGTCTTAAGACAATGTTGGATGTACGTTTTGGTGCATTAAATAGTTCTCTGATAAATTTAGATTGTACTTTCTATAATTCTCCGTAATTGTTGTTATTTAAAATGACTCGCATCCCGTAAGTAAGTTGGGTCAGCACTTTGTGAGGGAAAAAAACTTTAAGGCTGCCGGTGCCGAACCTAGATCCTCATTTCCGAAGAATCTAAGAACAGCATTGGCACTTCTCTCTGCTATGTTAATTATAGATGTCGTATTTGCTTACTCCCAAATATTTAAAAGATTTTACTTGTACTGAATGGACTTATGAGCATGTTTAAATATGTTTTTCTCTGAGCAAATGGCGATTTTTGTGGGCGAGCTTTGTTTAACGTCTCTTGTGGCTGGTGTTTTTTTTCCTTCCATATTGTGAATGTTTAAAATTTATATTGTATAGGTTTATATCCTAAAAGCTGCTTCATGGTCTTCCAAGGCAGACGTAGTCTTAGTGATTCTGGACAAAAAGAAAATTCCAAAATGGAGTCCCAGTATCATGGCCACATCCACACTGACCTTAGGGTTACAATTCAGGAGAAATCTTGGAGATTTTGGGGTAGGCCCTGTGGAGGAAGGGATTTGAGGAGGGAAAGGGACCTCGGGGGTGGGGGTGGGGGTAAAATGCTGTAAATTCTACTCTCCAAAGCACATTATAGTCTGTGGATCAGTTGTACTGTCAGGTCAAGTTTATTGCATTAGTTTACAGCCATAGAAACAACATTAAGAAAAACAGTGCAACATAGCGTAAAGATATCACAATACACATCAGAACCAGTGTTCCCTCTAAGCTGAGTTGGCGTGAGCTAGCTCACAGATTATTAGCCTCCAGCTCACACATTTTTGGCTTAGCTCAGGAAGGATGACCCGAGAGTGCACTAATTTATGCACGAGCTCACAAATTTAATGCCAGTTGCTCACAAAGTAGAATTTTTGCTCACAAGACTCTGCAGCTTAGAGGGAATTTTGCTTAGAACCCGTAAGATATCAATTAAAAAGATCTAAAAATATAACATATAATTAACAGGGCTTTTTGTGTAGCAGGAACTGTTTTGCATATTAAATCAAACACCCCTGATGTAGCCAGCCCTCCAAGAGCTTACAGGGCTCTTAGTACAGGGCCTACTGTAAGCTCCAGTTAAATCCCAGCAGATGCTGGGTTCAGGTAGCTGGCTCAAGGTTGACTCAGCCTTCCATCCTTCTGAGGTTAATAAAAAGAGTACTTGCTGGGGGTAAAGTGACTGGGGAAGGCAATGGCAAACTGCCCCGGAAAAGTCTGCTAAGAAAACATCATGATGTGATGTCACCCCATGGGTTGGTAATGGCTCAGTGCTTGCACAGGGGACTACCTTTTACCTTTACTCTTGAAGTGCCTCAGGATGCAGCATTCACGTCAGCATTTATATCCAACAGCCATTTTTAATTAAGTCTTTGGCTGCAAAAAACCCACCCTAGCCTTCTTGGATATTCTTCTGAGAAAACCGAGTTTGGCTACTGCATTTAACAAATGACTTCTCCATGAGTTAAATTTCGTCTTGTCCTAAGCCAGGGTTAAAAAAAAAAAAAATCAGAACTGGCAAAAAAGGAATTTCAACCAAAACTTGGTCACAGCTTTGAGGACTAGAGCTGATATTTGAGGCAAGGACAACTCAGATCTAACTACAGCTGGGGCTACTGAATTTGGGACTGTGAGTAACATTCAGATGCATTTATTTTGAACAACTTCAAGTGGGTGCAGATTTCCAAATCTCCACATTGGAGCTCCGTATAATAACTGGGAAAGTACCTTTTTAAATTTCCAAAAGTTGGGGCACCAAGAAGTTTCCTCTTCTATAAAATCTGAGGATACCAAACATGAATTGTGGAAGAAGAAAAAGAAGAAGATATTGGATTTATATCCTGCCCTCCGCTCCGAATCTCAGAGCAGCTCACAATCTCCTATATCTTCTCCCCCCACAACAGACACCCTGTGAGATGGGTGGGGCTGAGAGGGCTCTCACAGCAGCTGCCCTTTCAAGGACAACCTCTGCCAGAGCTATGGCTGACCCAAGGCCATTCCAGCAGGTGTAAGTGGAGGAGTGGGGAATCAAACCCGGTTCTCCCAGATAACCACTACACCAGGTACCCTAGGTATTTGAAAGAGGTCAGCTGCTCTAATGGGATCCCATCCATTGTCCACTTAGGGAGATGTGTCTTTCTGCTAAAGACCATGATCTTTGTTTTGTCATAATTTACATGTAATAAAGTATTTCTTCAGTAAAGTGTTACAGTGGCCTTCTAAGGTCAATTTGTGTACGGCATATGAGTACATTGAGCTGGGTGCAGAGACCAGAAATGTGTGCATTGATCCGAACCAACAGATTATTCTCTGTGTCTCCATGAACAAGTGTTGTGTTGAAAGAGGAATAGAGCTGAGAAACACATTCGAAACCGCCCTTCAGTTCTGGAAAAGGCGAGTCCTCTCTCTCTTTTCCAGTCTCCATGGATTCCTTTGGTTGCTAAAGTTAAGCCTCGATTAAAGATCGCTCTGACACAAGCTTTGACCGTTTGGGAAGCAAATAGAGGGGGATTCTACACTGGGCAAAAGACCCAGTAATACTACCCAGTTTGGTGTGGAGAGCCAGTTTGGTGTAGTGGTTAAGTGTGCGGACTCTTATCTGGAAGAACCGGGTTTGATTCCCCACTCCTCCACTTGCACCTGCTAGCATGGTCTTGGGTCAGCCATAGCTCTGGCAGAGGTTGTCCTTGAAAGGGCAGCTGCTGTGAGAGCCCTCTCCAGCCCCACCCACCTCACAGGGTGTCTGTTGTGGGGGAGGAAGGTAAAGGAGATTGTGAGCCGCTCTGAGACTCTTCGGAGTGGAGGGCGGGATATAAATCCAATATCTTCTTCTTCTACCCTTTCAGATGCTCCTATCTACACTGAAAACTGGCCTCACTACTGTCCTGCGCCGGCGTTTTTGCTACCATCTACACTTGAAATCCTGGAACAGGAGTGAAGCTGCATCAGGCTCGGTGTTGCTGCTTATTTTCCAAGACCAGGAATCCAGCGGATTTTCAGTGGAGTTGATTCTTTCTGTTGCTTTTCTTCATTACCACCAGCAGGTGGCGTTTTCCGCAGCAATCCTCATTGGTCGGTCCTATGTGATGTCCTATGTTATCTGATCAGACTACCAGGTAACAATGGGCCGCAGGATGACCATTAATAGAAAGGAGAGGAAAACTCCTGCTGTGTTGGTGATTGAGAGCTGTTAAATATGTCAATGGATGGCCAAATTGACACCTAGGCGACAGGTCTACACAAAAAAGCTACTTGGCTTTCAGGTGAAGATGGATTTTTTTCTGCTGGCACCATCCTTTGTTTTGGGTTTAGGCAGTCTGTGCGCTTGAAATGAAATTGAGAAGGCAACCCGTTTCTCAGTTCTGCTACCCAAGAATCATGAAGGAAGAATGGTCTCTGAGCCTATGCAGAGTTCCACACTCATGGCACAAGGCATTCCTTTTAGCAAGTACTAGCTCAAGCACTTCCACATGAGGAAGCCCCAGTCCTTTTCCCCAGAAATGTTCTGTCCTTAGCTCATCCCATTTGGGGAACTTGAAAACCATAATTCTGGGGAACTTCAGAGAATGCCATTCCCACATGAGCAGGCTTTGTCTGTGAGCCTCCCCTCCCCCCAAGGGAAATCTGACTTTAAAACCTGAATGTCTCCTAGAATAGAGAAACCTTGTTTTGTAAGGTTAACAGGTAACAGGCATCTTTTCCCTCAAGTAAATACAGAAAAAGAGAAGTAACATTAGACAAGGGCAGTTCTCCAGCCAAGAGGTGGAGATCCCCTGGAATCCCAGCAAGGTTTCCAGCCTTTAGTTTTCTCTGCAGGGTGAAGGGAGTTTGATGTAATATCTTTATTTTAACCCTTTAAAATGGCAGAATCAAGAACCTGAGAAAAAGAGGTTGAAGAAGGGTTTTGTTAATTCAAAACATTCAGGGCAAATGGTTAGGAAATGACCATTTCAACTTTCAAATTGGCTGAATGTAAATCTTTGAAACTTCCAAGCCCATCTTTCTCTGCCACTTATAAAATCAGAAAATATTAATTGCCTCAGCTCTATGAATTTTACAGTGGTATAGCCTCTGAGCTTGTACGGAGTGCCCAAAGACTAGCCCAAATAGAGCTGGCTAAAGTATTGCAAATGCTCAGCACTCGTGCTCCTCCTCCATCAGGAAGAAATGCTAATCATCCCCCTCTTGCTCACAAAAGCCCACAGTCGATCTCGGTAGGCTATATATATGTTTTATTTAAGGGCCAAGTGTTAACCTGGGTGCACCTCCTAATTTAAGGTTTGAACGGCTAAGCTAATAGTACTGGGCCAAAGGCTACTTCCTTCAGCACGAGGATGTGAAGGTGACTGACATATTTGTTCATCATGCAGTGTCCCTGAAGGGTCTGGGTAAAAGTCGGATCTACATGGATCTTCATGAATTCATATGATTTTTACATTGAAATGAAATCAAACCACTTTAATTCTATACATCCTGTCTTAGACTATAGGCAGGACCACAGAAATCATGCCTCCACGAATTCGTGGCGCCTCAGCAGTACAAAAACTGAGTTGCAAAGCACAGATCCTCATGAATTCATATGATTTTTATGGTGAAATGAAATCAAACCACCATCATGTTGTAGATCCTCTCTTAGACTATAGGCAGCACCAGAAAAATCATGCCTCCATGAATTTGTGGCACCACAGCACTGAAAAAACATGTTTCCAAACCACGGATCCTCATGGATCCTCATGTTTTTTGCTTTGGGCCACTCCAAGATAACCAGCCAATCACATATCCTGTCCATGGGAAGAGTTTGCACCACAGAAATCATGGATCCACGGCTTCGTGGCAGTGCCAGGGACTAAAAACTTGATTTTGGACCACGGATCCTCATGGATCCACATGATTTCTGCTTCGGATCCCCTCAAGCCCTCCATCCAGTCACTTATTATGTCCATGGGCAGAGTTTGCACCACAGAAATCGTGGATCCACGGCTTCGTGGCAGCGCCAGGGATCAAAAACTTGCTTTTGGACCACGGATCCTCATGGATCCACGTGATTTCTGCTTTGGATCCCCCCAAGCCCTCCATCGAGTCACTTATCATGTCCATGGGCAGAGTTTCCACCACAGAAATCGTGGATCAACGGCTTCTTGGAAGCGCCAGGGACCAAAAACTATGTTTTGAACCACAGTTCCTCATGGATCCACGTGATTTTTGCTGTGGATCCCCCCAAGCCCTCCATCCAGACACATATGTCCATGGGGAGACTTTAAAGCACAGAAATCATGGATCCACGGCTTCATGGCAGTCCCCGGGATCAAAAACTTGGTTTTGGACCACAGATCCTCATGGATCCACATGATTTTTGCTTTGAATCCCCTCAAGCCCTTCATCCAGTCACTTATTATGTCCATGGGCAGAGTTTGCACCACAGAAATCGTGGATCCACGGCTTCGTGGCAGCGCCAGGGATCAAAAACTTGCTTTTGGACCACGGATCCTCATGGATCCACATGATTTCTGCGTCGGATCCCCCCAAGCCCTCCATCCAGTCACTTATCATGTCCATGGGCAGAGTTTCCACCACAGAAATCATGGATCAACAGCTTCTTGGAAGCGCCAGGGACCAAAAACTACGTTTTGGACCACAGTTCCTCATGGATCCACGTGATTTTTGCTTTGGATCCCCCCAAGCCCTCCATCCAGACACATATGTCCATGGGGAGACTTTAAAGCACAGAAATCATGGATCCACAGCTTCATGGCAGTCCTCGGGATCAAAAACTTGGTTTTGGACCACGGATTCTCATGGATCCACATGATTTTTGCTTTGAATCCCCCCAAGCTCATCATCCAGTAACATATCCTGTCCATGGGCAGAGTTTCCACCACAGAAATCGTTGATCCACGGCTTCGTGGCAGTGCCAAAGACCAAAAACTATGTCCATGGGGAGACTTTAAAGCACAGAAATCATGGATCCACAGCTTCATGGCAGTCCTCGGGATCAAAAACTTGGTTTTGGACCACAGATCCTCATGGATCCACATGATTTTTGCCTTGGATCCCCCCAAGCTCACCATCCAGTCACATATCATGTCCATGGGCAGAGTTTGTACCCCAGAAATCGTGGATCCACGGCTTCATAGCTTGCTCTCTCATGGGAAAACCACAGATTATGCAAAATCACTATGTTTTTATTGTAATTAAAAGAAGACTCAATAAGTTTTAATTCTGAGCAGATAAGTGATGTGTGGAAAAATGTCAACCCTTTGCCACTGAACCTGTTTCATTCTCAAGGTGTCCCATCAAGACACATATCACATATGTATGGCAACACTTCTGTCCTCAGTCATATTTGATGAGGGAAAAGGCCCAGCCACACCCCACATTCCACATGTATATGGGAGGACTCGAGGATGGATTCTCCTTTTGCATCTCATTCCATTAGTCTCCCAAACTACCTTTGTTTGCTGGCTTCGTGTATGTATCACTTTTCTCCCCAATGAAAGCAAAGGGGCTGACATCATTCTCCTGTCCTCACAGAAACCCTGCAAGGTGGGTTAGTCGGAGAGTGCATGACTGTCCTGAGGTCACACAGCAAGCTTCCATGGCAGTCAGGATTTGAACCTAGGTTTACTAGATCCTAATGTAATATTCCAACCACTACACCATACTGACTTTGCATGACCTGGCGAGCCAAGAGTACAGCATGTAAAACAAGGGTGTACGACTTCCCTAAGCTTTTCTGCATCTTTGAAATCATGACACAGCATGGTGGCTGCAACCAATAAAGCAGAAATCACGTGGATCCATGAGGATCCGTGGTCCAAAAGCAATGAGAGCAATGCCACCACCTTGTGGATAAAGTGAATCAATACAGCCCTCATGTTCATCACACCCAGGCAGTGTAGATTCTACAAGAATACTCCGGATTTATATAAACCAGCTTCAGTTCACAGAAAATCTGGCTTAAACATGAATGTAGAATCCACCAGAGTTTACATGCCAACTAAAGCATCGGGAAAGTATAGTGTCATTTACCAAACCTCTCTGCAACAGCTTGCATGGCTTTTTAGAGAGTCAGTATCTATTTTGAAATCTGAGACTGTGGCTATTGTGAAGACTCCCACCAGTCCGGCTTTCGTCCAGGTCATGGGACGGAGACAGTGCTGGTCGCCTTGGTGGATGACCTCCAGCGGCATCTGGATCGAGGTGGCATGGCGGTGCTGATGTTGTTAGATCTGTCGGCCGCGTTCGACACGGTCGACCATCGGCTACTGGCCCGCCGGCTTGCTGACACAAGGATTAGGGGGTCCGCCTTACAGTGGCTTTCCTCCTTCCTTGATGGTCGGGGACAAAGGGTGGCAATTGGGGGAGAGCTGTCCCAGAGGCACCCACTAGTGTGCGGGGTGCCACAGGGCGCAGTTCTCTCTCCGATGTTATTTAACATCTACATGCGCCCCTTGCCCAGATTGCCCCGAGGTTTGGGCTTGGGTGCCACCAATATGCAGATGACACCCAGCTCTACCTACTAATGGACGGCCGGCCTGACTGTGTTCCGGAAAACCTGGACTTAGCATTGCAGGCCATGGCAGGTTGGCTCAGGCTGAGTGGGTTGAAGTTGAATCCAACAAAGACAGAGGGCGCCAGGACCTAGCAACGGTGATCCATGCTACGGTCACCTCGAGACTGGACTACTGTAATGCCCTCTACATGGGGCTGCCCCTGTGCCGGACTCGGCGGCTGCAGCTGGTGCAGAACGCAGCGGCTAGGCTGTTGTTGGGGCTCCCAAAATGGGAGCACATACAGCCGGGGCTGCGCGGACTGCACTGGCTGCCGGTGGTGTACCGAGTTCGTTACAAGGTGCTGGTTATTATCTTTAAAGCCCTATATGGCCGAGGACCTGTCTACTTGAGGGACCGTCTTTCCCCATATGAACCCCAGAGAGCGCTGAGGTCAGCTGGAAAGAACCAGCTGAATATCCCTGGGCCAAGGGAGGCCAGAATGAAGTCCACCCGGGATTGGGCCTTCTCCATAGCGGCTCCCCTACTGTGGAACCAACTCCCGGAGGAGGTACGGGCCCTGTGATGTTTAGACCAATTCCGCAGGGCCTGCAAGACCCACCTCTTTAAAATAGCCTTCACTTAATACCGAGCTAAGAAAGTCCTGCTACATATGTTTTATGTTTTAGTCACTGGATTTTATGGAAGATCTTAACTATAGCACCATAATCTTAATCTTAATGTAATTTTAATGATTTTAAGGATGATTTTATAACTGAAATTGTAATTATTGTATATGGTTTTATTGTACACTGCATTTACGTGTTGTGAGCCACCCTGAGCCTGCTTGCGGGGAGGGCGGGATACAAATAAAAAGTATTATTATTATTATTATTATTATTATTATTATTATTATTATTATTATTATTATTATTATTATTATTATAGAAGAAAGAAGAATTGCAGATTTATACCCCGCCCTTCTCCCTGAATCAGAGACTCAGAGCGATTTACAATCTCCTATATCTTCTCCCCCCACAACAGACACCCTGTGAGGTGGGTGGGGCTGGAGAGGGCTCTCACAGCAGCTGCCCTTTCAAGGACAACTCCTGCAATAGCTATGGCTGACCCAAGGCCATTCCAGCAGGTGGAAGTGGAGGAGTGAGGAATCAAACCTGGTTCTCCCAGATAAGAGTCCGTACACTTAACCACTACACCAAACTGGCTCTCACTTGGTGGTATACAATTGTTTATGTGAAAGTTATATAAGTAGTAAGAGTATATTGGGTTGCATATGTGTATGGAAATTTAGAATATTCAGGGCTTTTTTTTTTTTTTTGTAGCAGGAACTCCATTGAATATGAGGCCACACACCCCTGATATAGCCAATCCTCCAAGAGCTTACAGGGCTCTTCTTACAGGGTGTCTGTTGTGGGGGAAGACGATAAAGGAGATTGTAAGCTGCTCTGAGACTCTGATTCAGAGAGAAGGTATAAATTGACGGTCTTCTTCTTCTTCTATCATAAGTTGACTGTGACTTGGTAGTACTTTTCACTAGAATATATTAGATTGTGGCATGTAAGAGGAGGCAGGTGAGTCTTTGCAGGGCTTTTCTTTGTAGCAGGAACTCCTTTGCATATTAGGCCACATACCCCTAATGTAGCCAATCCTCCTGGAGCTTATAGTAGGCCCTGTAAGAAGAGCCCTATAAGCTCTTGGAGGATTGGCTATATCAGTGGGGTGTAGCCTAATATGCAAAGGAGTTCCTGCTACAAAAAAAGCCCTGAGTCTTGGCTAGGGTTGCCAAGTCCAACCCCAGAAGTATCTGGGGACTTTGGGGGTGGAGCCAGGAGACACTGGGGTGGAGCTAGGGGGGAGGGGGGAAACGGCGCCGGGGAGCGTGGCGAGCCGCGCCGCAGCTGCCGCCTCTTCTCTGCTCACCGTGGCTGCTCCTTTGAGATGGGCTCTGTGAGGAATAGCCCCCTACTTTTCATACACGTGAACATCATGAGTACCATCATGGTTGCCAGGGCGCCTGGAGAAGTAAGCTTGCATCCGCCTGGCCAGTGAATGCGAGTGATGCTACCCAGGAACTACATGAGACTCCCGTGTACCTATTAACAAGTATATAAGCGCTTGAGTCAGGCACAGAGTGTCTGCAGCCGCGCTCTAATGTTTCCCCGCCATCGCGTGAAACCCGCCATGGTAAGGAGGAGGCTACGCCGCCACGGAGCTGTCCAGGCGAACGGTGTGAAGCGCTAAGCATGGAAACCACTGTGTTTTGCTAACACCACATGTAGCCATCTTTCTGCCTGGATGGGATTCATTCCTTCGATGTGGAAACCTCACGTACACACCTTGAGTCATTCCTAGCCCGCAAGCAACCCACCTAGTCTATGAATGGATTAATGGCTCCACTATTAATCCTGATTGCCCAGTGATTTCCTAAACAACTGTCTTCACCCCGGAGAGTTGAGAAAGAGGAAGGATCTCTCCTGATACCACCAAGCCCTTTTGTCTACACCGGAATACCTAGGTGCATATCTGATTCTCTATTGTCCCTTTCCCAGTTAATCCCATCTCCTCCCAATCACCCAACCATTCCCACATTGATACCAACGGAGCCACCCCAGGCCCTGTCGCAACCTGGAAGTTTCCAGGATGCCCAGGATGAAGGTGATGTTCATTGGTTGAAGCACACACCCAATCAGGTGTCGCCATTGACCCACCATTGGTCCAGCCGATGTCCAGCCTTCCTGGTCATCAGCAGAACCTCCCATTACCACTCCCAGTCACCTCCCATCCCCTCAGGACTAAGGTGACTCTATATAACCTGTGGACTAGCTACCCACAGGTGTGCCTTCTACTCAGTAAACCCCCCATTCCCGCTGGGTAGTAACACCCCCGATTCCTGATCAGTTTCGGGACCTTTCCCCCATTTCCTCATTCGTCGCCATCGGAGCCTTCCATTGGAGTCTGCGAGAGGTAGTATTACCCTGTATGTCCATTCCTTTATGTTCCCCTATCGATCTCTCTATTTTTCCTAGACCTGTATGAATGTGAGTGTTTTGTATTTTTACCTTGTATGAAAGAAATATTATTCTAAATAAATTACAATTGATTTTTACTAAATTAGAGTCTCTTATTGAGCATTGACTCTCTGAACGGTTGAGCCTCGTATACACAGATAATAAAAGATTCCTTTTTAGGGCCAGCTGTCTCTCAATCTAATTCCCCAATCTCATTTTGAGAGCAGTTTCCCTAACAGAAATTGGTGGAGAAAGCTTGGGCATTATCCTGTTTGTGTGAACGCACGCGAGTCGACACGCGTGTCTCCATACAGACAGACGTAAGGTTGCACCGTTCAGAAAGTCTTGCTAGCGAGGCTATAGCATGAATGATTGAGTGAATGAGTTCTGTGTGAAAGACTCTAGCGAGCATCTATAAAAATTGTGGGTTGGGCTGCTCCCGTTTCTACCATTCAGCGTTGGACTTCTCAGCCGCCCCGAGGAGGCCAGACACCTCGCAAGAGGACTGAGCCCGATCGAACGCAAGGGGGAAGTCCCGTGAAGTCCGGCCGTCGTCCCGAGGCCTTCTAAACGCGTCTATCGTGGGAGGGAATGTCAGGACAGGCTAGGATTGTTTAAGATCTGGATAGAGCACCCTTCCCTTCTCCCTTTTCTTTAGAGCTTAGTGCACACACGCACACACACTACATACACACTCAGACACCTACACACACACCCAAGTCCTTACACGAGTCTAGGCCAAGGCTAGTCTAAGGCACCCGACAGTCAAGAAGGCAAGCGGGTCGTAGGACCGCTGCAATCTGACTGCTGGGCAACTTTTTATTTTGTTTGCCCGAGACGCGATCGTTGGGTCGGCTCGTGGCTCCCCTTTTTCACCCGAGACGCGATCGTTGGGTCGGCTCGTGGATTCCCTTTTTTTGGCCGAGACGCAATCATAGGATTGGCTCGCTGCCTAAACTCTGCCCGGAGACGCGATCGTTGGGTCGGCTCGTGGCTCCCCTTTTTCACCCGAGACGCGATCGTTGGGTCGGCTCGTGGATTCCCTTTTTTTTGGCCGAGACGCAATCATAGGATTGGCTCGCTGCCTAAACTCTGCCCGGAGACGCGATCGTTGGGTCGGCCCGTGGCTCCCCTTTTTCACCCGAGACGCGATCGTTGGGTCGGCTCGTGGATTTCCCCTTTGGCTGAGACGCAATCATAGGATTGGCTCATTGCCTAAAACTCTGCCCGGAGACGCGATCGTTGGGTCGGCCCGTGGCTCCCTTTTTCACCTGAGACGCGATCGTTGGGTCGGCTCGGTGCCCCGTAACCTTAGCTGAAGCACCACCGGAGGTTGGCAGTAGGCGAAATATAAGTAGAACCAAAAAGAGAAACCCCCACACGCCACAATGGACATTCTTGCCAAGAAGGAAGAGATCCCCAAATTGGATAAGTGGCTGATAAAGAAGGGAGATAATCCCTGGAAAAAGGGACTCTTTAATCAAGGCTCTGATCCCCTCCAATCCCTCAGGGACATTTTTGAAGAGGGTTGTAGCAACAAAACAATTAGCGCCGGCAAAAGAGATCTTTTTGCCGCGTGGGGCTTGTTTGAAGCCCTACGAGATAGCACTACCCTGAATAAGCAGCTCAGGGAACAGCTTGCCCAGAGGGAAGGGCAAATAGAACAGCAAGAGGTGCAGATGGAAAGAAAGGAAAAAGAATTAGAGGCAAGCCTCAAGAAACATGCAGAGGTGCTGGAGGACGAGTTCCGGAAGCATACCGTAGAAAAGGAACTCTTACTCCAGGCCCATGCAGCAGAGACGGATACAATTCGGCAAAACCATGAGGCAGAAAAGGCAGAAGTTTGGCAAAACCATGAGGCAGAAAAGGCAGAAGTTTGGCAAAACAATGAGGCAGAAAAGGCGGAATTGCATAGGAAATACGCCGCAGAAATAAATAGCCTGGCGGAAGAAAATAATAGACTTGATCTCGACTGGCAGCAGGCAAGTCGAACCATAGAAGAAGTTAAGATAGAGAAAAATACCCTGGCCTTAATACACCAAGATACCATAACAGCTCTAAAGAAAGCCCAATCGCAAATAAAGGCATTGAGCAAAGAGCTGGAGCAAACCAAAAACCGGAATGATAAACTGCAATATGCCGTGGAAATAGCCACAGAAACGGTGAAGAAAACCAAAGAGGCCGCTAATCATGAGGCGTGTAAAAAAGAAATTGCCTCACTGCAGCAGAAGTTAGACCGTAAAAATGCTCTTATAGCAACGGTCTCCCCATCCACCTTCTATGCTTTTTCGGATGAGGAAAGTGAGGATGAGGAGGAAATAGAACCTTGTGAGATTGCCCCCGCCCCAGTATGCCCGGTGGTCACCCGGCAAACTACCACTAGACAGGGGAACGGTAAAGAGACGGTGCAGATAACTAAGGAGGTTAAGGATTGGAAAATTGAAAATATTAAAATGGCACACCAAATTCTTGGCCCATATAATAGAGAAACCTCCATCCGATGGATGATGCAAATGTACCGTGAATACCCAAACATAACCATCAGGGAGCTAAATCAGGTCCTGAGGTTGGCTTTAAACGGCCCTCATGTAGAAAAGGTGAGAGAAAAATTGATAGTCGCTCACACAGGCGCCATAACCACCTTGGAGTGGATAGCTGAACTATTGAGAATTACTTGGAATGAAGAGAATGTTAAATATGTGTATACCCAGACTGTGCAAGGTCCAGATGAAGACCCTATGGTCTATCTAACAAAGAAACAATTCTTAGCCTTAGTTGCCGAAGTAGTATTCCCGGAGGAAGAGGGTCAGGAGCCCGACTACGATGACGCTGATTTTATAACAGATGTCATTAAAGGCCTCAACCCAGAAACGCGGCAGGCACTAGGACCCACACATGCACCTAACCCCAAATGGAGCGCACTTTATGCCAATCTGGAAAATATTAGCAGATATATGGACACGGTTGCGCAAGGGAAAAAGAGTAGTAAGAAAGACCGGGCTAAGGAAGCTGTTAATACAGTTACTTATGCTAACAACGGGCCTCACTCTCAGTATCAGAAGAGGGAAGTTAATCCGGACCCCTATAACCCATCGCAGCCTCCAGTCAATCCCCCAACAGGACAAAATAAGCACGCTCAGGCGCGGAACAATGGGAAACCGGCCAGGCAGAAGCCCGGAGCGGGGGGGGGGAACCCTAACTATCAACCGAGAGCCCCTCCTCCACCCGTGCAGCCCTCGGCCCCTTTTCCTTCTCCCGCAGTGCAGCCGCCTCCGGCCCCACAGCCTAACATAATGACGGGCCCTTATGGGGAGGCATATCAAGATTTGCAGAATCAGAGTCGAGGGTACAAGCCTTCCTATAACAGAAAGGCTGAGCGAGCTCGTTTTTGGAATTCGCTATCGCCCGGAGAACAGACTCAGCGGAAAGCGCTCTGGAACTTTTTACTCCATGCAGGGTGCGACATGACCAATATGGATCTAGCACCCACTGCACTTTTGATAGAAAGGCAACAACAAGTGATGCAGGGGTGGGGAAATCAGCAGCCGTCTGCCCCCCCACCTCCTCCAACCCAATCTCATTTTGCGGCACCTCAAGGGTATTCACCGCCCGTAGCTGCAGTAGTTCAACATCCACCTCCTCCAATGCACCCCACCGTTCAGTTATACCCGGCTCCGATAGCCGCGGTCCAGCAGCAGACGGTCGTTAACAGTCCGGAATATGAGGAACAGGGTCTGCGCTAGGGGTGCCCGGGGCCCACTAATCTCCCCGAAGGAGTAGTGGCTAAACTTAAGCCAGACACTTGGGGGAGACCAATGGTAAAGGCAGGCATTGGGGCTCCAGGGAACATTAAACCTGCCACTCTATTAGTAGACACAGGGGCATCGATTAGCGTGCTCCATCCAACGCTAGTTACCCAGGGAACCCAGACAGATAGAACTCTGGAACTGGCTGGGTACGCGGGAGGAAGCCACCTCTCACACATCTGGAAAAAGATTCCAATCACTGTAGGGAGACTCAAAGCCACCATGAGAGCCTGTAACAATGCAGGAGAAGACGATGGAATGATTGGGGCTCCCTTCATAAAGAAAAACCATTTAACTGTGGATTTAGCCAACGGACTCCTGTGGTACATCCCGGGAGGCCCGGACTTTATTAATGCTATACACCGATGTGCTGCTCTAAAAGCGCCTCTCCCTGTATGTTCAGTGACGGGAGATCTATGGACCCAAAAGTTTCCCGGGGTGTGGATTACTGACAAGGCGGAGTGTGGGACTGTGAGAAACGCTTGTGTTCTCATAGAGGGCAAAGATCCTCCTCCCCAGCGTCAGTACAAATACCCCGCGGAAGCAGAAGCAGGAATAGGGAAAACAATTGAGGGTCTGTTGAAGTGGGATGTCATCCTCCCAATGCAGTCCATCTGCAATGCCCCCTTGTGGCCGGTCCTAAAGGCAGATGGAGTAACTTGGAGGATGACAGTGGACTTCAGAGCCCTCAATGCAGTGACTCCCCCGGTGGCCCCGGTGGTCGCCAAATACAACGAAATCGTGGCAGCCATTGCAGCGGGATCTAAATTTTACAGCGTGGTGGACTTGGCCAACGCGTTCCACTCGATCCGCCTGCACGAATCCTGTTGGTATAAATTCGCATTTACCTTCCGCGGCCAACAGTACGTGTTCAAGCGGACACCGCAGGGCTTCCATTCTAGCCCAAGCATTTGTCACGCGCATGTTGTGCAGATGTGGGACCGACTGCTACCCGGATCAAAGGATTGCGTGCTCAGTTATGTAGATGACGTGCTGATCCACGCAGAGACAGAGGAGAAGGTCCGGGAGGTCACTGAGGAGGTCCTTAACCTCATCCAAGAAACTGGCTTCAAGGCAAGCAGGGAGAAAGCCCAGCTAGTAAAGACCGAGGTGAAGTACCTCGGCATCACACTAGGAGCAGAAGGGAGAACACCGGATTCGCAGAGAGTAGAAGTGATTTCTAAACTCCCTGCCCCCACAGACCCCCATTCACTAAGAGCTTTGTTAGGCACCTTTAACTTTTCCCGAGATTTCATCGAGATGTTCTCCGAGAAAGCCCGACCTCTTTATGAGCTCCTGAAGAAGGATGTGCAGTGGTACTGGGGACCGGAGCAGCAAAAGGCTTTTGCAGAGCTCAAAAATGACCTCGCAAAGGCTCCGGCGCTTGCCCACCCCGATGTTACCCAGCCGTTTTTCATTCAGTTGGCTATCTCAGAGCACAGTCTAGGGGCTACTTTGATCCAGAGACGAGCGGGATCTCAGCGGGTGGTGGCTTACGCCTCCAGGAACCTTACTTCCGTGGAGGAAAAATTCTCCCCCTGCGAAAAGGTCTGCCTCGCTCTGGTTTGGAGCTTAACCCATTGGGAGTTTATAATAGGAGGAGCAAGGGTGGTAGTTCAAACCACTCATTCCCCTCTTAAGTATATTCTCTCAGGGAAAGTTAAAGATGGGCAAGTTTCGAACCAAAGGATTGCTCAGTGGACGCTGGCGTTAACTAATAGAGGGGTAGATTTCCAGAAGGAGCAAAAGGAACCGCCCTCGCCCTATGGCCTCGTAGTTGAAGGGGAAGAGCATGAGTGTCCGCTGCCAGTGGTACAACATATACCCTGGCCAGTTAATGGAGGGATAACCCTAGCGGAAGCCCGACAACAAGAGCTTGTTTGTTGGTTTTGCGATGGGTCTTCTTTCCATGTAAATGGCTCAGCTCGAACCGGCTACGGCGCCATTAGAGTGCAGGATTCCCTAGTCCTTAAAGGAACCGTCCGCCCTCATTCTAGCCAAGCCGCAGAAGTGGAAGCAGTGCTAGCAATCCTCCAGTTTGAGCCTCTGGATGTTCCCCTAGCCATTTTTACAGATTCTCATTGGACGGTACAGGCGATCACGGCCTGGCTGCCCATTTGGAAGAAACAGAATTGGCTGAATAGCGAGGGGAAAACGGTCGCGCACTCTCAGAAATGGCTGCAAATAGCGGAGAGAATAGAGGCGCGAACTGACTCCACCTACGTGACTCACGTTAAGGGACATCAGAGACAATATACAGAGGAAGGGATGTGGAACAATAGAGTAGACGCTATTGCCAAAGAAGCTGCATTCGCAGACAGCAATCCTTTCCGCTCACCCCCCACCTTTCCTTTACACCCGGTCACCACCCGGAACCAGAGCAAAGGGAGGGAAATCCTGATGGATTTGGGCGAGCTCCAGAAAGACGACCCAGAGATCCTGGAGCTTGCCAAAGCCCAGAAGGATGAAACGGGGAAATACACCATCATTCAGAAAGAGGGCATTTACTGGGCAGTAGATAGCCAGGGGGAGCAACACTGGATTGTGCCCCTGCAAGTCAGAGGGGATTTAATCAAGTTTGTGCACGAGCAGGGACACCGCGGTGCAAATCTAACTTTGGAACGGGTAAAGGAGACAGGCTGGTGGCCGGGCATGCGCCAGGAAGTAGCACAGTGGGTTAATAATTGCCTTGCGTGCGCTATGGTTAATGCCGACACATCAGGACCCAAAGCCCCCATCCAGCACCAAAGAATAGAGGGACCCTGGGCTCGTATACAAATCGATTTTATCGGCCCCCTTCCCCGCACAGCAAGAGGAAATCGATACTGCCTCACGGTGATCGATCCTTTCAGCAAATGGGTGGAGGCTTTCCCTTGTAAATATAATACTGCCGCTACAACTGCTAAAATTTTATTCAACCACCTATGGACGAGATGGGGAATCCCGAGGGTCATGGACTCGGATTTGGGGTCACACTTCATCGGGGAGGTCACAAAGGAATTGTGCAAAGCCTTGGGGGTGGAACAGCGGTTTCACATTGCCGGGCACCCCCAGGCATCAGGGGCAATTGAGAGGACTAACCGGACAATCAAGGAAGCCCTACGGAAAGTAGTAAAATCCACAGGCAGGGATTGGGACGAGAAGCTACCCATTATCCTGATGGCGCTGAGGGGAACTACTGCCGTCCATGGTCACACACCGCATATGGTCATGACAGGAAGGAAAATGGTGTTGCCGGAAGCATTCTGGCTCAAAACACAACTTCCATCTGACTGGATGCCGGTGGTTGTGAATGACGCGTGGGTGCAATCGCTAGTCACGGAGGTCCACAATATCCACCTGGAGGTAGCTAAACAACTAGGAAAAACACAGCAGGCAATGGACCAGAGATTAGGCTGGGTTAAAAATCCTCGAGTGTGGGATCCAGGCCAGCTAGTGCTATATAGGAGATTCTCGCAAAACGAGCACTCCTTGGAAGCCAAATGGTTAGGTCCCGTCCCGATAACACTGAGGATCAGCCCAGCAGTCTACCAAGTAGAAATTCAGAAAAAGAACGGGGAAACCTGGCGAAAGTACTTCCATTGTTCCCAACTCAAGGAATGGAAGGGGACTGCGCCAGCTAACCCTAATCAGATTCAGCAACCTGAAGGGGCGCCGCCGCAGAGAAGAGCCGAAATCCGACAAATCTCTGTCATGCCCTGCCCTGAACCGGTGGATTTCCCCTTAAGTGACACATTCCTCACCCTTGGTGTAACTTGAACAAGTCCAAGTATAAGAAAAAGATTCCTGAGACAGACCTGTCCACAGTAATCTAGGGGGGGAGTGCAGGAGAAAAGAACTCAGAACACAAACATGTAATTTTAGAACTACAGCAGTTTTTTTTTTCTTTTTCTTTTCTTCTCTCCTGTGAAATTGCTCCTTCCCTTTCCCCCTCTTCCCCAACCTTGTCTTAGTACTTTGACTCCTTCAAGCTTATAGAAATAGCAAGAAGGGTCTACAGCGCAATCTTATCTTTTATTTTCAGGTACACAATATGGATTACCAGAATGTGAAGGTGAGATTTGTGAGAACAATGATGCATGCAATGTATTTAGTGTTGATGTTAATGCAGGAGGAATGTACAGCTGATAGAGCAGTATTGCCCACTATAGTCCCATTCTCTCATTGGAGATGTAAAACAAGCCTATATCCCAAGGAAATCATGCTGTGCAAAGTCATAAAGTCTAATTATGGGGAAAATGACAGCAGACTCCCCAGAAGCAGCTATGACTTTCGCAGCTGTGATGAAGAGTGGGTCAGACCACCTAATATGATTTTGTTATGTGCTGGGACCAGAATGTTAACGCAGGAACTGTACTGTTTTTCTCATGAGGACACCATGAGACCTCTAGTACCAATGCATTGTGTTTATGTCCCAAAGGGCCCACGGAAATTAACAACAACTCCCACAATAACTCCTAGCGCTACTCCAGCCTCTAAAGGGTTTACTGAGGACATGGGGCCATACTGTGAAATTGCAATCGTGTCGACCGCAGTATGGAGCGCGAAGGATCCTTTCAAATTTATATTATCAATTGGCTCTAGGATAGAAAAGCCGCTTGCGTTCTCAATACAGACACCTAGTGGAGAGACGCACCATCACCAGCTAACCGCATGGTCAAATAAAAATTGGATCGTTACTGATTCGGAGTTAGGGACACAGGGACCTCCTGACTGGTTTATAGTAATAGACCCTCTATGCCAGCGGGAGTCCGCGATGGGAATGAAATTCACCAAATTGGGCACCTTCAACACAGAGCTTCCATCGGAGGAAGGAAACTACACCCTCACAATAGGGAATTTTACCCAGCTCCAATTCAACCCTCTCATTCCAGACGCTGAGAGTACATTAAGTGCCAACTCTCACATAATTGGCTCCCATGTGATTAAGCGGGATATTAGGGAACAAGTTTTAATTCGGCCACAGATGGTATTAAAGGAAATCAGGGTCAGCCTGACAGGATTAAATACCATCGAAAAATTGCCACAATG
This sequence comes from Heteronotia binoei, assembly GCF_032191835.1. Taxonomy (NCBI): domain Eukaryota; kingdom Metazoa; phylum Chordata; class Lepidosauria; order Squamata; family Gekkonidae; genus Heteronotia; species Heteronotia binoei. Next base: position 17,135,493 of record NC_083240.1, read on the forward strand.
TGCTCCCTACTTGGAACCCAGTAAAAAGGGTTGGGAGGCTTGGCTGCAGTTATGGGTGGGGAACACGCCTCGCAGATTGAAACGATCTGTAGGAGACTGGGTTGCACCAGTTGCTGGAGGAGTAGCGGTTTTAGATTCTATAAATATAGAAACCCTCGCAAATAAATTTGCCTACGCTACCTCTTATATTTCCCAGCTGGGAAAACCCATTAATGACTCTTTCCACACCATCTCTGAAGTCCAGCATTCCATCAGCTCCATTTTAGTAAATTGGGAAAACCAAATTGAAAGAGATTTTGCCTTACTGTTGAGAGGTACTCAATCACTACAATTAAATATTTCTTTGGCACTGGCATGCACTCAGGCTCAAGCTATGAATTTAGCAGTAACCATGGGCATGATCAGACAAGCCACGGAGGGAAATATCCCCCTGGAAATCAAGCAGTTAATTAGACCAGAAATTCCCACCCCGCAACTGGAATTGGAAGCCTGGTGGACTCTGGTGAATACCTCTTTCTCAGTGGACAGGCAGGAATTGAGACTTCTCATCCTGATGCCCACTGCACAAAGGTTCTTTTATGTACACCCCGTTGTGCCACTAGGGCTGCAAGTGGGACCAACCGAAGTTTTGTATTCCGTGGACTCGGATAAATGGGCCAGGAATGACAACGGAAGTTGGGAAGCTGTGGATCTAAAGGCATGTGTACACAAAGACAACCTGGGATTTATTTGTGATGAGCAGACTCTACAAACTCACCACCCCTGCGTGAACCCCTTAAGGGACTCCCCTCAAGAATGCAAATATGCACTTAGGCAAGAGAATGCCTCCGCTTTTGTGTACTTGGGAAGAGGGTGTGCTTGCGTGAGGACATATTGTGAGTACCTCATCATAAATACTTTCCACATCCAACCCATGTTGCCAGATGTCAACAGATGTTTCTGCAACCTATCTTCCATTGTGGGATGCGATATAGAATTCACAGTCCCCATATGGACTAGGGAGGAAATCCTGCTGGCCCCTAGTCTGTTCAAATTCATTCAACCAGTTTTTCTGGGCATGGGGCTGCGGGCGATTAGATCCCTGCTGTCTCATCCCCTTTTAAAACAGACCTTGCAAGAAATCAAGAGGAGCGGAGACACAGCGTCCATGGTGGTTAAACACGATGGGCAGGAAATCTCCGGGCTTTTAACACAAATCAAGGACACGGGAAAGCATTCGTTCCTTGACGCGCTCCTTGGCTGGAGCCCTACTGGGTCAGCGATACTTAACGTAGCCCTGCACCCTATTGTGGTCATTTTGGTCTTTCAGATTATACTCTGTGTTGTAATAATTGTCTTGGGGTGCTGGCTGAGAAAGCAGCTAAAGAAGGTGGACGAGCTCCAAACCATGTGGAGATATCGTCCCCTCGTCATTGAAAAGCCCTAAAGTACCGCCTTGAATCTTCTCCCCACTCGTGCAAGGGGGGGGAAGGCTCCCCGTGCCTTATTCCTTTTCCAAGATCTTTCTTTTACTTGTAAGGGAGGGCTGTAAAGCCCAAGGGAAAGGGAGAGGGGAGAAAGGCGACGAAACCGAACCGTGGAGTGCGGACCAGCAGTGGCAAGGTAGAGCTTGCAAGGGCTGCTATCCGAGGGTTCAGAAGTCTTCATCGGAAGACTCCCATCGGGTGCGTGCCCTGCTTTGCCACTTCAGGCTCCCATCTGAACTGGATTGCGCCAGGCGCTTCAGTTCAACAGGCCCGCTGGGACCCCCGGTTCTGCAGCCCCACATGTTTGATAACAGCGGGGACCGGTCGGGTCACAGGCTAAAGCCGCCCGATCATCCCCCTCTGGTGCCTCAATCCCACCAAGTAACTAAAAGGTCACTAGGAGTCAAATGGAGGCTCGGCCCAATATATATATTTTAAATCTACACACCCTGTTTATAGGTTTGGAAAACCTCCCTCCTCATTAACCCCTGAATAAGGTTTTAATGGTTGAAAACTTCACTGCCCCGTCGCTCCCAGGCCGCCTTGGATTTGAGGCATTTGCATAAATCTCTCCGGCACATGCTCCAACTTTTGGGATGGGAAACGGAGGACGATGGGAAATGTAGTCCCCACAGCCAGCCTTTACATTATGCATGTCAGTATCTCTCAGCCCCGCTCTGTTCCTATGGGAAGTTCTATCTTTTACCAAGTAAAGGGTGGGCTCGTTGGCCCAGGGGGACGGGGTGAGAGGAAGCCCAAATTGAGCAGAACAAACTCAGGGCATTCTTGCAAGTGTTGGATCGCTTCTTGATGGTCTAGATAACAGTCCCACCAAGTGATCCATCACTACAAGGCCCGAAGTGACTCTGGGACAGAACCTGTTCTGACCCAGAGAGACTCCCAGCAGTCCAGTGTTTGAGCTCTGTGACTCTTCCGGCGCTCCGTGATCCTGAAGGAACACAGGGAACGGAGAGGGGAAGAAGTTGCAGACGCTCAAAGCATCAGGAACCTGGTGCAGCCACTGTTCTGACCCATTGGGACGCCTGAGCGTGCAGCCCTTACCCACATAACTGTGGAAGGGACTCAGGCTGTGCATGGGCACCCGAACCGAGGAGCTTAGGAAAGGCCACCTCCCGCGGGCACCCTAGGTCCGCCAGCTACCTTTTAGATTAAAGAGGCAACGCGGGTGAAGAGCGACCTTGGGACCAGTACACCTGAACTATGGCCCGTTCACAAGCCACTATTCCCACAAGGAGCGGACCGAACCTAGGTCCATATATTTGAAAAATATTTTATAATATCCTATTCCCAACATGCCTTAGGCTTAGTTCATCTGCATAAACACACCATGCGCATGCACTAACCCAAAGCACAGGATTGGGGACATCTGGGACTTAGAGTTCCAACCCCCTATGGGGGTAATGGACTGTTGTTATTACTTGTCTATCTTTCACCAGAGAAGGTTGGGCCGCCGAAGCAGCCCGAGGGTTAAAAGAGGGCAGGCACTGACACTTGCCCTCCGGAGCGCGGAGCTCCAGCTAAAAGTTCCGCCCACCTAGGGTCTCAGGGGGCCAGAACAGACTCTGCACCAGGTGCCATACTTGCAGGGGCACCCTGAGTTTGTAAAGGCGCACACGAGACCAGGCAGAATGCTTGAACCCGGCCCCCACCGGGAGAGCCAAACGCGCCGAGGCACCTTTAAGTCACGGTGACTCTGGCTTTCCCCACGAGAAAGGAGTGCCCGATAATAGAAAAACCGCTGGAGTATGACCGCAAACCTTTTGGGGCGATTCTGAATAAGGGGGTGCCCCACAATGGTCCAAGTAACCCATTTCAAGGCACAAGGGTATTTGCATATATGCCTCCCACTTGGTCTGCTCAATGAACTGTATGTCATCATTGCCTGGCGCCTCTGTAAACCGCCCTGTCTGCCAGCAGAAGGCAGTGCTCAGCGGAAGACATGACGTGTCAGTTTACCCGTTGCCATCTCCCGGGCGGGAGGAGTAACAGAAAATGGGATTTCGACCAACCAGCCATGTTTATCTATGTTTGTAAGATGTTATGAATCTATTTTTGACCAAAAGAAGGGTGCCCGCCCTTGGGTGGGCAGGCTGTGAAAAATTAGAGCAGGCTTTTGAAGAGATTAAAAGACCGAACCAAGGAGCATGGAGTTGGAGAGCGTGGGAGCCGAGTTAGCCCTTTTTACGAGCTATCTCATCAAGCTTTCCCAAGAAGCATCTCCGGGCACAGGCCTCTCCAATGGTGCAGGTTCGGAGAAGCCCACCCAATGGAGTAACTGGCCCAACTTGACACACTCCTCCCCATGGTTTCCACTATACTATCAGATTAGTGTGGGAAATGGCAGAAATCTCCCAAGCCGCTTTGCAAGAAATCATTTACATATCCCACGCCTACTGACAGGATATGGGCATCATGATATGGGCACGACCTCACAGGAAGTGGTGACTACCATGCAACTTAGATCCCACCCCTGCCGGTCAAGGATTTGATTGACAGGCAAGGATCCTTGGGCCACATACCAACATGGACCAAGGCTTCCTTGTGAAAATGTGTTTTTTTTTATTATTTATGTTTTCTATCTTTTACCAAGTAAAGGGGGAGTCCCCCCCTCCCAGTCAGGGAGGGACTCCAAGAGGCCCTAAAAGAGAACCACGCTTAAAGCTGGTTCTCCGGAGCCCAAACGGGCTCCAGATTAAAATGGGGAAAGCGGCCAATGGGTCAACTTCCCCGAACCTACAACATGGGAGAGGCCTTTCCGCGGCCGTGCTCCCCGGTTCGGGGTGTTGCTCCAAAGGCCTGCACTTCCAGGCGTATGCCTTCCCCCTCCGCAAAACCGGGAAGGCATGAGGAACGAGGTACTTCGAGGTTGAGGGGAGCAAGCCAAGGTCGACTGGGGAAAACTGTAACCTCATTAGGAAAGTTGGTCCTGTAAAAATGCTGTGACAGTGTGTGCTAAATGTTATTCTAAACATGTATAAACACAAGCAAAATATGTAAAGACCTCTCCCAGAACCCCATTGTTCCTTAAATTTACATAAGTTCCCTGGAGATCCCTCTAGATAGGATCTCCCCAGGTCATGTGAACGGACCCCCGACGAGGTCCGAGCTACGTCGAATGTCTTCGCCTAGAGCATGCTCAGACAGAAACTTGGCTTCACTGGGGGCAGCCTAGATACAAGGGGGGGTGGGATATCCGCCGTAGACTCCTCGGCGCCGCCAGCCTCCTCCCCTCCAGAAGGAGACTACAGACAAGCCAAAGGAGAAGAAGAAGCCCGAAGACCAAAGGTCAGACAGATGAATTATGTACTAGCATAGTGATAAGATTTGTGTTTTTCTTTTTTTTATATATATATATATGTATGAAATGTAACCTGGTGATTTTAAAATGATTTGCCTTGTGAATCCGTGGGTAATATGAAATGCTTATTGCCTGTCTGATCAATTATTGCAGCCTAGCCGGTCTAGACTGCACACATGATTTCTGCTTTTAAGTAACCCTTGATTCAAATACTTTGTATTTGGAGATTTACCATGTGTTTTTATAGATTTTAATAATGCTATATGCTGCTTTTAAGTATAGATTTTAATAATGCTATATGCTGCTTTTAAGTAACCTTTGATTCAAATACTTTGTATTTTAAGATTTACCATATGTTTTCATAGATTTTAATAATGCTATATGAAATACTTAATATGTACAATGTATCCCAGAAGGCCTCCCTGTAAGCATGAACGCCAAGGAAGGATCTGATGGCCCATTGGCATTTTTAAATTATGTTTTTGAGTAGTTTTAGATAGTGGCTCCAACCTTTTTGCAGGTAGCCGGTATTCCATAGTAGACTTCCCATGCTTCAAGGGTTTACCGCCCTCTTAACGAAGCCCCGTTTTTTTGTTGTTATTTTATTTTTATCCGGTGCATATGCGAGACTTCGCCACTAGGCGGTGACGTCAGTCTCGAGGGGGGGAACTGTGAGGAATAGCCCCCTACTTTTCATACACGTGAACATCATGAGTACCATCATGGTTGCCAGGGCGCCTGGAGAAGTAAGCTTGCATCCGCCTGGCCAGTGAATGCGAGTGATGCTACCCAGGAACTACATGAGACTCCCGTGTACCTATTAACAAGTATATAAGCGCTTGAGTCAGGCACAGAGTGTCTGCAGCCGCGCTCTAATGTTTCCCCGCCATCGCGTGAAACCCGCCATGGTAAGGAGGAGGCTACGCCGCCACGGAGCTGTCCAGGCGAACGGTGTGAAGCGCTAAGCATGGAAACCACTGTGTTTTGCTAACACCACATGTAGCCATCTTTCTGCCTGGATGGGATTCATTCCTTCGATGTGGAAACCTCACGTACACACCTTGAGTCATTCCTAGCCCGCAAGCAACCCACCTAGTCTATGAATGGATTAATGGCTCCACTATTAATCCTGATTGCCCAGTGATTTCCTAAACAACTGTCTTCACCCCGGAGAGTTGAGAAAGAGGAAGGATCTCTCCTGATACCACCAAGCCCTTTTGTCTACACCGGAATACCTAGGTGCATATCTGATTCTCTATTGTCCCTTTCCCAGTTAATCCCATCTCCCAATCACCCAACCATTCCCACATTGATACCAACGGAGCCACCCCAGGCCCTGTCGCAACCTGGAAGTTTCCAGGATGCCCAGGATGAAGGTGATGTTCATTGGTTGAAGCACACACCCAATCAGGTGTCGCCATTGACCCACCATTGGTCCAGCCGCTGTCCAGCCTTCCTGGTCATCAGCAGAACCTCCCATTACCACTCCCAGTCACCTCCCATCCCCTCAGGACTAAGGTGACTCTATATAACCTGTGGACTAGCTACCCACAGGTGTGCCTTCTACTCAGTAAACCCCCCATTCCCGCTGGGTAGTAACACCCCCGATTCCTGATCAGTTTCGGGACCTTTCCCCCATTTCCTCATTCGTCGCCATCGGAGCCTTCCATTGGAGTCTGCGAGAGGTAGTATTACCCTGTATGTCCATTCCTTTATGTTCCCCTATCGATCTCTCTATTTTTCCTAGACCTGTATGAATGTGTGATTGATTTTGTACCTTGTGTGAACGAACTATTGTTTCAAAATAAACCACAATTGATTTTATTAAATTAGAGTTCTTTATTGAGCATTGACTCTCTGATCGGTTGAGCCTGGTATACAATTGATAACAAAGATTCCGTTTAGGGGCTAGCTGTCTCTCAGTCTAATTCCCCAACTTTATTTTGAGAGCAGTTTCCCTAACAGCTCAGCCTGAGCCCATCTCGGAGGAGCAGCCACGGCAAGCAGAGAAGAGGCCGCCGTGGCACGGTGGCCTCGCCCGCTCCGCCTCTGGGGTGGAAGCGGGGGGGGGGGTGGAGGCGGGCCAGGGGCATGGCGAGCCACAAGTCTGGGTCCTAGAAGGGCCTGGATTCGCGGCTTGCTATGCTCCTGGCCTGCCTCGCCCTCCCCTTCTCTGGTTTTGCCTGCCGCCTCTTGGCTGCTCCTCCGAGATGGGCTCAGCCTGGGCCCATCTCGGAGGAGCAGCTGCGGTGGGCGGGGAGGGGGCGGCAGCGGCGCGGTGGCCTCACCCGCTCCAGGATTGGGTGGCTCGCCATGCTCCCCGGCGCCATTTCCCCCCTCCCCCCGCTTCCATTTTTTTGGGGAGCGGGAGAAGAGGGTGGAAATCTGGGGCCCCCGCCAGGGTGGGAGGGTTGGGAAGCCTAGTCTTGGCATATCTCAGCATACTTCTTTGCAAGCTGGGACACACAAGGCAGGCAGCAATGCTGGCTGAGTTTGGAATCAGGTTTTGGTTCATCAAATAGTGGGAACCAGCAAAAGGACAAAGTTATTAACAGGGGGTTTTTTGGTAGGAAAAAGCCCAGCAGGAACACATTTGCATATTAGGCCACATACCCTGATGCCAAGCTAGCTGAAAGTGCATTCCTGCTAAAAAAAAGAAAAAAGGCCCTAGTTATTAAGTCAAATTCTGGAAGGCTTTTTAAAAGCAGGAACACAGTTCCAGCTGGCTTGACATCAGGGGGTATGGCCTAATATGCTGGGCCTTTTCAACAAAAAATGACCCTCTATTCTGGAATCTTGTTTCTTCCTTATGGAGCATGGGGGATGACAGTAATAACAAAAGAAACAAATACTGTGTAACTGTTGGTAGTTTGGAGATAGTTTGAGTGGGTAATGCGAATGGGTCATTGGAATGAATAGGAACATTGCATAGAGTTGTGAAAACTGTGTGTGCAATTCAATTGGTTAAGTCATAATAAATAATTGTACAGTAATTATTTTTCAGGGAGAAAGAATACAAGAAGTCTTCCAAAGATAGCAAGATCCTTCCAGGAAGAGTTTCTATTAATAAAAGAAGGCCAAGAGACATTGCAAAGTCATATGTCAGAAGGCCCATGTGAAGACAACAGATGGTTGGGGTAGTGGTAAGAGGCATTGTCTGGAATGGGTTTTGTCTTTTAAGTTCTTAGGAATGTGCAGCTAAAAAACTTGAGCTATTAATGAACCTTCCCGGTGGTTAAAAACTTCCATAAAGATTTTTCAGTGTACTTCAACTTTTGTTTTGTGTAGCTGAGAAAATGTATACATTACATCCTAGGCACCTGTCCATACAAACGAGACCTACATTAAACCGGCTACAAATTCACTCTGTGGAAACTAGAAACATTCCTTCTGCCACTTGTGCTAGTGGGAATGGCAGGATTCTGGTCTACACCTGTCTTGAAGGGATCGTACAACTAGCAACCCAAGCACCTTTTGATGAAATGATGCTATTCCTAGGCAAGTTTGGAAAGAGCACCGTGGCCCTGGTAAGGTTGCTGGCTCCAGGTTAGGAAATTCCTAGAGATTTGGGGGGTAAAGCCTGGGGAAACAGGAGCTTGGGGGAGGTACCTCAGCAGGGTATAATGCTATCAAGACCATCCTCTGAAGCTGCCATTTTCTTCAGGGGAGCTGATCTCTTTGGTCTGGAGATGAGCTGTAATTCCAGACGATCTCCAGGCCCCACCCGGAGGGTGGTAAAGCTAGGCCCAGGATATAATAAAATCAGTTTTATTAGTGGTCCCAGTTTTATAAGTGGGAAGAATGATTACTGGACAGTCATGGTGAGAGCAGGCATTCAGAGAAATTCCAGGAACACTTCCTTGTAAGAAAAGGGAAGGATGTCTTTGGGTGTAGAGGAAATGAGACAGAGGCAGTTCTGGCTACCTTATCACAAGTAGCTATTGAGTGTTGCATCTTGTGATGATCAATGTTTTGCCCAAAGGCACTAATGTGTGGCTAGGATATTTGGGTTTGTAATAAACAAATAAGCCTATTGTCTGAATTTCTGTATTATTCTGAGTATTAAAAGTCTCCCCATCCAGTTTCTGAAGGCTGATAGGACTTCTCAGGGGCTTTGATACCGTAAGCGATGGAATGAGTTGGCCATTACTGTTTTGCAATTGTTCCATTTCTTCCTAGTGGACAGGTGGAGCCTGGAGATGACTGTGCATCTTGACCTTTGATTATAATAATAATAAATTTATAATAATAATAATAATATTTATGCAGTTTCCAAAGGTTCACTCTGGTCTCCCTTGGTGTTTAATACCTACATGAAACCTCGAAGCTCAAACACATGGGAATTGCAATGGATGATCTAGTTTCATCTGATGAATTTTAGAATTTTAGATTTATTAAACAGAGACTCATAGATCTAGAATCTCATAAATTGCATCCTGTCCAATTTTATATTTGCTCTCCTGCCTCACTTGGACTTGATCAGATGGCCAGGAAAATGGCCAAATATTTATCTGAACTAGATAACACACAACATCGGAGAGCTTTTATGCTGGCTAGAATGAATGCATTTCCCTCCAGCGTTCTCTGTGGGAGATTTCTTCAAGTCCCCTTTAGCGAGAGACATTGTCTATGAGGGTCAAGCTCGAATGATTCCATCCAGCATATTTTATTGAACTGCCAACTGTATACTAATCTCCAGAAGGTTGTGTTAGATAGTCTTTCCTTACCATCTTATAATCAAGAAAATAGGATTGATTGCCATTTCCTACTGAAAGACAACATAGCCAATATCACAAGAGCTGTTGACAAATTCTTGGCTGAAATAGACAAAAATTATTCTAAGCAAGTTTTACTTAATCCTATTTTAATCCTATTTTAGCTTTTTATGCTTTGAACAGATATATTGGATTGTTGTTTGGTTGACAAGTCTCTGTATATCTCTTGGTTATGCCAATAAAGGTGTGCTATTGATATTGACCTACATGAAACCACTGGGAGGTTCTTGAGATCTGGAGTGTAGTACCTCCACCACAAAAATGGTACACAACTCTTGCTCGATGTGCGGTTATTCCTTCAAAGGTACTATATGGGAAATATAGGAAGATTCCATAGGAAGACAAATGTTGCCCTTGCTCCATTGGAGAAGTGGAATCAAGGATCTTTCAATGTAAATTCCATCAAGTATACAGGGATAAGTTTATTTCCCCTTTTTTAGACAGAACAATAATGGATGTAGACATGGCCTGCCTGGAGAAACAGCTGATGAAAATCTACTTATCTCCAGACAAATAGCTAAATTCTGTTACCATTTGGTAAAATTTTACAATAAGAAACATGATCCTGTATGATTTGCATGACCTGCCTGAATTGTATGATTTATATGATTTTATAGACATCTGATATCTGACATTTTAGACTTATTTTAGACTTTCTGGATTTTTATAAGGTTTGAAGGTTTTTATGATCAAATATATTTCTTGCTGGGCTCTTTTTCTAGCAGGAGCGTCTCTGCATATTAGGCCACGCCCCCTGATATAGCCAATCCTCCAAGAGCTCAGAGGGCTCTTAGTACAAGGCCTACTGTAAGCTCCAGGAGGATTGGCTACATCAGGGGGGCATGGCCTAATATGCAGAGGAGCTCCTGCTAGAAAAAGAGCCAAAAAGATTAATAAAATGGAACACAGGCTGTTGGAAATCAAATGCAAGACTGTGATCAGGCAGGCAAAAAGGGACTATGAGGAGCATATTGCAAAAAACATAAAGACCAACCATAAAAACATCTTCAAATATATTAGAAGCAGGAAACCAGCCAGGGAGGCAGTGGGGCTCTTGGATGACCAAGGAGTAAAAGGATTACTGAAGGAGGATAGGGAAATGGCTGAGAAGCTGAATGCATTTTTTGCCTTTGTCTTCACTGTGGAAGATGAGAAATGTTTGCCCGCTCAAGAAGCACTAATTTTGGAAGGGGTGTTGAAAGACCTGAGTCAGATTGAGGTGACAAGAAAGGAGGTCCTACAACTGACTAATGAATTAAAAACTAATAAGTCACCAGGTCCGGATGGCATACATCCAAGAGTTCTGAAAGAACTCAAAGTTGAACTTGTGGATCTCCTGACAAAAATATGTAATCTTTCATTAAAATCTGCCTCCGCTCCTGAGGACTGGAAGGTAACAAATGTCGCCCCCATCTTTAAAAAAGGTTCCAGAGGAGATTACAGACCAGTCACTCTGACTTAAATACCGGGAAAGTTTGTAGAAACCATTATCAGGGACAGAATGAGTAGGCACATTGATGAACACAAGTTATTGAGGAAGACTCAACATGGGTTCGGTAAGGGAAGATCTTGCCTCACTAACCTATTACAGTTCTTTGAGGGAGTGAACAAACATGTGGACAAAGAAGACCCAAAAGATGTTGTTTACCTTGACTTCCAGAAAGCTTTTGATAAAGTTCCTCATCAAAGGCTCCTTAGTAAGCTCGAGAGTCATGGAGTAAAAGGACAGGTCCTCTTGTGGATCAAAAACTGGCTAATTAATAGGAAGCAGAGAGTGAGTATAAATGGGCAGTCTTCGCAGTGGAGGATGGTAAGCAGTGGGGTGCTGCAGGGCTCGGTACTGGGTCCCATGCACTTTAACTTGTTCATTAATGATTTGGAGTTGGGAGTAAGCAGTGAAGTGGCCCAGTTTGCAGATGACACTAAATTGTTCAGGGTGGTGAGAACCAGAGAGGATTGTGAGGCACTCCAAAGGGATCTGTTAAGGCTGGGTGAGTGGGCGTCAATGTGGCAGATGAGGTTCAATGTGGCCAAGTGCAAAGTAATGCACATTGGGGCCAAGAATCCCAGCTACAAATACAAGTTGATGGGGTGTGAACTGGCAGAGACTGACCAAGAGCGAGATCTTGGAGTCGTGGTAGATAACTCACTTAAAATGTCAAGACAGTGTGCGACTTCAATAAAAAAAGGCCAACGCCATGCTTGGAATTATTGGGAAGGGAATTGAAAACAAATCAGCCAGTATCATAATGCCCCTGTATAAATCGATGGTGCAATCTCATTGGAATACTGTGTACAATTCTGGTCACTGCACCTCAAAAAGGATATTATAGCATTGGAAAAAGTGCAGAAAAGGGCAGCTAGAATGATTAAAGGTTTGGAACACTTTCCCTATGAAGAAAGGTTAAAACGCTTGGGGCTCTTTAGCTTGGAGAAATGTCGACTGCGGGGTGACATGATAGAGGTTTACAAGATTATAGAAAGCAGAGAAAGAAGTACTTTTCTCCCTTTCTCAAAATACAAGAACTCATGGGCATTCAATGAAATTGCTGAGCAGTCAGTTTAAAACGGATAAAAAGAAGTACTTCTTCACCCAAAGAGTGATTAACATGTGGAATTCACTGCCACAGGAGATGGTGGCGGCTACAAGCATAGCCAGCTTCAAGAGGGGATTGGATAAAAATATGGAGCAGAGGTCTGTCAGTGGCTATTAGCCACAGTGTGTATGTGTATATATACATATATATTGGCCACTGTGTGACACAGAGTGTTGGACCGGATGGGCCATTGGCCTGATCCAACATGGCTTCTCTTATGTTCTTAGCCCTACAAGTTTCTTGGAATATTTTTGGTGGTTTCAATAAGAATGTATTACAGTTAATGCCTGTGGTTTGTAAATAAAGGCCTTTGACTGTAAATAAATATTCATTCATTCACACATCTCTTATGTCTCTTTCCCATCAATTTCTGGGAGGAAAGAAAAACCTTTTTTCCATTCTATGGAGGCAATGAAGGAACCGATGTGGCAGATATATTGAATCTTGATGCAAACAAGACAGAAGATGAGTTCAAGCAAAGTAAAGATGATCCAGGACTAGGTTTACTGCATGTTCTGGACAGGAATTTACTTTGAGGGGTCATAGGAGTCCTCTGATGACTTGGAAAGCCCAGGCTAGCCTGATCTCATCAGATCTCTGAAGCTAAGCAGGATCATCCCCGGCTAGTATTTGGATGGGAGACCTCCAAGGAATACCAGGGTCATGATGTGGAGGCAGGCAATGTCCAAACACCTCTGAATGTCTCTTGCCTTGAAAACCTCACAGGATCACCATAAATCAGCTGTGATTTGATGGTACCTTCCACCACCATCAAAAGTGCCCTGGCCAGTTTCATGGGAGACAGTATGTGGAAGTCTTTAAGAATTCATTTCACCAGGTTAGACTTGTTCATCCATTGCTTCAGGTCCTAAAACAACCTGACTTGGTCACAGTCTCACATACCTTGGGATTGATTATTATAGCACTTTCTATATGGGGGTGCCATTAAAGATGGTTCAGCCTCCAGGGTTGCCATAATTTGGTGGCTATGTGACAGCATTTTCCACCTGTTTAACCCTGGCATTTTGTCTGGTGTCTCTAATTTGGGGTAAACCTTGTGCAGAACATGTTAAAGGAGCCCAGTCTGGAAGCATAGAATACAGTGATCATATCTCTCCATGATATAATTAGTAGTGTTTTTATTTATTACCTGCTTCGAATGATGATAGGCTATTATATACACTCAGTAACTAGGCATTCGTTTTACCTTGTAAATACTCTCCCCTTTTTTGTGTGCCACATGCATGCTCGGAAGTCATGGTTGACTTCTGGTGAGTCAAGAACCCTACTGGGGCTTGAATGTTCAGAGAGGTGGCTTGCTATTGCCTGCCCCTGCATCCCAGTCCTGGTGTTTCTTGGAGATCTCCCATCCAAGTACTTGCCAGAGTCAGCCCTGCTTAGCTTCTGAGATCTAATGGGCTATCCAGGTCAGGGCTAAATTCTCATTTAGATGTGCTTTGGCGTAGGCAAATATAGATGATGTTGTGACATTCTAACCCACAGCAGATGTTGAGAAGTTTTCAGGAGATATTTTACTTTGTGGAGGAATATTCTTTTGCCAAAGCCAAAGGTCAGCTGTTTCTTTCATCTAACTCTCTCTCTTTTATTATGCATGAAATGCTTGTCCCACCCCAGTCCAGAAGTACGCTTGTGTGTGGTTGTGCTGTTGTTGCCATCAAGTCACAGTTGACTGATAGTGACCCTGCAGGGTTTTCACGGCAAGAGACGTTCAGAGGCCTCGAGTCACAGCCCTGGTATTCCTTGGTGGTCTCCCATCCAAATACTGCCCAGGACAGATCCTGCTTAGCTTCTGAGATATAACAAGATTGAACTAGCCTGGGCTTATCTACCCTTAAAATGCAGGTGGTTGTTCTACCCCACTCTTAACTCCACAAAGGAGTCTCAGAACAGCTTACAATCACCTTCCCCTCCTCTCCCCTGTGAGGTAGGTGGTGCTGAGGAGGAGGAGGAGAAGAAGAAGAAAATGATGATGATGATGATGATGATTATATTGGTTTTATACCCCGCCCTCCACTCCAAATCACAGAGTCACAGAGCAGCTTACAATCTCCTTTACCTTCCTCTCTCACAACAGACACCCTGCAAGGTAGGTGGGGCTGAGAGAACTCTTCCAGAAGCTGCCCTTTCAAGGACAGCTCTGCAAGAAAACTATGGCTGACCCAAGGCCATTCCAGCAGGTGCAAGTGCAGGTGTGGGGAATCGAACCCGGTTCTCCCAGATAAGTGTCTGCACGCTTAGCCACTACATCAGACTGAGTGAGAGAACTGGGACTGACCCCAGGCCACCCAGCTGGCTTCATGTGAAGGAGTGAGGAATCAAATCCGGTTCTCCAGATTAGTCTTCCAGTCTTAACCACTACACCAAGCCGGAGTCAAAGTGAATTAACAATCGTACCTATTCGTTTATGGACCTCAATTAGCATGCACTATAATTAATTCATGAGTGTTCTCTATGATTAGCAAGGTGTGTTCTTGAGCACCGGCCGTATCAATAAATAGCCACTATGCAGAAGTCTGTGAAGTCGCAGATTGTTTCTGCACTCTTTGCTTAGCCAGATGGGGATTCCACAGGTTCTGTTGTCGATGACTGGGGCCATTTTGGGATTTCCTCTTTGCCTGGTGTTCTTAGCAGCTTGGGTGGCTTACATTTATTTCTTTAGGTCTGAATTCCCTCCTGAGTTGGGCTACCCCGTGAAGATGAGGCTCACCCATATCGGAATCTTGGCCACCTACGGACTAGTAAGTGTGTGTAGCTTTTTTATCGGGGGCTTTCAAAATGGTTTCAGTCAGCGCCTTTTTTGTAGCAGGACCTCCTTTGCATATTAGGCCACACACCCCTGATGTAGCCAATCCTCCTGGAGCTTACAGGGATCTTCTTACGTGGCCTATTGTAAGCTCTAGGAGGATTGGCTGCTTCAGGGAGGTGTGGCCTAATAGGCAAAGGAGTTCCTGCTACAAAAAAAAGCCCTGGTTTCAGTGTGCAAGACATGAGAATGCATCTGCCTGGTGTGGAGAGGATGAGCTTGCATCGTTGCTATCATGATAGTTCATGTTTTTAGAGGGTTTTGGTTCATCCCACTTGTGTGCTCCTTTAGTTCACCCCACTCATGCGCTCCTTTTGCTGTTCGCACTCTGCTTTATACAGGAGAACAGCAGCAAAGGTCTTGCTGAGAGACCTTCTTCTACAGCAGGGGTCCCCAACCCCTGGGCCATGGACCGGAACCGGTCCATCGCCTGTTAGCAACCGGGCCGTGAGTTGTATAATTATTTCATTATATATTACAATGTAGTAATAACAAGAAGAAGACATTAGATTTATATCCTGCCCTCCACTCCGAATTTCAGAGTCTCAGAGCGGCTCACAATCTCCTTTATCTTCCTCCCCCACAACACACACCCTGTGAGGTGGGTGGGGCTGAGAGGGCTCTCACAGCAGCTGCCCTTTCAAGGACAACTCTGTGAGAAGCTATGGCTGACCCAAGGCCATTCCAGCAGCTGCAAGTGGAGGAGTGGGGAATCAAACCTGGTTCTCTTAGATAAAAGTTTGCATACTTAACCACCATATCCAACACTTTAGAAATAAAAGTGCGCAATTGTATCATCCTGAAACCATACCTCCACCCCGGTCCGTGGAAAATTTGTCTCTTACAGAACCGGTCTCTGGTGCCAAAAAGGTTGGGGACCACTGTTCTACAGGAAAGAAACTTCGGTACTGCAATCTCCAAGATATGGAATTCTTTGATGCTACAAAGAATGGGGTGGGAGGGGGAAGTCAGTTCAATTGGTTTCCGGACTTAGCCCATCTTCATACAAATGTTAATAGGTCTAGACAATGGGATGGTCAAGCCCACCGCCCTTCTTCAAGCAGGGAAGAGACTTGGAGGTGTTAAAGACTAGAGCAGGGGTGGCCAAACTTGTTTAATGTAAGAGTCACATAGGATAAATGTCAGATGTTTGAGAGCTTCAAGACATGAACATCAGATGTTGCAGAGAAGGAAGGAAGGAAATAGCTGGGGAGGAAGGGAAAGAAAGAAAGAAAGAAAGAAAGAAAGAAAGAAAGAAAGAAAGAAAGAAAGAAAGAAAGAAAGAAAGAAAGAAAGAAAGAAAGAAAGAAAGAAATTTAACTTTAAATGCATTATCCAAGCTGCCAGCTAGCTTGGCTTGTAGAGGTGATTTAAAGAGACAAATGCCTTCTCCAAGCTGGCTGATGAGGTGGTAGGGCCTTTGAGAGCCACACAATATGTATGAAAGAGCCACATGTGGCTCTTGAGCTGCAGTTTGGCCATCCCTGGACTAGAGAGACTTCAGGAAGGAAACTCCTGAAGAGTTTCCAGGAAAAGTCCTTCTGGCCTGGCCTGATCTGTCCGTGGGTGGGGAACAGAGAGATGATAAATTTCCAGGAAGCTAGGAGGAAGGTCTCATTTGCGCTGAGTTCATCAGAGCAAACAGAACTCTTAACTGAGATTCGGAGAAGGTGACCATTAACTAGGGATGTGCAAAAAAATATATATATATATTCGGTAGTACACGGATTTGGAAATATACGGGGGGGGGGGGGGAATGCGGAATCCCGTATATTTCTGAATTCCGTAGTGGGAATAGCCGCATATATGGTAGATGCGCAGCTATTTCTGCATATACGGCCCCATTATACCCTATGGGCCATTGAAATCAATGGAAAATAGGGTATATTTGAAGCCGCCTGGAGGAGAGGGGGTTTGAGGGAGAGCCCCCAAATTTGCAGGGGACCTGCAGGGGACTTTCCCCTACAAACCCCCCAAGTCCCAAAAAGATTGGGCCAGGGGGTCCAATTCCTGGGGCACCCAAAGCCAAACCTAACTTCACACCAGAGAATCTCTATAGGACCCAAATGCACTATATACATCTATCTATTCTATGAACCCTGCCACACAAAACACAATCTGCTCAAGGCTGCAGCAAACCCAGATGCCAGCTCTCCAGCTCTGCCCCAAAGAACGCGGGGAGAGCTGGCCAAGCACAACAAGCATGCTGGCTCTGGGTCTCTCACCCAGGTGCCAGCTTCCTTGCCACAGAACACACAATCTACAGATGCCAACTCTCCAGCCCTGCCCCAAACATCACGGGGAGAGCTGGCCAAGCACAACAAGCCTGCTGGTTCTGGGTCTCTCACCCAGGTGCCAGCTTCCCCCCCCAAAAAAAAACCAGAACCAGGAAAAGGGACAACAGGAGAAGGCCAAAAAACTCAACTGTTAAAAAGTGGCCTTTTCACCAATAAGAAACCTCAGGCCAAATCAGTCAACAACACCCCACCCCACCCCTAAAACCAGAACCAGGAAAAGGGGGACTACAGGACAGGAGGATGCAAAACCTGCAACAATAGAGAATAGATCCAAACAGAAGGCCAACACAAACTCAACTGTTAAAAAAGTGGCCTTTTAAACAATGAAAATTAGGCCAAACAGCACCCCCCCCAAGAACCAGAACCAGAAGAGAAAAGGAACAACAGCAGCACAACACAGCAGCAACAAATCAAACACAGAATCCTTTTAAAACACTAAAAAACTTAACTTTTAACAATACAGGAACTTTACCAACCCCTCCCCCCAAAAAAACCCTTTCACCCTAACCCCAAGAAATCCAAGCCACCCAAATCAGGAAAAGTAAAAGGACACTGCACTTTTAAAAGTCCTCTCACTAGAGTAAGATATGGGCAAATTGGCAAAAAAAACCCCACCCCAGGCCCCCTCCCCCAGCAGAACCCCCTAACCCTAACCCCAAATAAACTACCCACCATCCAAATCTGGATAAGTAAAGGGATTCTGCGTCTTAAAAAGTCCTTTTACTAACTAAAATACAAACAAGAACCCCAGGACTGTCTTACCTTAGACGTCTTCTCTACTCCAGGCAAGTCTGGTAAGGCTGAGAGAGAGCAGCAGCAGCTGAGGCCAAGGGCCAGCACAGCACAATCTCTCTCACACACCAACACAGCAGCAATGGAGGAGTCCAACCAGGCAGACTCCTTAAAAAGGTTCTCTGGCCCTACAGAGAGCAGTTTCAAAAAATAGCACTGCTCTGTGATTGGCCAGACAACAGTGCTTACTTGGATACCCAAGTAAGCAAAAGATCAAAAGAACAACAATGTTGCTGATGGCTGGGGGATCAGCTACACAACAGCCCTGAAAAGCATGCATTTGCAATGCATTTTGCAAATGCATGCTTTGGATTGGCTGCTGGGGCTCCTCTTCCCTCTTCCCCCCTGATCCCAGGAAGGCTATGGGAGAGGCGGGAAAAGGCTACCAAAGGTGGGAAAGGAGGCAAGCAGCTCCCCTGAGGCTGCAGAAGCCCCTTTCCCACCTTTTGCATTAAATTCCGTATACTTCCGAATATCTATACGGAAGTATATGGGGAGCCATACTCGGCTCTCGCGTAATGGGCCCCAATTGGATTTGGCTGTATGCGATTCCGTTAACAGCCGAATCAGGGGTGATTCGGTGGTTGATTCGATTCGGCCAAACCGAATGCACACTCCTACCATTGACCTGGCCTGTGCTGGCCTGAAGAGCTAGAGAAAGCTGCAGGGTAATGGATCTCTGTAGAGGTCTATAGCATCTAAACTGAGACCGTTTTTGCACACAGCTTACCATGCAGTCACATTCCTGTTCTCTCCGCAGCATCTGTTGGATTTCCCATTATCTGCGCCGGAGTTACAGGAAGTGCCGCAGCTTTTGAATAGCAAATGTAAACTGGGTTTTAGCGGTTTATGTTTGCTACGCAAAAACCGTGGCACTTCCTGTAACTTCAGCGCAGATAGTGGAAAATCCAACGGATGCTGCGGAGAGTACAGGAATGTGACCCTGTGGTAAGCTGTGTGCGAAAACGGTCTAAGTGTCTTCCTGTCCAGTTTGGTATAGCCAAAGAGAGCCAGTTTGGTGTAGTGGTTGTGTGTGGACTCTTATCTGGGAGAACTGAGTTTGATTCCCTACTCCACCACTTGCAGCTGCTGGAATGGCCTTGCATCAGCCATAGCTCTTGTAGGAGTTGTCCTTGAAAGGGCAGCTGCTGTGAGAGTCCTCTCAGCCGCACCCATCTCACAGGATGTTTGTTGTGGGGGAGGAAGCTAAAGGAGATTGTGAGCCGCTCTGAGACTCGGAGTGAAGGGCGGAATAAAAATCCAATGTTTTCTTCTTCTTCCTATATTTTATATGACATATGATAGGGCATGTATGGGGGTGGGGGGCAGAGGAATTGCATTTTCCCCATTTCTTTTGAATCCTTTGCTCAATCTGGTGCTGTGCTAAAAGTATGCATGTGAACATTTCCTTTTTAATAAATGCTTTATAATTTTTGATGATGCTAGTGGTTCTCTATACCATATAGACACACTGTTTTAAAAGGAGGCAGGCAGTTGGCAAGTGGCTATTCCTCCAAGGGTGCACAAGGCAATAAACTGTCCCCATGGTAACCAGACACTAGCCAGTGTGAGAGACACAGAGGCAAGGCCTCAGAACTTGGAAGGGAAGCTGAGAGCCCCGACCCTCCAAGTGGGCAATTCCCTACAAAGGTCAGATGGTGACAGTGGTTATCTGAGAGAGGAAGAAAAGTTTCTCCGGGTATTTGAAAACCTTGGAGGGAAGGGTGGAACAGGGCCTGCAGGCTTGAGCAGACCCATTCCACCACAATCCCAAAGAGCTACATAGGGATGATGTTGAATCTCCACTTGCTCTTTTAGCCCCTGAACCCCCAGTTCAATTTTGCTCCTCTGCCCTTGAACAAATGAAAGCCAGTTTGGTGTAGTGGTTAAGTGTGTGGACTCTTATCTGGGAGAACCGGGTTGGATTCCCCACTCCTCCACTTGCAGCTGCTGGATTGATCTTGGGTCAGCCATAGCTATCACAGAGCTGTCCTTGAAAGGGCGAACACTTTCAGCCCTACCTACCTCACAGGGTTTCTGTTGTTGAGGAGGAAGGTAAAGGAGATTGTAAGCTGCTCTGAGACTGATTCAGAGAGAAGGGCGGGGTATAAATCTATGGTCTTCTTCTTCTAAAACCGATTTATTTTTGTTTTGGAGGTAACAGACAACTACGGTTGCCAAGTCCAATTCAAGAAATATCTGGGGACATTGGGGACGGAACCAGGAGACATTGGGGGCGGAGCCAGGAGCAAGGGTATGACAAGCATAATTGAACTCCAAGGGAGTTCTGGCCATCACATTTAAAGGGACAGCACACGTTTTTAAATGTCTTCCTTCCATAGGAAATAATGAAGGATAGGGGCACCTTCTTTTGGGGCTCATAGAACTGAACCCCGTATTCCAATCATTTTGAAACCTGGGGGGTACTTTGGGGAGAAGCACTAGATACTATACTGAAAATTTGGTGCCTCTATCTCAAAAAACAGTTCCCCCAGAGCCCTCGAAACCTCCAGATCAATTCCCCATTATACCCTATGAGAATCGATCTCCACCTAGGGAATAATGAAGTGCTCAGCGGATGTTTCCCTCCCCCCCCCCCCCCGTTTCTGGCGATTCTGAAGCAAGGGATTGGCCTCTCAACTCACAAGTTGCTGCCAACTTCTTCAAAGTAACACAGACACTCCGTTTCAAGAGGAAGCCTTTCAATCGGAGCCTGAAGCCTCCAGAGGTGGAAAGGCACATGGGCCTCTGGGGGCGGGGCTTCCCCCTGCCGGCCAGCTGACTGGGGGCGGGAAGGAGCCTGGGAAAGCGGAGGAACCCCCGCTGGGACCTGGGGATTGGCAAGCCTACAGACAACAGGATAGGAAGTTATAATGAATTGATTCTCAAGTCTCATTTCCTGCTTCCTCATACGTTATTGATACATCCATAAAACCTGTATTGTACAGATAAATACTATATTTATTAAAAAAAAATACATGCACCTAATATAAATCCATCAGCAAACTTGACAGTGAACCTAAACCACTGACAAAATATTAAGAAATGTTGAAAGGACTTACACAGGGAGCTTTGGATCGTCCATAGAAGTAAATAAATGCCATCGTATACTGGGAGTTTTGTGTTCCATTTTGGACACCACACTTTAAGGAGGATATAGATAAGCTGGAATGGGTCCAGAGGAGGGTGACAAAGATAGTGAGGGGTCTGGAGACCAAGTCCTATGAAGACAGGTTGAAGGAGCTGGGCATGTTTACTTGGTTGAAGGAGCTGGAGAGGCGGTGGCTGAGAGGTGATATGATCACCATCTTCAAGTATTTGAAGGGCTGTCATATAGAGGGTGGTGTGGAATTGTTTTCTGTGGCCCCAGAAGGTAGGACCAGAACCAATGGGTTGAAATTAAATCAGAAGAGTTTCCAGCTCAACATTAGGAAGAATTTCCTGACAGAGCAGTTCCTCATTGGAACAGGTTTCCTCAGGAGGCAGTGGGTTCTCCTTCCTTGGAGGCTTTTAACCAAGGCTACATGGCCATCTGACAGCAATGAAGAGCCTGTGAATTTAGGGGGAGGTATTTGTGAATTTCCTGCATTGTGCAGGGAGTTGGACTAGATGACTCCGAGGGATCCCTTCCATTCTATGATTTATTGTTATTGTTATTGGTTATTGGCAGGGGTGGGATTCTGACAGGAGCTCCTTTGTATATTAGGTAGCTAATCCTCCAAAAACTTACAGGGCTCTTTTTTGCAAGCTCTTGGAGGATTGGCTATATCAGGAGGGGTAGTCTAATATGCAAAGGAGCTCCTGCTAGAATTCTACCCCTGGTTATTGGCTAGTAGAGTGGCCTTACTCTGGCAAATGGGTTCGTGGTTCACTTTCTTGCAATTTAGGAAATCTGTTTGAATTGAACACATAGACATGTGCTACGTAGCGATTAGTGGTGAAGAGTGATGATTTTTCCCATGTTAACAGCCCACTCCTGAAAAGTGAAATACTTTTTCAAGCTCCTCTTCTTCAAAGCAATATACACTAGTGGGGCCTTTTCAGTCTACATGAAGTTCTAAACTAAAGGACTGTAAGCATCAATCTTCTGCCTTTTATCCATATAACCAGGACTACATAGCATGGAAGATCGGCCTCTGCAATGAACATACCATTATGAGGAAATTAATTGATGGAATCCCACCTTTAAAAGACAAGAAGCTTCATATTCAGAATCTCCAGTTTGAAGGCGTGACTGTGAGGCTGTACCAGCTCAAAACACCCACCACAAAGCCCAGAAAAGGAATCCTTTTTTATCATGGAGGAATTGGCATGTGGGGAAGCATTGGTAAAACAAAAGATATACTTTAAACTTTATTGTAATGACTTCGCGAATGTGCTGATGGTTGATATCAATTGATAGTTCTAAAGCTGATATCTGTCAAGCGGGGTATCGATACCTAAATGAGAGAAGGGGGGTATTGTATGTTTGTTTGTTTTTCCAAAGGAGGGTGAGTACGAAAGCTGGATCATCTACTTAGTATCACAACCAAAAAATATTTCAGCATTTGTTGCTGCATTCAGGGGATCTCAGATCTGACAATGAGCCACAGTAGCAACTGCTTTCATCATTATCTGGCCAAAATTTTGTACCTGTAATGATCAATTGTAGTGAGCCAGTTTGGTGTAGTGGTTAAGTGCGCAGACTCTTATCTGGGAGAACCGGGTTTGATTCCCCACTCCTCAACTTGCACCTGCTGGAATGGCCTTGGGTCAGCCATAGCTCTTGTAGGAGTTGTCCTTGAAAGGGCAGCTTCTGGGAGAGCTCTCTCACCCCCATCCACCTCACAGGGTGTCTGTTGTGGGGGAAGGAGATAAAGGAGATTGTAAGCTGCTCTGAGACTCTGATTCAGAGAGAAGGGCGGGGTATAAATCTGCGGTCTTCTTCTTCTAGTGAAATTGTCATCCATCCAGCACAGCAACAATGGCAATGCCAGAAGATATTGGTAACCATCTGCAGTTCTCTGCTTATTCTTACACCTGATTTGTCCAAGAGCCAATGGGTTACGTTAACCCCTATTATTGCATAATAGAAGCACAATTTCTGTGGTGTGGGTGGTCTATGCAGTACAATGCTACTAAGCCCTAGGGAACATAACGTGCTTTGACATGCTTTAGAGGTGTGCTGTTTGCAAATGTGCCATTAAGCAATAGTTTCTGTGCTCTATTTAATCTTCTTCATTCTTTATAACTTCCTGTCCTATTGTCTGTTACCTCCAATCAGTGAAGCAACAGTAGGTAGATTCACCTGTAGTGGTGGTGGGCGATCGTTTTCGTTGTGACACCATTGGAAATTAGTACTGTTTCTCTGCTTCTCCAGATTGTGCCAAGCCTGTTGTCTGACTGCAGCCTATGATTCTATGATTTTATGATTCTGATTCTCTGCTCTCTGGATAGCCGAAATATACATTTTAAAAAAAATAAGCAGGAGGGGTTTTTTTGAGCAGGAACAGACAGGAAGACAGTTCCAGCTGGCATGGTGCCAGGGGGTGTGACCTAGTATGCAGATGAGTTCCTGCAGGGCTATTTTTGTAGGAAAAGACAATGGTGATGTCAAGGGGTGTGGCCTCATATGCAAATGAGTTCCTGCTGGGCTTTTTCTACCAAAAAAGCCCTGCAAAATAAGCAATACCAGACCAGCACTGACTGGTTTCTGGAGAATGGACCCCAATGTCAAACTAGTCCTAGTGTTGAATAATCTGGACATGAGCTTGTGGAAAATTATGTACCAAACTCTGTTGTTTCCTCCTACCCAGATTCCCATGAACGAATGTGTCGCTATCTTGCCAGGGAAAGTGACTCAGTGGTTGTCTCCGTTGGGTAAGTCAGTTTTGTCTGGTCTAATACATGTTACTGATTTGATTATAGTATGCAGGGGTGGAATTCTAGCAGGAGCTCCTTTGCATATTAGGCCCACACACCCCTGATGCAGCTAATCCTCCAAGAGTTTACAAGGCCCTTTTTTGTAAACTCTTGGAGAACTGGCTACATCAGGAGTGTGTGGCCTAATATGCAAAGGTGCTCCTGCTAGAATTCCACCCCTGATAGTATGAGAGTGCATAGGGGCTAGCCAGATGACATCAGATCGTGGAAGCTATCTAGATTGGTCCTTGCAATGACAAACCATCTCTGACTCTCACTTGCCTTGAAAGCCTCACACTGGAGTCTCCATAACTCAGCTGCCAACCTGATGGCATAAGAGATCATGGACTAGTCCAGTGTCTTTTTAAAAAATCTGCATCTCCAAACAACTTCTTAAACAGGGGTGGCCAAACTGTTGCTTGGGAGCCAAATGTGGCTCTTTCACACATATTGTGTGGCTCTCAAAGCTCCCACCCCAACCTATCAACCAGCTTGGAGAAGGCATTTGTCTCTTTAAATCACTTTTCTAAGGCAAGCTAGCAGGCAGCTTGGATAATTTATTTAAAGTTAAAGTTGCTTTCTTTCCACCTCCCTCCCCATCTATTTTCCTTCCTTCCTTCCTTTTCTCAAACATCTGATGTTCATGTCTTCTGGCTCTCAAACATCTGACATTTTTATCCTATGTGGCTCTTACATTAAGCAAGTTTGGCCACCCCTATTGAAAAAAAAGCATGACACAGATTCATTTTATTTATTTATTCCCTCTCCAATTCACTTTCTTCTCTCAGTTCAAAAATATGTATACTTAAAATACATCAGCAGTACAGTAGTACCTGCTTGAACACTGAGATTGTGTTCCTGAAAACAATGGTCAATAAAACCGTTCTAGAAGAAGTCTTAAAAACACAGGATCTAGTAGAAGATATTGGATTTATATCCCGCCCACCACTCCGAAGAGTCTCAGAGCGGCTCACAATCTCCTTTACCTTCCTCCCCCACAACAGACACCCTGTGAGGTGGGTGGGGCTGGAGAGGGCTCTCACAGCAGCTGCCCTTTCAAGGACAACCTCTGTCAAAGCTATGGCTGACCCAAGGCCATGCCAGCAGGTGCAAGTTGAGGAATGGGGAATCAAACCCGGTTCTCCCAGATAAGAGTCTGCACACTTAACCACTACACCAAACTGGCTCTCCATAGTAGAGATGTGTTCACACTGCCACCCTTTCTGAGTGATACAGAAGGAAGTGGCATTCTGTTAGGGGCCTGAGACTGCCTTCTCTGTCACCCTCATGACTTCTACCAAACAGAGGCAGATGGCCATCTGACAGTGATGCTGATTCTGTGAACTTAGGCAGATCATGAGAAGGAGGACAAGAAGGGCTACATCAGTGCTTCATTCTTCTGGCCCTTTCTTACATGCTCAGGGAAGTGCTGATTACAACTTTGGGGTCAGACAGCTATTTTCTCCAGCTAGGAATCCTGGAGCGTTTTTGCCATCTTCTGGGCATGGAACAGAGGTCACTAGGTGTGTGTGAAACAGAGGTCACTAGATGTGTGTGTGTGTGGGGTGGGAGGTATTTGTGAATTTCTTGCACTGTGCAGGGCGTTGGATTAGATGACCCTGGAAATCCCTTCCAACTCTATGATTCTCTGATTGCATTCCAGCCCTATGTAGGTCTTTCAGAGATCGCTGATAAAGTTGGGCGATAGCTCCCCACCCTGCAATACTGTCACATCAGTCCAACTATATTTACTCCTGACTGGGTTGAGCACTCTATGAAGCCACCGCCCAGCTCTCCTCCTCTACATTGTATTTAGAAAGAAAGAAATCCAAGCTGAACTGTGTCAGAATGAAACAGCTCTTTAAAAAGGCACATCAAACAGGGCAGCCAGTGATGTCAATAAACAGATCCAGGCAACGAGCCCTGCGAAGGTCTCTCAAAATAAGATTCTCTTCCACAACTCAAGATTTAGATCGGGAGATGCTGGAACAGTGCTGGGGTTGTTTATTTGTCCCCAACATGCACGCCAGAGCCTTGCAAGGGGGTAAATAATGCCTCCCTCGTGCTCTTTCAGCTTGGGAAAACAGCACAGAGAAAAGGAAGGAGCTGCCCCTCCACGGTACTAGACTCCCAATCAGAATTGGGCTCCCATGGTGCTTTTTACATGGAGTCCCACAAGGAACTCACAGTGGCGGTATGGTTGCAAGCTCGTGTTGCAGACTTGTGCAATTTGCAATGTATCATTTGGGTCTAAGTGAAATCCTGAATGCTGCTTCAGCATCATGGTAAACATCAGATAGGCTCTGGAAATTTTAGGACTTTTCTGCATGTGTCTTTTTTGTTGGTTGTGTGCCCACACTGCATTTCCCACCCCCTTTTGTTCCCCCTAGTGGTCGCTTTTATATTTCCTCTGTATCCCCAGTTTCTTTCCCTGCACTTTGAACTTGCTGACTGGAATAAGCCAGTGATACACTGATGAAATATTGAAGCCACCACCAGAGGGAGCAAAACACATGCAGAGAATAAAAGAAACCTAATGTAATACAGGCACGCAAGCAACGAAGTGGCACATGCAGAAAAGCCCTCCGTCTCAAGGTCACCCTAAAATGTCCCATAGCTCTTGGAGCTATGTTTCTCAAGGCAAATCCTTGTGTTTTGAACCTGGCTGAGGCAGTATCCAAGATAGAGTTGCCAAGTCCAATTCAAGAAATATCTGGGGACTTTGGGAGTGGAGCCAGAAGACTTTGGGAGTGGAGCCAGGAGCAAGGTTGTGACAAGCATAATTGAACTTCAAAGGTGTTCAAAAGGGGTGCCACTGTGGTTGATAACAAACAAATGCCATGAGAAGTGAAGAATCTCTTCCTCTCCTTCTCTTCTTCCTTGCCAGCCTCTCTTCAAAAAACCCTCCATGTTTCAATAACATTGGACCAGGGGATCTAATTTTATGAGCCCCAAAAGAAGGTGCCCCTATCCATTATTTCCAATGGAAGGAAGGCATTTAAAAGATGTGCAGTCCCTTGAAATGTGATGGCCAGAACTCCCTTTGGAGTTCAGTTATGCTTGTCACAACCTTGCTCCTGGCTCCACCCCTAAAGTCTTCTGGCTCCACCCCCAAAGTCCCCAGATATTCCTTGAATTGGACTTGGCAACCCTATTACTGGGTGGTGGTAGACCTGAGAACAATTTCCCTTCCTGAGGTCCAGGTTGGACAGGGCAGCCATGTTCCTCCCAGCAGCCAGCTGGAATGAACTGGTGTGGCACATGGTAAAACCTGTCTACCTGAGAATGCCTGTGCTCCCAGTCAACAGATCACACAAAAGGCAGGAAGTCAAACCCCCCATAAGCAGGCTCTGAAATCTTTACTGGAAACATCTGGATCATCCACTCTCTGGTACACAGCCAGGTGTTTGCAATTGTAGCCGTGCCAGCAAAGACACGGAACACAGAGAGCTTTTCTTTTCCTGTTTACTGAAGATGATTCAATCACCAATAAGATATGCTGGATTGATGAGGTGTTTGTTACAGGTATCGTTTGTCTCCTGAACACCCATATCCTGGGCAGTTCCAGGACTGCCTGGTTGCCACTATCCACTTTATGAAGAACGCCGAAGACTACGGAGCCGACCCTGAGTGTATCATCATTAGCGGAGATAGTCTAGGGGGCACATTAGCGGCGGCTGTTTGTCAAGAATTGGTCAAGAGAACGGATCTCCCCAGAGTACGTGCTCAGATCTTGCTCTATCCTTTTCTACAAGCCATCAACTTCAATTTGCCTTCCCATCAGCAAAACCAACTTGTACTCCCATTTTTCCAAAGAATAGTCGTAGAAGCAGGTCTGCAGTATCTCAAGAAAAACCAGTCTTTAGCGAAAGAGTTAAGGAAAGGCTCCCACATCCCTGAGGACATGAAAATGAAGTTGAGAAACTGGATAAGTCCAGAGATCATCCCAAAGGAATTCAAACTCAGAGGCTACAAGCCACCACCGGCAGCTGTCTTCTCACCAGAAATTTACCAACAAGCCCAGGTGGCTTTTGAGACCACATTTTCACCCCTTCTCGCTGATGCCAATGTTGTCCGGCAGCTTCCGGAGATGTTCATGTTAACGTGTGAATACGATATCCTCAGAGACGATGGACTACTGTATAAAAAGAGGTTAGAGGATGAGGGGGTTCCCGTGTCTTGGTGCCACCTTGCAGATGGATTCCATGGAGCCCTCTACACCATTGATTTTCCTCTGATTTCTGTTTCATGTGCCAAAAGAGGGATGGACCATGTTGTGAATTTTGTAAAAGGGTTGTAAACAGTCTTATCTGGAGCCGCTGGTTACCTTGTTGGTTGAAGCAGAAACAAACCCTACGATATATTCCATTGAGCTGTGAAGTTTGCTCAGTTCTTACTTTGTTATTTAATTTTGATTTGTCGAAAGCAAGTCCACGTAGAATCAGATAGTTTATGTCGTAGGCTCTATGACACCCAGCATTGTCAGCTGCTTTGTCTTAAAAGAAATAGTACCTACATCAATATCTCTGGGGCAGCCCAAAACACATTTGTTTCCTAGTGCACCAACACAACCTCAAACGCCAGTCATTCTTACAACATGCATCACAAAGGCATGCACACCTCATTTGGGTTATTTGAATTTCACAATGTCTGTTTAATAATAGGTGGTGGCATTTACGAGGGCTGTGGAAGGTAAAATCCTTTGTGCTCCAAATCTAGGAGTTTTACCTAAACTAGGACTCATGGTGTGGTTAGAAGCACCCAGGGCTTTTTTTGTAGCAGGAACTCCTTTGCATATTAGGCCACACACTCCTGATGTAGCCAATCCTCCTGAAGCTTACAGCAAGCCCTGTACGAAGAGCCCTGTAAGCTCTTGGAGGATTGGCTACTAGGGTTGCCAAGTCCAATTCAAGAAATATCTGGGGACTTTGGGGGTGGAGCCAGGAGACATTGGGGCGGAGCCAGGAACAAGAGTGTGACAAGCATAATTGAACTCCAAGAGAGTTCTGGCCATCACATTTAAAGGGACAGCACACCTTTTTAAATGTCTTCCTTCCATAGGAAATAATGAAGGATAAGGGCACCTTCTTTTGGGGCTCATAGAATTGGACCCCCTGGTCCAATCGTTTTGAAATTTGGGGGATACTTTGGGGAGAGGCACTAGATACTATATTGAAAATTTGGTGCCTCTACCTCAAAAAACAGCTCCCCCAGAGCCCCCGAAACCTCCAGATCAATTCCCCATTATACCCTATGAGAAGACGTTTCCCTCTCCACCCCCCTCCCCCCGTTTCTGGCAAATCTGATGCAGGGGACTCTGTACTCACGAGTTGCTGCCAGCTTCTCACAGCAACACAGGCACACCAGCTGGGCACTTTATGGCATGGAATAGGAAGCCGGCAGAACTCACTCACCTCCGGAGGTGCAAAGGCACATGGTCCTTTGGGGGCGTGGCTGGGCTCCCCTCCCTTCACCGGCCAGCTGACTGGGGGCGGGAAGCAGCCTGAGAAAACGGAAGAGCTCTGGCTGCTGCGATCGGGGCTGGGTGGGAAGGGCTGCCGTTCTCCCCCTCCCCTCCCCCCGCTTTCCCTTTTATGGCCAGCGGGGGGAGGAGGCTCCAAATCGGGGGTCTCCAGGCCTAGCGGGGGATTTGGGAACCCTATTGGCTACATCAGGGGTGCATGGCCTAATAAAATGTAAAGGAGTTCCTGCTTGCAAAAAGAGCCCTGGAAGGACGTACACAAAACCCTTGCTAGAATCAACTGTCCAGAATGGGAGTGGATGCTCAACTCCATCCCCGATTGGTTACTGCCCAGGTGGCTAGGGGGGACCTCGCTTCCCTAAATTATCAGTGGCAGGCTGCTGCTTTCTGTCAATCCCTTCAAGATGCATTTAAAGACTCCTTCATATGAATGCTTTGCTTTTGAACAAAGTTAGAGTCCAGTGGCATATTTAAGATCAGGGCTTTTTTTGTAGCAGGGACTCCTTTGCATATTAGGCCACACACCCCTGATGTAGCCAATCCTCCAAGAGCTTACAGGGCTCTTCTTACAGGGCCTACTGTAAACTCCAGGAGCATTGGCTACATCAGGGAGGTGGGACCTAACACGCAAAGGAGTTCCTGCTACAAAATAAGCCCTGTTTAAGACCAACAATGTTTTATTCAAGGTGTGAGCTTTTGTGCACAAGCACACTTCATCTGGCAATGAAATGGAATTAGGAAAAGCAGCCGTACATATAAAGGGTGAGTAGTGATTAGCAGGCAGAATGGTGAAGTTTTAATTTTTTTGAACAGATAAAAAGAATAACAAACTTGGTTTTATGGTTGCTATCAGTTTGGGTTCAGCTGGAAGGAGGCAATAATGTAGGTAATAAATATGTCAGAACTGGAGATTGATGTACCCTTAAATGGTGAGAATCTGTCATTAGATACCATCCATCTCTTCTCTAGCATGGAGGCAAAGTTTATACCATCTTTTTAATTGAAGTGGCTGTGCAGTGCATTTTTCTTGTCCCCAGAACAGAGAATTACATTTAAATCCACCATTCCATATTACATTACATCAGGGGTCATTTTGTAGAAAAATAGGTGGTGGAGCTCATCCAGGGATTGTTATGCAGCTGCACCTACTATTCAATGGACAAGGTGGGGAAGAGGAGGGGGAACTGTCAGAAAGGTTCAGGAGCTGTGCTCCTGTGAGGTCCTGCTGAATTCAAGGCATGCATTACATACTTTACATGTATTTCTTTACATACTTTATATACATTACACACCTTACATACATTATACACATTACTTTACATACATTACATACTAGTCTTAAACACGGAGTTAACTGACAATACTTTTCCTGGGGTGCAGTGTTTTATCAGAGCACAGCAACATATTGCAATCACTATTGTGCCATTTCAAAAAAAGAAAAAAATGTTAAAAGAATAGGGGGGATATATCCCTTCTTGGTGAGAATATATTTTTGAGGACAGAATGAGTTAGCATATGTAATGAGATAAGAAACCAGTATCCCTGTTAAGTCCTGGGTGGGTGTATTTGTTCTGAATGTTGTGATAACTTGTGAGTCAGCTATTTGGAATCCATGTTTAAGAGTAGCAAAATGTTACATGATAGCAAAATCTCAGTTGACTACTCTTAACAATTAAGAATGTAATTAAGTATGTAATGTAATTTGGGGCAAAGTAGGAGTCTAGTAGAACCTTTAAGACCAATCAAGTTTTATTCAGAAAGTGAGCTTCCATATGCATGCGGATTTCATCAGACAGTGGAATGTAATTTGGAATAGTAGATGTAATTCTCTGTTCTGGGAACAAGAAAAACACTCTACACAGCCAATGCCCCACTTCAGAGAAAAAGATGCTCTAAATTTTGCCTCCATGCTAGAGAAGAGATGGATGGTATCTAATGACAGATTCTCACCATTTAAGCGTACATCAGTCTCCAATTCTAACAGTTATTACCTGCGTTATCACCTCCCCCCAACTGAACCCAAACTGAAGGTAACCATTAACCAAATTTGTTATTTTTTTAATCTGTTAAGAAAATCATCACCATTTTGCATGCTAATTGACTCTATTATGTACGACTGCTCTTCCTTATTCCATTTCATCATCTGAAGAAGTGTGCTTGGACACAAAAGCTCACACCTTGAAGAAAACATTGTTGGTCTTGGAGGTGCCACTTGACTCTAACTTTGTTCTTTTGCTTCAGACCACCGTGGCTGGATCTTGCTTATGAAGTTACTAGAATCATTGCATGGCACCCTCCCTCCACACATATACAGTGTGTATCAGTTGAATGGAGGTTTCTAAAGTAAAACTTCCATTCCTTACTGGATGCATGCTTTCTGAAGCTACATCTATCAGGATGGCAGGCAACTGGGTTTGAATATATTGTGCCGCCAAGGAATGGAAGGATTGTCTTAATTTTGCATTTGCATTCAAACCAAAGAAGAAATACTCACTGCTGATTTGCCATTGGAGAAGGGGCACCCACAGGAGGCACTGAATTCCCTGAGTTACCTTTGCCATCCGTGTCTTTTACTTAGACATATGTGCATCTTTTTTGCATAACTTTATTTAATTAAGAATGCATAAAACAGCAGAATTAGTCAGGGCTTTTTTTTGAGCAGGAATACACAGGAATACAGTTGGCGTGGCATCAGGGGGTGTGGCCTAATTGCAAATGAGTTCCTGCTGGGCTTTTTCTACAAGAAAGAGCCCTGAATAGAGTAAATTAACAGAAATGTTTGAAATAAAATCCTGCTGAAATTTTGGTACTCAGTTACATCAATTGAGCAACTCTTCAGGTGGGAAAACCGTTTTGCCAAACTATATTGAATTGAGATATATCTTTCTCTCTTTTTTAGAATGTCAGTTTAATTACCAAAAGGGGTTTCTTTATATTTTATGATCCATTCTTCCATTGGTGGAATATTATCTGACTTTCAATATCTTACAAAGGTAATTCTAGCTGCCGTGATCTGAGGAGCTTATTTTGAAATTCTGTCAGAAACACGGCTATACAGCTTAATAAAATAATCTTGGCGGAAAGGGGAAAATCCATATCAAACCATATTTCAGAAAGTCTACAAAGGATAGCCAGTATTTTTTTTGGCCCCCTCACATGTCCACCACATATTTGGTAGCAGACAATACCATTTGGTAGCAGACAATACCATTTGGTAGCAGACAATACCAACATGCCTCATATGCTTTTAAAATAAGTGTTTGCTGCTTTGTGTGGTGTCAAGGGCCATCGTTATAGCATCTTTAGTACATTTTCTTAAAAATCTGAGACAAACAGAAAAGGAAAAATGATGCGTAAAAGCAGATTTTTATTTTTTCCCTCCAGAATTTCATATTTCAAACCTTTAGATTGACGTAATTGTTTTGAGTTGCTACCTACTTGATGCAGAAATTTCAGATTCTAGAAAATAGTTACTCTTGTTTCTGACATATGGTTTCTTAAAATTTTGTTAATTTTCTCATTCCTAAACCTCTACATGGGAGGGAAGGTGCTGTTACTTGGGAGGGAGACCACCAAGAAGACTCTGCAGAGGAGGGCAATAGCTAACCACCTCTGCTTCTCACTTGCCTTGAAAGCCCCTTGCTGGAGTTGCCCATAAGTCAGCTGCCACACGAAGGCACTTCACACACACAAACCATTATGCACATATCGCAGGGGTGGAATTCTAGCAGGAGCTCCTTTGCATATTAGGTCACACCCCCATGATGTAGCCACTCCTCCAAGAGCTTACAAAGAAGAGCCTTGTAAACTCTTGGAGGATTGGCTACATTAGGGGTGTGTGGCCTAATACGCAAAGGAGCTCCTGCTAGAATTCCACCCCTGCTAGAATTGCCTCTATTTTAATTGATTTCCTTAACAATTTTGGAGTGGGATCCTGTGCAAGCTTATTCAAGTGTAAATGCTATTTTGCTCAGTGGCTCTTGCTGCAGGGTAATTGTGCAAACCTATGCATCTTTACTGGCCTTTGGTTGAAGTGGGGGAATATCAGATTATACCTATAATATAGTGGGTTCAATGCATGGAAGAGACGAGGTGGTAGTGAAGCATCAGCTCTTTATTGATTACAGCATCGTGAGGCATACGCATAAGACTGCTGAACTGGGCCCACACGGCCAACTATATACACACCCGTGTTCCCACGCAAGCATTTGATCGGTCCATTCAAACCAGTAGTGGGCTCGTGATTGGAGCAGGGCAGCAGGGTTTTGGCTCCTGCTGTCCATTGTTCCGAAGTCCCCAAGCTCTGGCCGGACCCACCTGTTCCATCCCCTGGCACTATCTGTAGAAATTATTATACTGCTACTGGTAGGAGTCTTACCGCTTGTTAAAATCTGAAACATCTGAGTACACATGGAACGGAAATGCCTTTGAGAGCGCTTCAACCACACCGAAGCCACCTTGTCTTTTACGTTATAACGGTATTATATTGAATTTTATTGCATTATGTTTTAAACATTTTAAACTTGCTATATTTATATGTCGTAGCCTGCCTTGAGACTTGCATGCCGGGGAGGGCAGGATAAAACCAGAGCAAAATAAATAAATGCTCTAATTGAATTCAGTAGCATGCTTCTGTTCTGAGTATACCTATATAGGATTGGGTTGTTACTCCAAAGCCTGCGTCCACAGTTCCATCCCCTAATAAACACACAGAAGAACTGTAAGCGGATTAAACTAGTTTATTTAAGTGACAGATTTACATCATAAGCTATTAGCCTATTTTCAGGGCAGGTAAAAACGAAGTGGTGCATGACTACAATAATTTTGAAAGCCAACATGGTATATCAAAGATTTCAGGTCTTCACGGCTGGTAACATCATTAGGGTTTGTAGAGTCTTTCGGGATCAAGTGCCGTGTTCTACTGGAGAAAGTTTTCCTTCCAGACATTTCGTTCTCAGCTGCGGAGAACGAAACATCTGGAAGGAAAACTTTCTCCAGTAGAACACGGCACTTGATCCCGAAAGACTCTACAAACCCTAACAACATGGTATAGTTAAGAGTGTTGGACTAGGAAATGGAAGATTCAGGTTCAAATCCGTACTTGGGCCATGGCAGCTTGCAGGGTGATTTTGGGCCAGTCACACTCTCTCAGCTTAACCTACCCCACAGGGTGGTTGTGAGAATAAAGCAGAGGAGAGGTGGAGGATATAAGCAGCTGTGGGTCCCTGTTGGGAAGAAAGGTGGGTCATTAATGCATTCAATAAATAAATAAATTGTGGCAACCTCCCCCTGGCTTTAAACACATCCAGTTAAAACAAAACTCTTTTTAAACAAAATGAACAGTAACATCATTTATGTATAGAGCAGGGGTGTTGAACAGTTCAGGGGATGGAAGAGGCCCCCGGAGGACTCGTATTAGGTCCATGAGCAAGTCTGCTTCCTTCTCCCTCCCTTGCTTGTTTCTGTGTCACAGCTTGCTTTGCCAGGATTTCTCAATTGCACAGAAGCTACAGAGCAAAGCCTCTATTTTCCCTATTGGCTGAGGCTCCTCTCTTGGGGTGGAAGTGAGGGGGGAGGGTGAGCTTACTTTGATACTGATCCCTAGTGCTAATACTTTAAGCATGTTTTATTTAAGTTTTTTTAAAAATATATTTAATTGTGTTTGTCTGTGTCCTTTATAAAGTTCGTATCTCCACTATCTATTTTATGACACACATGGCTCGACCCAACACGGTCCCATTTATGTCTGATTCAGCCCTCATAATAAATGAGTTTGACACCCCTGGTATAGAAGAAGAGGAAGCAGAGCTGTTTTTATACCCTGTTCTTCACTACCCAAAAGAGTCTTGAAGCAGCTTACAATCACCTTTTCTTTCCTCTCCCCACAACAGACACCTTGTGAGGTCGGTGGAGCTGAGAGCAGGGTTGCCATAAGTCAGTTCTAACCTCTCTCAGCTCTTCTCCTACTTCTAGGGAAGTGGGACAGTATGTCCATGAACTCATGAAGTGGCCTTTCTGAAGAGAACCAGTTTGGTGTAATGATGAAGTGCACCATCTCTTATCTTGAAGAACAGGGTTTGATTCCCCCACTCTTCTACACGCAGTGTCCTGGGTCAGTCAGTCACAGTTCTCTCAAAGCTGTTCTCTCAAGAGCAATTCTCTTAGAGCTCTCTCAGTTTCATCTACCTCACAGGGTGTCTGTTGTGGGGAGAGGAAGGGAAAGGAGATTGTAAGCTGCTCTGAGACTCCTTTGGGTAGTGAAGAGTGGAGTATAAATCCAATCTCTTCTCCTTCAGTTTTCAAGCCAAGAGGTGTTCAGAGGTGATTTTCCATTGGCTTTTCTGTACAGTCTTCCTTGGTGGTCTCCCATCCAAATGATAACCAGGGCCCACCCTGCTTAGCTTCTAGGAGCTGATGAGATTCAGCTAGCCTGGGCCATCCAGGTCAGGGCACCATGTACAGACAAACACACACACAAACAATCTGAGTAGATGGCTGGAGAGAAAAGATACCAAACAAACAGGATTGTACAGGGTAGCTACACAGCCTGTCCCCTGCGTCTGCCAGGTAACTCAGCATGCTATCCTAAGCAGAGTAAAAACTTTCTGAGGTTGTTCAAGCCTTTGGGATTAAAGGATGTAACCCTTAGGAGCACAGACAGCCTGCTTATATCACAACATCCTGGAGCATAAGCATTGTTGCAACATCTTCAGTGTTTACTGAGATCGATTTGATCGGTGACTAAACCCTTCCCAAAAGTTTGAAGAGAAGAACATGGTTTTCTCTTCCAAGTCTGTCTATAGTGAGTTCTGTGGCTGAGGCTTAGAGGCAGAGGGACCACATCTGCTCTGTAGGTGGAAGGTCCCAGGTTCAATCCCTGTCATGCCCAGTTCAAGGGGTGTCAAGAAGTGAGATTGGCAAAGGCCTCTATCTAAGGCCTTTGAGAACTAACACTACAGGGTGGACCACTGGTTTGCATGGTTTAGATATTTAGTATCCCACCTTATCAACAGGCTGCAAGGAGGCAGACCACTATAACAGTCCATTTGCAAAATAAAAATGTACACATTAAAAACACACCATTTAAAAATGCAGCCCAGTCTGCCAAAACAATTTAGTTTCCTCCCAGTGCCTTCTGAAATAAGACCGTTTTGCATGCAGCAAGTGAAGAAGTCCTTCACAACCCCTCCGGTAGGCCACTCCAGAAGACTGGAGATAAAAAGCCATTGATGTAACCACTGTCACAACTCCCAACAGAGGATATCACAAGAAGAGCATTGCAGGCTTGTGGACCAGGAGATGTGAGAACATATACTGCAAGAGATGGGAGAGGATACGTTGGATCTATCTGCATTCTCACAGCAGAAAGGAGATACCTACTTCTGGTGTGCAATCAAAAAGAATCAGGTTACTGTGTGGGATTATGGGATTTGTACAGGTTCAAGGTAGGCCCCAAAGGGTGGGTCCTGATATCAATTAAACTGACTAAATTATAGTGAGTCAGACAACTAGGAACTAAGGGCGGAGGGTGAACTAGGGACTTATGCTGTGAATTGAGATAATCGAATCTAGTTAGGTGGGTGTGGCCATCCTATTATAATCAATAAGATCATACCGGGGCATAGGTGTGGATGCCTGGCCAGGGGATCCCAGTGCTCCTGGGGAGGGGAAGGTATGACGGTGGGAATAGACAGAAGTGTAAGGGAAGGAGGTCGAGACAAAACAGTGCTCGGCCCCCTTCCAGTCTACTTCCCATCCCAACGGTGACAGGTAGTGGGACCAAGAGGAATTGCCCGCGTCCGTCATTGGTGTTATGCAACGCCAGGTCTGTAAATAATAAGACCAAGACCCTTCAGGAAATCCTGCTCCGGCAGGATGTAGACCTGGCTTGCGTGACCAAGACCTGGGTGCAAGAGGGGGAGACGGTGGCTCTCTCCCAGATGACACCCCCCGGGTTACTCGGTCTTTCACCAATCACGAATTAGCGGGTGGGGGGGGGGAGGGGTGGCATTATTCATACGGGAGGGTTACTCCTTCTGGGCTCAGAGAGAGGTTGGCGATCTGGCTGGTGTACCGTCCGCCTAACGCACCAGCCAGCGCCTTACCATCTCTGATGGAGGCGGTAGAAGGCTGGGCGTTGGAGTACCCAGGGCTTATGGTCCTGGGTGACTTCAATGTCCATGCCGACGACGCGGCCTCCAATCGGGCAATGGATCTACTGTCTTCCATGGCGACACTGGGACTCTCTCAATTTGTTACGACTCCTACGCACCAGGCAGGGCACACATTAGTTCCTGGTACCCACTTCCTTCTTCTCTTTATGAAATTTGCCCATATTAACATCCTTTACCAGTTAGATTCTCCCTAGTGAACACCATATGTTAGGACCTGCTGTCTTGCTGGTATGACAAGCAGAATTTTCACACTTCCTTCCTGAAAAAGAAAGCTGTGGCTCAA
Organism: Heteronotia binoei; assembly: GCF_032191835.1. Classification (NCBI taxonomy): domain Eukaryota; kingdom Metazoa; phylum Chordata; class Lepidosauria; order Squamata; family Gekkonidae; genus Heteronotia; species Heteronotia binoei. The sequence continues at coordinate 17,173,403 of NC_083240.1, forward strand.
GTCAGTTTAGGTTCCATTAAGTTAGAGTCAAGAAGCATTCCACTGAATGCTTTTCAATTTTACTTTTATTGTAATCTGCGCTGGAGCCACAAGGGGGTGCAATAAAGTCAGTACAGTAAATGTCAAGCATTCAGACTATCTGCTGGCCTGGCCTTTCTGTTGTTGTTGTTCAGTCACACAGTCAATTTTGACACTTTGCGACCCCATGGACAAAGTCATGCCAGGCCCTTCTGTTTTCCACCATCCTCCAAAGTCTGCTCAAATTCGTGTTTGTTACATCAGTAACACTGTCCAGCCATCTCATCTTTTGCCGTCCCCTTCTTCTTTTGCCTTCTGTCTTTCCTAGCATCAGGATCTTCTCCACTCATTTGGTGGCCAAAGTATTTGAGCTTCAGCTTCAGCTTCAGCATCTGATCTTCCGGTGAACAGTCTGGGTTGATTTCCCTTAGGCCTTTCTACAAGGCTTAAACACACCATGGCAAGGCAAGGCAAGTCAGCGCAGCTTATGGCTGCTACAGTCATTGCCAGGATGCAGCCTGCTAACAAACTTGTGATCTCCATCAGTTTATCATTTCCCTCTTCCTTTCATTGAGCCCAGCTTCATAGTACTGTCTGCCCAGCTGGATCTTGCAAAGGGGAAGTTGGTGTGCTGTAGCAAAATAAGACAACCAGGGCTCTTTTTTTGGCAGAAAAAGTCGAACAGGAACTCATTTGCATATTAGGCCATTCCCCCTGGTGTTACAATTGTTTCACAAAGGGCTTTTTATAGGAAAAAGTCCAGCAGGAACTCATTTGCATATTAGGCCACACCCCCTGGCACCAAGCCAGCCGGAACTGCATTCCTGTGCGGTTCTGCTAAAAAAAAAAAAAAAAGCTCTGAATACAACCTTTCCCCCTCTTTTCTTTAATTTCTCTCTTTTCCACACTTTACTCCTCCCTCATTTTGCTCTCTTCCTTTCACGACCTGCCTTCATTGGTCTCTCTTCCATTCTATTTTTTCCTGCCCTTTCCTCTCTTTTCAGTCTGCTCCTTCTCATTCCTATCATAGAATAGAGTTGGGAGGCACCTCCAGTGTCATCTAGCTCAACCCTTTGCACCATGCAAAAAATTCACAAATATTCCCCCCACACACACACACACACATCCTGCCTGGCAACCTTGAATGTGCTTAATTGTTTAGCAGCAGGTCTTTGTTAATATTATGAACAGAAGGGAGAAGATGAGATAATATTTATATTATATTATATTATATTTTACTATATTATTTTATATTAGAGCCATGGTAGTGGTAGTGGTTAAGTGAATGGACTCTTATCTGGAAGAAGCAGGTTTGATTCCCCTACTCCTCCACTTGCAGCTGCTGGAATGGCCTTGGGTCAGCCACAGCTCTCGCAGAGCTGTCCTTGAAAGGGCAGCTTCTGGGAGAGCTCTCTCAGTCCCACTTACCTCTCAGGGTGTTTCTTGTGGGGGAGGAAGGTAAAGGAGATAGTAAGCCACTCTGAGATTCAGAGTGAAGGGCAGGGTATAAATCCAATTTCTTCTTCCTCTTCACAGAATATTATGAACAGAAGAAAGGAGTTAATATTTTCCCCATGATCTGTCAAGCATCTGTATAAAATTATATAACCTCCAAGCTCCTTTTCCCCCAGAAGCGCCATTTCCAGTGTAAGATTTAGCCTGAACGCAAGTTGAGCCTGAAAATCATCTTTTTAGACAAACTCAGCCTGTAAATTACACAAAACAAAGATTTCTCATAGATCCTACACTTCTTCACACTTCAAAGTTCCAAGCTAAGAACCCGCTTGGAACTTTGAAGTGTGAAGAAGTATAGGATCTACGATAAATCTTTTTGTAAGGAATATAGCTTGGACTGTGTGGCTAGATGCCTGAAGTAGTCACTTTGTCTGGAGCAGAATTCTCTTCTTCAGTGGATGGAACAGGATCCATTTTGTGTGAATACAGGAAAAAAGCATGAATGGACTTGTCTGTTAACTACCACTAAGGACTTTGTGTTATATGTCTGACTAGGCTTCCCAATCCCCAGGTCCCAGCGAGGGATCTCCTAGTTTTTACAGGTTTCCCCTCGCCCCCAGCCAGCTGGCTGGCCGGGGAAGCCCCACCCCCACAGTCACCATGTACCTTTAGAGCTCCAACAGGTTTAGAAACATGCAAACAGATCCGTTTTTAAAATGTATGCCTTTAAAGCCGAGCAGGAAACAGGATTGCGCTTCATGGGAAAGGGTCAGTAACAGTTTCATCAGAGAACAGCCCCTTCCTTTGTTTTGCTTTTGTTTTCAGAGCAAGTCAAATTGTGCAGGAACCAGATCCAGTAAGTATTTGTGTGAGAGAGAGACAGAGGGGGCAGGGGATTCCCTGGTTTGGAGGCCCTCCCCCTGCTTTAGAAAGCGGGGGTGGGAGGGAAATGTCTACTGGGCACTCTATTATTCCCCATGGAGAACGATTCCCATAGGAAATAATGGAGAATTGATCTGCGGGTATCGGGGGCTCTGGGGGGGGCTGTTTTTTGAGATAGAGGCACCACATTTTTAGTATAGCATCTAGTGCCTCTCCCCAAAATACCCCTCAAGTTTCGAAACAATTAGACCAGGGGGTCCAATTTTATGAGCCCTAAAAGAAGGTGCCCCTATCCTTCATTATTTCCTATGGAAGGAAGGCATTTAAAAAGGTGTGCTGTCCCTTTCAATGTGATGGCCAGAACTCCCTTAGAGTTCAATTATGCTTGTAACACCTTTGTTCCTGGCTCCACCCCCAAAGTCCCCAGATATTTCTTGAATTGGACTTGGCAACCCTATGTCTGACACTTTACCTGTTCTGCCTCATGGTTGTTCTGTGAATTGTTAATTAATTCTTCTGTTTATACAAGAATGAATATTAGTAAGTTTGTGTTCTGAGTATTATCGAGCACGTTTGAAGAGTTAAGTTGAGTTACAGAATGATTTTCACGGGGTCAGTACCTTCCTTATCTCCCCACCTGGAGGCTGGCAACCCTAATAAATACATCCAAGGATCCTTTTATAGAAAAATAGGTGGCAGAGCTCATTATCATAACTCATTAGCATATGCTCCCCCCCCCAGCCAAAAGCAATCTGATGCACGAAAGGAGAGCCCTGAGTGAGTGAGGCCTGCTTGGGCTGGCTAGAAGGCACAATTATGGGCACCTGTGAGTCAGAACAGGCCTCCTAATAATCACGTTAAACCCTGAAGGGAATCGGGGTGCTTGGCCTCATCGATATGTTCCAAAAGATCCAAGGAATCAAGTTTAAAGCACAATTAGGCAAGTGGAAAGTTCAGCACAGAGATAAATCAACTGAACATGAAAGATGAAAAGATGGGAACAATAGCCCAAGAGCTGTCCAGAAGAGGCGAAAGGATGACAGATTCCTTCCAAGAAGAATCTTTTGAAGAAGAACCTACAGTTTTAGAAACTGAAGTGAAAGCTGCACTGAGAGAGAAACCGGGAGAAACAAGTCACCAGGAATAGATGTGATATCAATAGAGCTGTTTCAAGACACAGAAACAGAGTCCATCAAAATCTGAACAAGAACATGAACTTGCGTTTACTGAAGCCTACCAAGTAATTTCAGAAGAAAATCAGATTACAGCAAAGCTTTTGACGGCGTGGCTCATGATAAAATGTGGTTAGTTTTTAAAAAATGGAGTGCCACAAAATCTGATTATTTTGATAACTTGTATTCCAAGAAGAGGCTAATGATAGGGTAGATTATGGAGAATTGGCAAAGGCATCAGACACAGATGTATTGGGAAGGACAAGCCGCTGCCTCCTCCTCCCCCTTTCCTTTCCCCATGATCCAAAAAGGAAGGGGGAAAGGGCAATGTCTGCCCTTCCAGCGGCTCACTCGTCCTTCCCACTGCTGCTGCCCCCTCAACCCCGCACTGATTTTGATTGTGCTGGAGGGCCAGCATAGGAGCCGTGAGCCTTGGTGAGTTTTACCCACTGAACACCTGATCGGCAGGGGGGGCGGCCTTTAAAGAGCCTGGGATGCACGGCGTTCCACTGTCCCTCCCAGGCATTGAAATCGTAAGGGAGGGAGAAGGTGCCGCAGTGGGGGGAGCTGCTGTGGGGGGTGGGGGCAAGGCTGCCTGGGGCGCCATGCACCCTAGGGCCTGCCCTGGTTCCATCATCAGCTGAAAGGGAATCTGCAATCCAGAAATCAGAAGGAGACTGAGACTAGGAAAGGTGGCTATGAACAAATTAGAAAAAGATTCTACAGGGCAAAGATGTGTCACTGATGACTAAGATAATTTATGCTGTAGTATTCCCTCTCTCTATGCATGGGTATGAAAGTTGGACAATGAAGAAAGTTTATTAATTTAAAATGTGTCATTAGAGGAGGGTTTTGTGGGTACTGCGGACTGCCAAAATGACAAATCTATGTAAGGCCAAGCCCGAACTCTCTCCAGAAGCTAAAATGATTACACTGAGGCTGTCATAGTTTGGTCCCATTATGAGAAGATGAGAGTCACTGGGAATAAAAACAATAATGTTAGGAGACATTGAAAGCAGTAGGAAAAGAGGAAGACTCAACATGCGATGGATTGACTCAGTCAAGGAAGCCATGGCCCTTAGTTTGCAGGACTTTATCATGGCTGTTAATGATAGGATGTTTGGTTTTTGCTGTTGTTGTTCAGCCACACAGTCGAGTCCAACTCTTCATGAACTCATGGACCACATCACGCCAGGCCCTTCTATCTTCCACCGTGCTCCTAAGTTCACTCAAATTCATGTTCATTGCATCAATAACACCGTCTATCCATCGCATCCTTTGCTGTCCCCTTCTTCTTTTACCTTTCCAGGATCAGGGTCTTCTCCAGTGAGCGTTCCCTTCTCAATTGATGGCCAAAGTATTTGAGCTTCAGCTTCAGTATCTGACCTTCAGTATCTGTCATCAAAAGTCAGGATTAATTTATTTTAGGATTGACTGATTTTCATCTCCTTGATGTCCAAGGGACTCTCAAGAGTCTTCTCCAGCACCACAGTTCGAAAGCATCTATTCTGTATATGTTTATGTTTAATTCGATTTATACCCCGCCCTCCCCACCACTTACAGGGCGGCTTACATCAAAATCATAGTATACTATGATCGCAATCATAAAATCAATAAAACCATTAAACAATATAAGTTAAAACCATATACAGTTGCTGCTAACAAATTAGATGTTACTCATTTTCTCAGGATGACAATTTTTCCAGAATTCTCCTACGGTCGATTGAAGGCTTGCCAGAAGAGAACAGTCTTACAGGCCTTGCAGAACTGAGCGAGGTCCCACAAGGCCCTAATCTCTTCCGGCAAGCCTTCTATCGGCCATAAGACCGTTGATTGTTCAATGCTCAGCCTTCCTTATGGTCCAACTCTCGCAGTCATACATTACTAAGGAGGACATTAATTCATAGGGTCATCGTAAGTCAGAAGTGACTTTATGGTACTTAACACAAATACACAAGGGAAAACTGAAATAGATTTCTTACAGATTTACTGTGACATGACGTTTTTGTGAATTAGAGCCCACTTCATCAGATGTAAGAAGTGTATCCTGTATTGGTAGATGCATATATTGGCGTGAAAATCAGGATTACCAGGTCCCTCCTGACCACTGACACAGGCTGAGGCTATAGTTTTCAGATTCAGGTTAGGAAGGTCCTGGAGATTTGCGGAAGGATCCTGGGAAGGAGAGGGGTATCAATGGGGTAGAATGCCAGAGAGTCCACCCTCCAAAGCATCCACTTTCTCCAGAGGAACTATGTCTGCAGTCTGGAGATGAACTGTACTTCTGGGGGATCCCCGGATTCTACCTGGCAGCTGGCATCCCTAGAATTACAACGAGCGACACAGCTACAAAGAGTAATATTAAGAGGCATAGGCTGTGCAAATGGAGCAAGGGAGGCAGGCATTTTTGGCAGGCCTGGCTTGTCTGGAAAGTGGGAAGGAGGCTGCTCTGGCTTCTTTAGCACAACCATGAAAGCCTATAAGGATACTATGATCCCCTAATTGCCTCACTCGCAATATTTAAAAGTCAACTGAAAAGAGAATGAGCAGTTCTGCCTCCTGCCTAAAGGGTTGTGTCAATACCTGATGACAACAGCGCAAGTAGTCCTCCTCTGTTCTTGAATGCCAAGCAAAACCAGATTTATAACAAATCAGTATATCCTTCTCCTTGATTGAGACTCTAAGCAACTTCTATTGTCTTCTGTCCTCCATTTTATCCTCTCAACACCCCTGTGAGGTAAGTCTGGCTGAATGTTAGGCACTGGCTCAAGGTCACTCAGCAACCTTCCATATTGATTGGGGATTCAGTTATTATATTATACAGATATTATACGCATGATGGACTGTTTAAAAGCTCTCTTATTACACATTGTCTGTCGTGAAGATAACCTGGTCTAGAATGTTCTGATTCTTTTCATTTTTGGCACGGCAACTCCCATAATCATTCTGGGGTTGGTGGTCAGTTTTTAGGGTTGCTAGCCCCCAGATCCCTATGGGGGATCCCCCAGTTTTGGGGGCTTCTCCCCCCACGGACAAGACAGCTGGCGGGAGGGAAACCCATCCCTAAACAGGGATGTCCACAATGCAATGACATCAACCAGAAGTGATGTCATCATGTCAGGGACATTGCTTAAGCCCAATTTAAACATAGGGCGTTTTCGCACTGACCTTCTAGTGGCGCGACCACCCTCTTCACACCGGAGGATCTGCCCAGATTTCGCACAAGAAGCGCCGGCGCACCCAAAAGAGCCGGCGACTTCCATTGCGAAACCCGCTCAAACAGAAACCGCCAAGAAGCAGGAGTTTGCCCCAAAACCAGAGCATCCCCTGTACAATGTCCTCACCCACCCCTAGAACACTCCCCAAATCCCCCCACTGGACCGACAAGGAGACAAAGCAATCCTAACAGTTTTCAAACATTATTTTCTGATGAATTATGCCTGCCATAAACAGAGACCCTTAGCTTGCTTTGCAAAGAGCACAGGGGGAGGGGGTCTGGGGATAACCTGGGCCAGACTATTCCAGTGCCTTTTATTTTGGCCCTAGAGCTTCCACAATCGTCCTTAAACTGGTGGCCTCCTAGTCTGAGATTCCTAGTTTTATTTTCTGATGAGTTAATGCCTGCAACAAGTGGACAGACACACTGAGACCGATTTCCCACTAACCTTATTTTGCTCTCACTCTCCTCTTCTCAGTGGGGCTTCTGGCGGATTTCGCATAAGCCGCCCGGAGGCTGCAACTCACTCTGCCTCATTCGCACAGCAAACAAGATCCTCTAAAAGCCAGTTTCTGTTTGCCATGCGAAAAAGTGAAGCTAGTTGCAGCCCCGGAGCAGACAGTGTGAAGCCCCGCAGAGAAGAGAAGAATGAGAACAAGGTAAGGCTAGTGGGAGATCAGTCTGATTCTTTTATTACTATAGGCTGCCATAGAGTTTTTGCCCAAATACCAGTGTTGCCTGGAAGTCACTGGCATGATGATGTCACTTCCTGTGCAATGCCAGCAACGTGGCCCAAGCCTTTGTCTTTCTATTGGTAAGTCCCCCTGGTGAGCTGATCAGCAGATGGTGGACAGGGCCTGGTAGCCTCCAAGGGGGAAACGGGGGTCTGGCAACCCATCCCTGGAGAGCCAACGCTGGTCCATGTAGGGAATTCTTGATGGACCGATGGTCTGACTCAGTATAATGCTTCATATGTACAAATGATTTGTTTTGTTATGATCATTGGTTTGGATCAGGGTCATATGGTGGACCCAAGTGGAACCTTTGTCCAGGGGCCCATAGTGGCTCTCAGCTGTCCTGCCCCCCATCACTTCTCCAAGCAGATGCCTAGGGCTGCAGAATGCAGCAGGTATTATAGTTCATCAGGGAGCCATGCCCAGAGCATTCCAATGGCAGAGCAACAGGAATATCACTTATTTGTGCATGTGCAAGATTTGCTAATGTAATGCTGAGGCCACAATAAGCCAGTGGAAGAGTTTTTTCTCCCTCTTCGTCAGTGACTCACCTTGCTTTCATAAGTTAGATTCAGACAGGGCTTTTTTTTTTGGGGGGGGGGGGTAGAAAAAGCTCAGCAGGAACTCATTTTCACATTAGGCCACACTCTCTGACACCAAGCCAGCTAGAACTGCATTCCTGTATGTTCCTGCTAAAAAAAAAAAAGCCTTGAGTTTAGGTGGGTAAATGTGTTGGTGATGATGATGATATTGGATTTATATCCCGCCCTCCACTCCGAAGAGTCTCAGAGCGGCTCACAGTCTCCTTTACCTTCCTCCCACACAACAGACACCCTGTGAGGTGGGTGGGGCTGAGAGGGCTCTCACAGCAGCTGTCCTTTCAAGGACAACCTCTGCCAGGGCTATGGCTGACCCAAGGCCATTCCAGCAGGTGCAAGTGGAGGAGTGGGGAATCACACCCGGTTCTCCCAGACAAGAGTCCACACACTTAACCACTACACCAAACTGGCTCTGAAGCAGGGGTGGCCAAACTTGCTTAACATAAGAGCCACATAGAATAAATGTCAGATATTTGAGAGCCACAAGACATGAATGTCAAATCAGCCTTTATTGGCATATTCCACATGAATGTCAGATGTAGGTAGGTAGGTAGGAAGGAAGGAAAATAGATGGAGGGAGAGAGGTGGAAAGAAAGCAACTTTAACTTTAAATGCATTCTCCAAGCAGCTGGCTGGCTTGGCTTGGAGAACCACACAATATGTGTGAAAGAGCCACATGTGGCTCCTGAGCCACAGTTTGGCCACCCGTGGTCTGAAGCCACAGAACAAAATTTGAGTTCAGTGACACCTTTAAGGCCAAGAAAGTGGTTTTTTTTCCCCAAGGGATAAACTTCCATATTCTTTTTATTCCTATCTAGTCCTCTTGCATCTGTTAAACATCCTCATCATATTGTATGCTAATTTGCTCCTCACTCTCTACCTATATGCATGGTGACTTCCTTTTCAGTGTATCTGAGGAAGTGTGCCTGCACATGAAAGCTTATACCTTGAAAAAAACTTGGTTGGTCTTGAAAGTGCCACTGGACTTGCATTTTTTTGCTCTTGCTCTCATAAGTTCAACAACAAAGAGATGCTGTCTTGAACCTGTTATTATCTAGACACCTACAGAAATGCCTACAAAATTTATTCCACCTTGTGTTCGCTTAATCCTGTGGGGAAACAGACTGGTATTCCAGCTAAGTTTATGTAGGCCTCTATACTTTCAACAGAATTATCTCAAGATCTATGACACAAAGTCATTCCTCCACGTTTGTTTCTAAACAATTGTGCAGAACAGTTAATTCACTTCTGGTTGTCAGGTCCCAGATGACAGGTTTTCTCTGGGCTCTGATGGATTTTCTCTGGGTTCTGTCATGGCTGGGGATAGTTTTACTTACTGGATTTTTGCTGCTGGCAGTATGGGCGGTCTATTATCACATCTCCCAGACGGAAATCCCTCCCGGGATCTCTCAGCCATTACAGCTGAGATTCTTACACTGCTTGTTGATCATGGCTTTTGCTCTGGTAAGTTCATTTTTCATGGCTAAATAGATCCGGTGTTGACAGTGGGTGGGTGCCATGAATTGCACAGAAGATGAGCGACTTCTGCCTCCATCATGGAAGGCATTTCAGCTGCTCCTGCAAAATTCTTAGAGACCTCTCACCTGGTCAAAGCTCTCCATTGAGGGCCACTTGATGTGTGTTCTGAGCACAATCCAACCTGCTAGCTTTTAAGCTGGATTCAAATGACTTGGGTCTCATTCAATTCTCCCTCTCTGCCATTGCCAGTGTCCCAAATAGTTTTTGTACCTTTGGGTCCCTTGATCCTCAACATAACCTTTTTGAGTAGTCAAAGAGGACCCCTCTTTCCTTTTTCACTAGCAGAAAAGCCAGTCAGATCCAGCCCATAGTCTTTAAAGATCTCAATGAAGGTAGATTCAGGTGGGTAGCTGTGTTGGTTTGAAGCAGAAGAACAAAACTGGAATCCAGTGGCACCTCAAAGACCAACAAAGTTATATGCTGGGTATAAGTTTTCATGTGCATGCAAACTTCTTTAGATCTGAAGATCTGATATCTGGAAAAGTATACATGTACATGAAAGCTGATACCCAGAAAAAAACCTTACTGGTGCCACTGGACTCAAGAACTTCATGGTTTGGTTTTAAGGTACTTGAAGAACCATCTTCTGTAAAAACATGTACAAACTTGCATGTCTTTCAAAAGCCCTGCTCTGTGTTGTCCCTGTACTAGGGTTGCCAAGTCCAATTCAAGAAATATCTGGGGACTTCGGGGGTGGAGCCAGGAGACTTTGGGGGTGGAGCCAGCAGCAAGATTGTGACAAGCATAATTGAACTCCAAAGGGACTTCTGGCCATAACATTTAAAGGGACCGCGCACCTTTTAAATGCCTTCTGTCCATTTGAAATAATGAAGGATATGGGCAGCTTATTTGGGGGCTCATAGAATTGAACCCCCTGGTCCAAACTTTTTGAAACTTGGAGGCTATTCTGGGGAGAGGCACTGGATGCCATGTTGAAAATTTGGTGTCTCTACCTCAAAATACAGCCCCCCCCCATAGTCTCAGATACCCGCAGATCAATTCTCCATTATACCCTATGGGAATTGGCCTCCATAGGGAATAATGGAGTACCCAACAAACATTTCCTCCCTCCCACTGAAGCGGGGGGAGGAGCTCCAAACTGGTGGATTCCCTGCCCCCACAGCAGAGTATCACGGCAGAAAAGAACAAGGAAACAAAAAGCAAAAAGCCCCACATGAACCAGCTTCTATATCCAATTACATAACAAGAAAAACCATTCATATATAAATAATTGTATTTAGCCCACATATATTGCTTTCATCAAAACAACCATAATACTCAGTCCTTTGAACAAAAGGAAGCATTTATACCAAGAGTTCTTTTCCTTTATATGGTAAAATTGTCCAGCTTTTCCATGTAATCCTGGTGTGATGTACCAAATGATGAATGTCTCTCAATGGATGCAGCCAAATTTTCAAAGAAGGAAGGGACAAGGTTGTACTATCTGTCTTCTGATTTAGTTCTGGATCACTTCGACGCACTCAGCCTGGATGAAGTTGACAGAATTCTCTCGACTGCACGCCCAACAACTTGTGATTTGGACCCTTGCCCCTCCTGGCTGATTAAATCTTGCCAGAGGGAGTTTAGATGTCTTTTATGGGACATCATAAATAGATCCCTCTCGGAGGGGCATTTTCCAGCATCCTTGAAGGAGGCTACGGTCCGTCCCCTCCTGAAAAAGAGTACAGCAGACCCGGCCAAATTGGCAAATTACCGACCGGTCTCTAATTTACTGTTTTTAGGTAAAATTATAGAGAGGGGAGTGGTGTTGCAGTTGCAGGGTTTCCTGGATGACGCTTCCATCCTTGACCCCTGCCAGTCCGGCTTTTGCCCGGGTCATGGGACGGAGACAGTGCTGGTCGCCTTGGTAGATGACCTCCAGTGGCATCTGGATCAAGGTGGCGTGGCAGTGCTGATGTTGCTAGATCTGTCGGCCGCATTTGATACGGTCGACCATCAGCTACTGACCCGCCACCTCGCTGACATAGGGGTTAGGGGGTCGGCCTTACAATGGCTCTCCTTCCTCAAGGGACGGGGACAAAGGGTGGCAATTGAGGGTGAGCTGTCTCAGCGGCGCACACCAGATTGTGGGGTGCTGCAGGGAGCAGTTCTATCCTCGATGCTATTTAACAACTATATGCGCCCCCTTGCCCAGATTGCTTGGAGGAATGGGCTTGGGTGCCATCAATATGCAGATGACACCCAGCTCTATCTGCTAATGGATGGCCGGCCTGACTGCATCCCAGGGAATCTGGATTTGGCATTGCAGGCTGTGGCAGGTTGGCTTAGGCTGAGTGGGTTGAAGTTGAACCCGATGAAGACAGAGGTCCTTTGCGTGGGTCGCGGCACTCTGGGAAGAGAAATTCCTCTCCCAGTTTTTGACGGTGTGCCACTGAAAGCGGCGCACCAAGTCAGGAGCTTGGGAGTTCTACTGGAGCCTTCATTATCAATGGACGCCCAGATAGCAGCCACTGCCAAGTTGGCGTTTTTTCATCTGAAGCGGGCAAGGCAGTTGCCCCCCTTCCTGGAGCGTCGGGACCCAGCAACAGTGATCCATGCAACGGTCACCTCAAGATTAGATTACTGTAATGCCCTCTACATGGGGCTGCCTCTGTGCCGAACCCGGAAGCTGCAGCTGGTGTAGAACGCGGCGGCTAAGCTGTTATTAGGGCTCCCGAAGTGGGAGTACATACAGCCGGGGCTGCGTGGGCTGCACTGGCTGCCAGTTGTATACCGGGTTTGTTACAAAGTGCTGGTTACCACCTTTAAAGCCCTATATGGTCGAAAACCTGCCTACCTGAAGGACTGTCTCTCCTCATATGAACCCCAGAGAGCACTGAGGTCAGTGGGGAAGAACCAACTGATTATCCCCGGGCCGAAGGAGGCAAAATTAAAGAACACTCGCATACGGGCCTTCTCCACACCTATGGAACTCCACACCTATGGAACCAGCTCCCGGAAGAAGTGTGGGCCCTGCGGAGCCTTGACCAGTTCTGCAGGGCCTGCAAGACCATCCTTTTTAGGATGGCCTTTACCTAACTGAATGACTGTTGGATTCGCCCAAGTGACTCTGCCATTATTTTACATCTAACAGAATAGCACCAGAAGTGTTAATTTTAAAATTGGAATGTTTTTAGGTGAATGTGTTTTTTAAAAAATTGTTGTATAATTTTTATATGGATTAAGATGTTGTTAGCCGCCCTGAGCCTGCTTCGGCGGGGAGGGCGGGATATAAATAAAATGTTATTATTATATTATATACTACTAATACCCTTGTTTCGCAGAAGCTTTTTCAAGCTATAAAAGACCTCTTAGCAGAGACGTCTTCAAGCTGCAATAAACCTCTTGGTAGAGAGCATATTCAAGCTGTAATAGACATCTTAGCCAAGAGCTTCTTCAAGCTGCAATACACCTCTTAGCAAATTCTTAAAGCAAAGGCAATCATAGCCCAAATGATTGCCCAATAGCTCTTTGCTAAGATGTCTATTACAGCTCGAACGTGCTCTTTACCAAGAGGTTTATTGCAGCTTGAAGAAGTCTCCGCTAAGAGGTCTTTCATAGCTTGAAGAGGCTTTTGCGAAACAAGGGTTGTTTTGATGAAAGCAATATATGTGGGTTAAATACAATTATTTATATACGAATGGTTTTTCTTGTTACGTAATTGGATATAGAAGCTGGTTCACGTGGGGCTTTTTGATTCCCACCTGGGGATTGGCAACCCTATGTCCCACACACCATAGGTGCCCAGGAGAGGCCACAACCGTGGAGGCATTTCAGTTGTAGAATACCCTCCTTGTAGCATCTGTATAGCAGTTTCACAAACTTATTAAGATTTTTTTAAAACTAAAGAAAGCTTTCAAAAAGTCAGAAAATACGAATCTACTGCATAAAATGGTCAGCAATCCCATCTAATATAATGTCGAAATAATAATCATCATAGATCAAGCATAGTTCGAATCGAGCTTGTTCAACACAAATTGCTCACTTAACCTTTCTAACATTTCCAGCTCTTAACGACAAAGAATCCCAAGGTCTTCTAACCCTCTCAGTATCCTGAGATGTTTTCAGGGAACTGAATGGCTCATACATTCCTTTAGCCCTGTTTAACCAGCCTTTTCTCTGCAGGCCACATTTTCAATTTCCATCCTTATGCAAAAACCAACCTTGCAGCTGTCAGAAGATATGAAGCAATACCCTGGTATTGTTTTAGGATAGGCACAATATACCTTCAACAAGAGAAATCAAGCTATTGGTTTTCCCACATTCATTTCAAAGGCCACAGACTATTGCATCCCTAAAGGATGTATTTTAAAAAAATTAGCATTTGACTGACCTCAAAAATATTCTTACAAATTCTTGTGAACCAAACAGGTGAAAAGTGCCACTAGTACATCATCTTACAAATGCTTTCCCTGAAAGGGGTAGAAACTGAGCAGGAACCATAAGCAAAAAAAATAGGACCAAACGCCTGAGTCTAGGCTATAGGTTAAGGAATTCCTCCACTTTTTGAACTCTTATTTTTATTTTCAGGCATGCAAGTATAATAAAGTGATATTGTTCCTTGATTTTGTTATGAGCACAATTCAGACTTATTAATTTTGGCTTTTAACTCTCCCCTGTACATCTTTTCTTTTATAAAGCTTCTCAACTACCAGCAAATGAAGCAACAGGAAAGTATAATTACTACAGTGATTTATGACTTCATAAGATACCGTTTTATTGTTCTTAATGAGTTCATAAAAACACAATAAAAGTCTGTATCCCTCCAGCGCTTAAATTGCTGCATTTCCCAACCAATTTTAAAGCCTATTGTCTTCAGATGATGCAATAATGCAGAGCAAGAGGTGTCAGTCATCGGAGACTGTTAAATAAAATATTGCAAGAGTGATAATCTTTTAAGCATATTTTAAGTTTTTAAAAAACCTTTGTGTTTGTCTGTGTCCTTTATAAAGTCTGTATCTCTGCTAGCTAACATTACATTTTATGATAACACATGGCCCAGTCCAACAAGATCTCATTTATGTCAGATCTGGCCCTCAGAACAAATTAGTTTGACACCCCTGGTCTACGGAATCAAATTCATGGGTTTCTTCCCCTTTGTTTCTGTTGATACTTCCCCTTAAAAAATAAAAAAGTCATTGTCTGCCATGGCTTTTTACATTCTTATCTTTGTTTGGCAGACATTCTTTGAATAAAAGCATCATAGTTTATATTTTGTTTTCTTGTTCGCCTCCTGGATGTAGGGTTGCCAAGTCCAATTCAAGAAATATCTGGGGACTTTGAGGGTGGAGCCAGGAGACATGGGGGTGGAGCCAGGAGCAAGGGTGAGACAAGGATAATTGAACTCCAAAAGGAGTTCTGGCCATCCCGTTTAAAGGGACCTTTTAAATGCCTTCTTTCCATAGGGATAGGGGCACCTTATTTTGGGGTTCATAGAACATGACCCGCTGGCCCAATCATTTTGAAACTTGGGGGGGTAGTTTGAGGAGAGGCACTGGATACTATACCAAAAATTTGGTGTTTCTGACTCAAAACACAGCCCCCCCCAGAGCCCCAGATACCCCCAGAACAATTCATTATTTTCTATAAGAATAAGTCTCCAGAGGGAATAATAGAGTTCCCAGCAGACATTTCCCTCCCCTCCCCCCTGCTTTCTGATAACCCTAAAGAAGGGGGAGGACCTCCAAACCGGGGGATCCCTGCCCCCACCTGGGAATGGCAACCCTACCTGGATGAGTTTGCACTCAATTAATGTATTAGATAGCTTACTTTCACCATGATTCAGCTAGTTTCACAGTAAATTTAGGCCATGCCTTTTGCAATCATTGAGCCGTCACATTAAGGAAATATATATGCTAACAGCCAATCAAATTCCTTCCAGCCAGTTTACTGCAATTCCTCCTAGCCAACAGCTCCCCTTTACAACAGAGTGGCTGACTCAGCACAGCAGGGTCTGGTATATTTCAGCTGACACTAGACTCCATCATCCAGTCACATCAGGCCTCATCTGATTGGCCAGTCTGGGGGGTGGGGAGTGCAGACAGGGGGACTGCGAAGCAATGACAGCTTCCCAGCAGCGACCCACCACGCCGGAGCACGGCACCATACCTCCTTGCAGAGCTGCAAACTTGACCCTCGGTAAGTCAGGGGTCCATTTTTCTTTTGTACCTTTTTAGCACAGTTTCATCACCCATGCATATGCCATCATAGCCCATGATGCACAAGTTATATACCACTGACATCCCTTTTAACAGTAATATTTTCATAGAATCATAGAGTCGGAAGGGACCTCCAGGGTCATCTAGTCTAACCTCCTGCACAATGCAGGAAATTCACAAATACCCCCATACACACCCAGTGACACCTGCTCCATGCCCAGAAAATGGCAACCCCCCCCCCCCCCAAAAAAAAAGAACCCTCCAGGATCCCTAGCCAAACTGTCCTGGAGAAAATTGCTTCCTGACTCCAAAACCACGATCAGCATTTCCCTAGGCATGTAAGAAAGGGCCATGAGAACGAAGCACTGATGCAACCCTTCCTGCCCTCCCTCTCATGATCTGCCTAAATTCACAGAATCCCCATTGCTGTCAGACGGCCATCTAGCCTCTGTTTAAAAACCTCCAAAGAAGGAAAGCCCACCACCTCCCAAGGAAGCCTGTCCCACTGAGGACAGGGTTTTGTCAACGGAATTAAGAAATATGTCGACTTCAGATTTCACCCAAGCAAGTAAAATGCAGACCAGAATCGTGGGCATTCGATGAAATTGCTGAACAGTCAGGTTAAAACGGATAAAAGGGAATACTTCTTCACCCAAAGGGTGGAATTCACTGCCGCAGGAGGTGGTGGCGGCTACAAGCATAGCCAGCTTCAAGAGGGTTTGGATAAAAATATGGAGCAGAGGTCCATCAGTGGCTATTAGCCAGAGTGTGTATATATATATATGTGTGTGTGTGTGTGTGTATAATTTTTTGGCCACTGTGTGACACAGAGTTTTGGACTGGATGGGCCATTGGCCTGATCCAACATGGCTTCTCTTATGTTCTTAGAAATACGAATGTACATGGCCATGGAATTCAGTAGCAACCAGGAGTGAAAACTAACTGGACTCCATCACCAGTAAGGAAGTGGTTGCAATAATCTCTCACATCTGCTTTAAACCTCCCAAGAGGGTATCAGGAAGCAGCTCAATTTACCTTAATTCCTGGTAGCATCTCTAGTAGAGTCATGCAACAGTCACACGGTCTGTTGCTTAACAAGTGCTTATAAGTCTACAACAGTCTTAACTTTGCAATCCTCGAGAGTTACATATCTCCATCAAAACTGAAGGGATTAGATGGGTGGATGGCTGGGATTATACTGCAACTACTTCTGCAATCACTTTATGCATTCCTAAACATACCATTAGTTTTGGTTCTTTCCCCCCCCCCCCCCTCAAAATTTTTCTCAGTTTTTATTGATAAAAAAAGAAAAAAAAGAGAAACAGAAACAGAAACATACATAAAATAAGAAAAAGACTTCCAATTTTCTCTACAACAAATATAAATTTAAAAGTGGAGGAGGGGAAACAATCTCTGCCTGTACACCAGCTATTCTCCTCTCACACCCAAAGCCAGGGCTTTTTCTGAGCAGGAATGGACAGGAATGCAGTTCCAGCTAACGGCATCAGGGGTATGGCCTAATATGCAAATGAATTCCTGCTGGGCTTTTTCCAAGAAGCCCAATACGAAACAACAGTGATCTCGTGGGGGTGTGGTCTAATATGCAAATGAGTTCATGCTGGGCTTTTTCTACAAAAAAAGCCCTGCCCAGAGCTAATTAGGCTACACTCAGCATCTTATCAATGGGCATAGAAAAGACATCCTGGAAGTAAAAGTAAAAAAGTTTCAGCCTGCTGAAACAGCTGCCTCAAAGCAGAACAAAGCAGGATCCAAAGCAGAAAGTCTAAAAGAGAAGATATCAAATAGAAAAGAGAACTTACCTCTTCACGGAGTACAACAGAGCACCACCACCCAGCCAGCCAGAAACTGGAAACTCTGGTTCCAATTGTATATTAATCTTTAAAATCTTCCTCATTAATATATGTATTTGTAGTAAAAAAAATTGGCTTTCTTAGAGGTGATAAAATGTCCTTTTGTGATGATCAGGGCTTTTTTTGAGCAGGAACGCACAGGAACATGGTTCCGGCTGGCTTAGTGTCAGGGGGTGTGGTCTAATATGCAAATAAATTCCTGCTGGGCTCTTTCTACAAAACGATTACATTTCCAACATAAACTAGAAGTACTTTTATATATTCTAGACAATTTCTCTGGTGACATATTCCAACAATACATCATCTTATAAAAGTTCACTTTAAGATTAGAGCATAAAGAAAATTTCAAAATCCTTTGTCCATGTACATTCCCATTGTTCAATATATATGCCATGATCAAAGTTTTAGCCCATTTTTACCATGCATTCTTTAACTTTTTCTTCCTCAGTTTAAAATTTCAATAAAAGTTTATACATTCCGGAAATAACATGGTTGTCAGTTGTACATAATTCGAGGGTTTTTTTTAATTTTGATCACTCCAGCTCATGATACCCTTCTTCAATTTTAAACCTTTCCAAAAATTTTAAATACATCAAGCAGTGTCAAGTATGAACTTCAATTATCAAGTCTTCTCTAGATCTTAATTTATATTCACCTCAGGGCTTTTTTGTAGCAGGAACTTCTTTGCATATTAGGCCACACACCTAGGGTTGCCAAGTCCAATTCAAGAAATATCTGGGGACTTTGGGGGTGGAACCAGGAGACTTTGGGGGTGGAGCCAGGAGACATTGGGGCGGAGCCAAGAGCAAGGGTGTGACAAGCATAATTGAACTTCAAGGGAGTTCTGGCCCTCACATTTAAAGGGACTGCACATCTTTTTAAATACCTTCCTTCTATAGGAAATAATGAAGGATAGGGGCACCTTCTTTTGGGGCTCATAGAATTGGACCCCCTGGTCCAATCTTTTTGAAACTTAGGAGGTATTTTGGGGGAGAGGCACTAGATGCTATACTGAAAATTTGGTGCCTCTATCTCAAAAAACAGCTCCCCCAGAGCCCCCGATACCAGCAGCTCAATTCCCCATCATTCCCTATGGGAATCGTTCATGGAGGTGCATGATGGCTGTGGGGGCGGGGCTTCCCCCGCCGGCCAGCTGGTTGGGGGAGGGGGGAAGCCTGTAAAACCGGGGGATCCCCCTCTGGGACCTGGGGATTGGGAAGCCTACACACACCCCTGATGTAGCCAATCCTCCAAGAGCTTACATAGCTCTTAGGACAGGGCCTACTGCAAGCTCCAGGAGGACTGGCTACATCAGGGGTGTGTGGCCTAATATGCAACGGCGTTCCTGCTATCAAAAAAAGTCCTGCACCTTGTTACAATTCTAACATATCATGATATATTAACCATTTATTTAAAGCCATCACTTCTTTACTAAAAGGTGCTTCTTGTGGTGATAGCCACAATGTTATTTTTGGGCAGAACCTAGAGAGCCAATCTGGGAGAACTGAGTTTGATTCCCCACTCTTCCACATGCACAGGGGAGAAAGAATGCATGGAAAACATTCCAGTCTTCCAACCATTGACCAACTGGCTGGCTTGACTCCTCCTATCTTCCTCTGGGCAGAGCCAGTTTGGTGTAGTAGTTAAGTGTGCAGACTCTTATCTGGGAGAACTGGGTTTGATTCCCCACTCCTCCACTTGCAGCTGCTGACCTTGGGTCAGCCATAGCTCTGGCAGAGGTTGTCCTTGAAAGGGCAGCTGCTGTGAGAGTCCTCTCTGCCACACCCACCTCACAGGGTGTCTGTTGTGGCACAGGAAGATAAAGAAGATTGTGAGCTGCTCTGAGACTCTGAGATTCGGAATGGAGGGCGGGATATAAATCCAATATCTTCTTCTTCTCTGTAGCTGTAGCAGCAGAAAGAAAAATTGGGTTGATGGAGAGAAGGCAGGACTCAGATATATATTCCCCAATGGAGAACAATTCCAGAGTGTGATGATCTCCTTTCCTTTAAGATATTGGATTTATATCCCGCCCTCCACTCCAAAGAGTCTCAGAGCGGCTCACAATCTCCTTTAACTTCCTCCCCCACAACAGACACCCTGTGAGGTGGGTGTGGCAGAGAGGACTCTCACAGCAGAGAGGACTCTCTTAAGCAAGCATTGCAGGATAATGAAGCTCATATTCTAAGCACAGGGATTACAAATTTTGTCAGCATCGCTAATCCTTAGATAGTAGGCAATGAAACAGTGAGTCAATAGCTCGAACCAGTTTGGCTGTTTATGCAGTGGAATTAGTTCTAGATACCCAATGTTGCATGGATTGGGTAAAGAAAAATATGGGGAAATGGAACCAGTTGTACCTGAAGGGCCGCCAGAAAGCAAGCAGGACCCATTCCTGTAGATATAGTAATATGGGGCTCTGGGGAAGGCAATGGCAAACCACCCCGTAAAAAGTCTGCCGTGAAAACGTTGTGAAAGCAACATCACCCCAGAGTTGGAAATGACTGGTGCTTGCACAGGGAACCTTTCCATTTCCTTTCCATGAGAACGAATGAAGCCTACAGAGATCTGAAGGGCTATGGCTCAGTGGTAGAGCATCAGTTTAGCATGCAGATGGTCCCAGGTTCAATCCCAAGCATCCCCAGCTGGGAGGATCAGGAAGCAGGGGACGTGAAAGATCTCTGCCAGAGATGCTGCCGATCTGAGTAGACAATGGGATGTTGATGGACCAAGGTCTGATTCAATATATGGCAGCTTCATGTGTTCATGTGAGAAAGAATATATATGGCGATATTCTGGGCTCTTGAAAGACTGAAGCCTATGGTGGTATGGAGTTTTAGATGAAATATGACGTGAGTTCTCTCATGAAATGGCTTGAAAAGCAGAAGCCTGCAGAGATCTGAAACTGTAGATGATATAAAGCAATATGTTGCGCTCTCATGAGATGTCTTGAAAGGCTGATGCGTACCGTGTTTCACTATTGCCAAGAAATCTCTGAGGAAAAACAAGGACACATGGCAATATCCCGCACAGTAATACTCTGTCCAGTGCTGGACTTTTTTTTTTTTAGCAGGAACTCCTTTGCTTGTTAGGCCACACACCACTGATGTAGCCAATCCTCCAAGAGCTTACAGGGCTTTTAGTACAGGGCCTACTATAAGCTCCAGGAGGATTGGCTACATCAGGGGTGTGTGGCCTAACATGCAAAGAAGTTTCCGCAACAACAACAAAAAAAAAAGCCCTGGTCCAGTGTGATCCATGATATGAATAACATAACCTGAATTATTACACAATACTCTCAAATCCAGTAAAGTGACTCCTTTATGCTTTGTCAACAGGCTCACATCTTGAAGAAACTGCACATCTGCACTGACTATAAGCTTCTGAGGTTCTTCATGGATGGAATCCCACCCCTAAAGGATCCCCAACTCTCCATTAAAAATCTGAGCTTTGACGGCATACCAGTTAGGATGTACCAGCCGAGGGGTTCGTGTGATGGAGGATGGAGAGGAATTATTTACTTTCATGGTGGGATTGGCCTGTACGGAAGCATTGGTAAGAGACTGAAAGTGGAGTGTTCGATAGATAAGGAAGGCCACCTGTGGGTCATGCAGACATAGGCGAGTACGTCTTGAGGTGCAATAAGGTTCTCGTTCTTTATTGTACCAGCATCATCCCAGATAAAGACACGAGGTGCCAATATGTCAGCTCAACTAAGCTTTATTAAAAGGATGACCTGCACCACTGTCAACAAATAATTTTGAACAACGTTCAAAAATTCAAAAATTTTGAGTAGCAGAAGGCACATTCATATATATATCCTTGCAATACTGGCTAAAGCAAGCCAATAATCTTCTCAGACCAATTTGGGTATGAGAAATTAAGGGCGTTTTCACACTCACCTTAATCAGCAGCGACCCCCCTCTTCACCGCGCAGGATCTGCGCGGATTTCGCACTAATTGCCGCGGAGCACCCGGAAGAGCCGGAAAGTCCCGCGGCTTTTGCGGCGCAAATGGAAACTGGTTTTTGGCGGTTTCCGTTTGCGCCGCAAAAGCCGTGGGACTTTCCGGCTCTTCCGGGTGCTCCGCGGCAATTAGTGCGAAATCCGCGCAGATCCTGCGCGGTGAAGAGGGGGGTCGCTGCTGATTAAGGTGAGTGCGAAAACTCTTAGAGTGTGTCATCTGCATATAGCAGATGATTAGGGCTGCCAAGGTCCTGGGCAGGTGTTCTCCTGCCCTGGAGGGTCCCAACCCGCTGGCTCACATTGGGCTGCCGGGGGGGATCCTCCCCTGACATCGGCGGTGTGATGATGTCACTTGGAATTGACATCATTGTGCCAGCAACATCACGTGCCAGCCGCTCTAGGAGCATCCAGAAAAACTATGATTTCTCAGACGCTCCAGCAATTTGGGAGGGAAAACTCTATGGTCTATCTATAAAGGTAGTCCCCTGTGCAAGCACAAGTCGTTTCTGAGGTGATGTGTATCATGACTTTTTCACGGCAGGCTTTTTATGGGGTAGTTTGCCATTGCCTTCTCCAGTCATCTAGTCTCTATCTATCTATCTATCTATCTATCTATCTATCTATCTATCTATCTATCATCTATCTATCTATCTATCTATCTATCTATCTATCTATCTATCTATCTATCTATCTATCTATCTATAGGAGAGTGTCTTCTGCTACTCAAGATTTGTGAATCAATGAACTTCTAAGGGTACAAAGGTGAGGAAGCAGACGGGGGCTGGCACAGCTGCATCTTGGATTTAGGTAGAGCCATAAATGCATTTCATAGAATCATAGAGTTGGAAGGGACTTTCAGGGTAATCTAGTCCAACCCCTGGCACAATGCAGGAAATTCACAGATATCTTCCTCCCACCCCCCACCCCCACACACGCTCAGGACCCCTGCTCTATGCCGTTCATTTAATTTGATAGGATTTTTTTTGCTCTGTGTTGTGTTTTATTTCTTCTTTATTCTTATCCAAAAGTTCTCCCCAAAACAGGTGATGAAAGAAGTGCATGTGATCCACTGTGGGAAATGACTCCAAGATGCATTATTTCCCCTTTCGTATTTCCCTACTACTTGTGTATATATGCAGTTAATATATTTACATACCAATGGATGTTATTGTTGTAACTCTTACCATTATGGTCCTATGGATTCCCCCTAGATGCTTATGAAAGAATGTGCCGTGCCATTGCCAAGGAGAGCAATTCCCTTCTGGTGTCTGTTGGGTAAGTGAACATTTCAGCATGATTATGGTGGGAGGTTAATCTTCTTTATGACCACCAGCAAGCTTCCATAGTGTGGTCAGAATTTGGACCTAGCTCTTGCAAATCTTATTAAAACACCCTAGGACCTAAACTAGCAACAGCCTGGAAGGATGGTAGAGTTGGGGTGCGGTCAGACATTACACTAAAAGCGGATGCATCATGCTCCAATTTGAACCACCCAATTTTGAATCAGCACATTTCCGATCAGACAACCACTCCCAAAAGAGAGCGGTCCTGCACTGGTCCCGTATTTGAATGATCAGACATTGCAGACCTGTATTGCTTCTTCCTGTGGGCATGTGCTTGAAATAACAAGTTCCGACAAAACCTGGAGCACAGAGAAGCAAACATGCACACACACTTGGAGGGGGGGGGGGAATTAAGAGATCCCGATTGCCTTTTTCTTCCCCCCCTCCCAACATGCGCACACACATACACACACCACACACCTTCCATGGAGGGGGGGGTTGCAATTTCTTTGTCGATATGAGTGCTCTAGAACTCAAGACATTTGTAGATGGATGGCGAGGGGAAAGGACTTAGGTTTGGACCCTGGGGCAGCGGGGAGGGCTTTCTTGCTTTCCATGCCTCCTGCAACCCTTCCCCCTCTCCCGTTATTAGTGTTATTGTTGATGACAGTTCACTTTCCAAGAAAGAAAAGCATCCCTTTCCAAAACTTTTTTTTTTTTTAAAGAAAGAGTCGAATCTGGATGATAGTCTTTTATTACAGGGCAAACTGAAGGATGCAGTTCAACTTTTGGAAGAGCGTGCATGGGGAAGCCGAAGTGTTTCCTGGAGAATGACAATTTCAGTGCGTGTGTTTGGAAAAAAAAAAAAAAAGCCCAAGGTAGTTGCAATGCATTTCGTGCAGTTGAAAAACAGTTGCTGTGGGAAGGTATCGTCGTGAGGGGAGGGGGGAGAGAAGCCTAGCCAGATGCATTCAAACTGCCAATCAGCAGAGAACTACTTTCAAGAAGCGGGACTTGACGTTGACACATGGAGATCCCACATAATGGGGATATTATATTCCAGTTCCTCTAAAAAAGAAAGATTCTGCTTCCTTGTCGCCTGTATTGACAGGAAAAATGCAAAACTCTGCTAAACGGTTATGTGGTCATGCGCACTCATGAATTCATCTGTTAATAATGGCGCCAGAAACGGTCGCAGTTTGAGGGAAGTGCAAACCGGCTGCACTGTGGATGAGCCGTTCAGATAGAAATAACCCGATTGTATGGCACACCAAGCAGGAAGGACCGGACTTTCTCTGGGGTCACATTGCGGCGAGATCAATCCGAGGCAAGTCAGGATGACTACGAGTTGCTGCCAAGTAACAGCTGTGGAAGTTCGAACATGCTCAGGAAATCCGAAAGGGAAACGTGCCTATGTCGGAACTAAAGGAGCGTCTGAATGCACCCTTGGGCTGCAATCACACACGCCAAAATAATGCACTTTCAATCCACTTTCAGTGCACTTTCCAGATATAAAGTGCGTTGGAAGTGGATTGAAAGTGCATTATTTAGCATGTGTGATCACAGCTTTGAAGGATCAAAGGTCACAGGGTAGGTGTCTCTAGAGAGATAATTATCAAGGGGTGGATAATTATCAAGACGGAGCAAACCCATGAAGAGATCTGAAAGCATGTGCATCCGTCGCACCTGTTTATTACAGAACTTCTTCAGACTTTACTTTCCCCCCCACACACACACAGTTAAAATAAAATGCAGATTTAAACATCATATGATAAGAAAATGAAGCAAAGAGAAGAAGAAGAAGAAGAAGAAGAAGAAGAAGAAGAAGAAGAAGAAGAAGAAGAAGAAGAAGAAGAAGAAGAAGAAGAAGAAGATATTGGATTTATATCCCGCCCTCCACTCCGAAGAGTCTCATTAGGGTGCATTCAGACTTATGCTTTCCCTGACTCAAGTGATCGATTTCCCACTAGTTGCTGCATGGGTGCATTTTGACCCATGGCTCCCTCCAGTTCTCCCCACACCTTTCTGATCTCTTAAAAACAAGATCAGGAAGCTGTGGAGGAAACTGGAGGGAGCCACAAGTCAAAATGTACCCACACATTTTGGTATCATTGGTGGGTATCAATCACTTGAGCTGGGGAAAGTAGAAGCCCAGGTGTGTCAAGATATGAGTCTTGCCATCATATTATGTAACCTGCATTTTCATGTATCTTGCATTTTCACAGATTTGCTTTCGTTCTGTCTGTACCCTCACATTTTTTGTAACATTGTTATAAGTAATCACCAAGAGGCAAATGTCACCTGTTATTTGTCTAGCTGGAGATGGCTAACTTTCGATTCCAGAGAAAACTGTCTGAACTGCAGGGGGAAGAGGGAGAGTGTCTGTCTTTGAATTATTGACACCTGATTAATTTTGCGCCAAAGCTTGTGTGCCTTATGGACTACATAATTAGCAGTCATAGTTGAGTATAAAGGTACAGACTAACAGGTGGAGGTCAGTTCTAGCAAGACCAGTATTTGCTGTGAACATACTCATTAAATAAAGCCTTTACATCAAAGAGGCAAATTTAATGAGTGCTGCACAGAACTTGACAGGGGGCAGAGCAACTGCTAGTGAGGAATTGGTCCTTGTGTAGCACTTTCCCTTAGCTTTCTTAGAAGTTAGAATGTTAGTGAGCATTCACTTTCATCATAGCAACTCATATAATGGCAATAGGAGGTAAGCGTTGTCAGATAGACCTAAAATATGTATGAAACAAATCTGTCCTTGTCTCCTTAGGTATCGTTTGGCCCCTGAGCATCCCTATCCAGCCCAGTTCGAGGACTGTCTTACTGCTGCAACATATTTCATGAAGAATGTCAGAAAGTATGGTGTCAATCCTGCCTTGATCATTGTCAGTGGGGACAGCAGTGGAGGAACAATAGCCGCTAGTGTTTGTCAACACCTGGTGACTAAACCAGACCTCCCCAAAGTACGGGCTCAGATTCTGATCTACCCTTATCTCCAAGCTGTGGATTTCAATTTGCCTTCCTATCAAAGGAATAGTCATGTTCCCATTTTTTACCAGGAACAAGTTGTGGAATTTGGCATTCAGTATCTTCAGAAGGATATGTCCTTAGTGAAGGAGATTTTAGGAGGTTTTCACATTCCTCAAGAGATTAAACTAAAGTATCGTAAATGGCTGGGGTCAGAAAATCTCCCTAAAGAATTTCAGTTGGAGAGGTATAGGCTTCCACAGCCCTCATCTGATTCCACCCGTGGTTATGAAGAAATCAAAATGATTTTTGAGACAATATTATCCCCACTTTTAGCAGAAGATGCTGTTGTTCAACAACTCCCCGAAACTTATATTTTAACATGTGAGTATGATGTATTTTTGGATGATGGAATTATGTATAAGAAACGATTAGAGGACAATGGTGTTCCTGTAACATGGTACCAACTTCAAGACGGATTCCATGGAGTTTTGATCTTTCTCAATAACTTTATTTTCTCATTCTCTGGTAGTCAGAAAGGACTAAACAGTATAGTAAACTTTATCAAAAGTTTATAGCTCCAGATATGGATATTCACACGGGTTATCGTCTTTCTCACAGCTGTTAGTCCTTGATACATATACAGATGATTTACTATCAGGGATGACTCCATTGAATGATCTGAATGTAAACAAGAGCACGGAACAATGGCTATGAATGAGTAAGGCATGATGATTTTGTGTACAAATCTTTGAAAGGCTTCAGTTTATGAATTTTAAAAAATCATACCAAAGACTCTGTGAACAGAACAAAATATAATATAATAATAAAGATATTATAATAAAAGCTATGGAAAATATATTTATTATACCTATAGATACTAGAGTTGCCCACAAAACCAACTGTGGAACTTATGGGAACTTTTGTACAGAAACAAGCATAGTGGAGCCTCCTTCTATCCACAACAGATAGCATGTAACTTGGCCTTCAACTTCTCAACAAACACCATCAGTACTTCCTCCATTATTGTTCTACTTGAATATCAAGTACATTTGCATTTAACTAATTTATTAATGGTATAAATTATTCAATATACTCTTTGTAGAATTCCTCAGCTGTATATCACGGTATGTTAATATTCTTCAAGAGAACTGCTATGGAAAACAATTATACCACTAGCAACCCAAAGGTGAATGTCTTGAATCTCTGCCTTGGGTATGTTTGGATTATTCATTGTCTTCAGGACCTTGGACAAACGTATTTGAAGGACCAGTTTTTTCCTATATGATACCAAATGTCATTTTAGGGCAATTTCTTTGGACTATGATGTCTGCCTCTCAGATATGATCTTTCTTGGGAAAAATCAAGGGCTTTCGCTTCAATACCTCCAGGCCTTAGGAATGGTATTTCCCTTAGTGCTCTTTCTTTTCTTAGGTGCAGGGGTCATTTTTTTAGAAAAATAGGTGGTGGAGCTCGTCCAGGGATTGTTATGCAGCTGCACATACTATTCAATGGACAAGGAGATGGAACTCTCAGAAGGAGAAGATGGAACTCTCAGAAAGGTTCAGGAGCTGTGCTCCTGCAAGCTCCCACTGAATCTGAGGCCTGCTTAGGTGGCACAAGGCCATTATTTGTCAGAGGAGATTTGTTGTAATTCTTTATGAGAAGTGTTTGATTTTAACAATTGTTACCTTAAATATTTTTTCATGCAAAGATTTCTTAGTCACTATGAGCTTATTATGAGAAATCATGGCATAAAATGCCAATACGTAGACACAACAGAATTACTTCTCCCAGAGAAAGTATACCAAAACATCTTTCAAAAGGCTATTGATGAGGTATCACACCAAAAACTCCTGAGTAAACTTAGCAGTTATGAGATAAAAGGACAGGCTCGGTTATGGATTAAAAACAGGTTGAATGACAGAAAGCAAAGACTAGAGATCAATAGACAATTCTCACAGTGAGGGTCCCACAAGGATTGGTATTGGGGCTGATACAATTCATAAATGATCTGGAACTAGGGGTGAGTAGTATAGTGTCCAAGTTTGCAAATGACACACAAAATTATTCAAGATGGTGACAGACTGTGGAGAGCTTCAAGAGGACCTCCATAAACTTGGTGACTGGGCGACAATATGGTAAATGAAGTTCTGTGTCGGTAAATATAAAGTGATGCATGTTGGGATTAAAAAAAACCCAAACTTCAAGTTTAGGCTAATGGAGTCTGAGTTTGCTAAGTCTGGAGGAGGATATCTTGGGGTCATAGTGGATAGTTCAATGAAAGCGCCAACCCAGTTGGCTGCAGCAGTAAGGGGGGGGGGGGGAAGGCAAACTCTACGTTAGTGATTATTAGGAAAAGGATTGAAAATAAGACAGCCAATATTGTAATGCCCCTGTATAGATCTATGGTGCAGCCACATTTGAAATACTTTGTACAGTTATGGTCCCCCTATCTCAAAAAGGCCATTGCAGAGCTGACAGAAGTACAGAGGAGGGCAACCAAGAGGACTTAGGGGTTGGAGCACCATCCCTTTGAAGAAAGGATGCAGAATCTGGGACTTTTCATGTTTTTTGTAGAAAAAGCCCAGCAGGAACTCATTTGCATATTAGGCCACATCCCCTGACTTCACTAGAAGTGGTGTCACCCATTCAGTAGGTGACTTTCTGCATATTGGCACAGAACAATACAGTGCCATCAGCTGCATTTCATGAATGTGTGTTCTCACACAGACCAATGAGAGACCTTGCTTGCCCCCCCACATGGCCAGAGAGAGAGAGTTATGTGTGGTAGAGTGGGCAGTGGCAGGCCCAGCTTCTGGAAGGGAGTGCTTGTGGGAAGCACCACATCCAGTTTGGTGCAGTGGTTAAGTGCATAGACTCTTATCTGGGAGAACCAGGTTTGATTCCCCACTCCTCCATTTGCAGCTGCTGGAATGGCCTTGGGTCAGCCATAGCTCTCACAGGAGTTGTCCTTGAAAGGGCAGCTGCTGTAAGAGCTCTCTCAGCCCCACTTACCTCAAAGGGTGTCTGCTGTGGGGGGGGGGGGAGGTAAAGGAGATTGTGACCACTCTGGGATTCTGAGATTCAGAGTATAGGGTGGGATATAAATCCAATATCATCTTCTTCTTGCTCTCTTCTTAAGCCTATTTAGGGTTGCCAGGACTGTGTTGGAAAGTTCCTGGAGACTTTGGGGGTGGATCCAGGAGAGGGTGGGGTTTGGGGAGGGGAGGGGAGGGGCCTCAGCATGGTACAGTGCCCTTCAAGGCAGCCATTTTCTCCAGGGGAGCTGATCTCTGCCAACTGGAGATCAGTTATAAAAGCAGGAGATCCTAAGCTCATTGGAGGCTGGAGGCAGCAGAAAGGACGGAGTGCACAGTTTGGGAGCACATCGCTGCCTAGTGCCTTCCCTCTTGCCAGCGACCTTTTCGAACCGGAGTCCTGGCCAAGCCAGCCAGAGCTATGTTCCTGTGTGTTCCTGCTCAAAAAAAGCCCTGGTTATGGCTGCACTATAACTTAAAACTATAATTTCAGTAGTTTCCCCCAACACTTCCTTGAAGACTGGAGGAAAAAAACTGGACTGGATCATGTTTGCTAGTATACAATATGTCTCTTTTAGCACATAATTGTCCCTACTGGGTCAAGATAGCCACAGGGACAATTAGAAGCTAAAACTGAGAACAAGAGAGATATTCCTTAACAGTTAAGATGCAGAGAAACAGGAACTAAAGCAGAACTAAAGGAAGTGTGGTAAATGATAAGGAAATGTACTTTGAGGTTTTTCCTCCCCTGTGTGCTTGATGTCACTTCCTTCAGTTTTACTAAAATCTATCATAACTGGACTTCTGTGTGCCTACTTTTAACCAGATCAACAAAAGATAGAGGATAGGAGGAACTGGACTGCTTTTAAAATAAATGAAAATAAAAAGTAGGTTCTCACAGAGGCCCAGGTTGGGACCACTGCTTTTAAAATTGGTTTATAAATTGGCCTGAAATTCAGGATGAGTAGCAGGCGGACCGAATTTTCAGGTGAAACCGAATTCTTCAGATGGTGAAAACCAAGTCACACTGCAAAGTGCTCCGGGGGATCTCTTTAAAGAGTGTGGTTGGGCAATAACACCGCAAATGCCTTTCACATGTAAGTAAAGTGTAAAGTGATGCATGCTGAGACAAACGAGCCTATGTTCACATATAATAATAATAATATAATAAATAATAATAAAATTTTATTTATACCCCGCCCTCCCCGCCGAGGCAGGCTCAGGGCGGCTTACAGTGTGGCAAAAGCCATGTTAAACAATAAAACAATTATACATTTCTATACCATTTAAAATTTACCATTAAATTTACATAATATAAAAGTCTAAAATCAATCTAAAATAATCTCATCTTATTGCTATCTCGATTGTTGATGTTAGTGATGGCATGGTGTTCATTTCAGGTTCCATCTTGGAAGGCTAGCCGGAAGAGGGCGGTTTTGCACGCCCTATGGAATTGGCTAATGTCCCGTAGAGCCCGCACCTCTTCTGGCAGCTGGTTCCACCATTGGGGTGCTTTTATAGAGAAGGCCTGTTCTCTGGTTATTTTTAGTTTGGCCTCCTTTGGCCCAGGTACTTCCAGAAGGTTTTGTGAGCTGGATCGCAGTGCTCTCTGGGGAACATATGGAGAGAGGCGGTCCCTAAGGTCCTCGGCCATATAGGGCTTTAAAGGTAATAACCAGCACCTTGTAACGAACTCGGTAAATAACTGGTGGGGTCCAAATTTGCCCTGAAACTGACCAGGAAAGAACTTGAGGTTGTGGTGGACAGGTCAATAGAAGTGTTGTCCCAGTAGATGGCAGCAGCACAAAAGGAAAATTCTGCGCTAGGGATTATTAATAAGGAATTTAAAAAAAAAACCCTAGCAATTCATATAATGCCAGAGGGAAGGTGGCATGGTATAGCCCAAGTTCATCAGCTCCTGAAAGGTAAGTTACAATATGTTTATTTGATTTATATCCCGCCTTCCCTGACAAGCAGATTCAGGGTGGCTCACAACATATAATAACAAGAGAAAATCAGTAAAAACATTAATTAAAACAGTTGGTGCTAATTTCCATACCATTTGATAAATTCAGTAAATAAATAGTTTAAATAGGCGGCCTTCAATTAAACTTTATAATCATTCTTTTATCAAAGATTTCAGGTTTTCACGGTTGGTAACATCATTAGGGTTTGTAGAATCTTTTGGGCTCAAGTGCCATGTTCTACTGGAGAAAGTTTTCCTTCCAGACGTTTCATTCTCAGCTACGGAGAACATCCTCAGATTCTACAAACCCTAATCATTCTTTTCTTTCATCCGATAACTTAGGTGATGAGATTGCAGGTCTGATGTTACTAATTCCAGTTGATGGCTAGCAATCAAACACAAGGTGGGACAGCAGAGTCTTACAGGTTTTGTGGAATTGGGCAATGTCCTGCAACAGTTTAACATCATCTGGAAGTTGGTTCCACCAGTCAGGAGCAGCCACAGAGAAGGCTAGTGACTGTCATGGGGCAGTGAGTTTTACATATCAGTTGAGAAGAAGAAGACTGCAGATTTATATCCCACCCTTCTCTCAGAGCGGCTCACAGTCTCCTATATCTTCTCCCTAACCCCACCCCCCAGCCTTGAGTGTAGGCTAATGGGGTTTGAACTTGCTGAGACTGAGAGAGGGAAATATCTTGGGGTCATACTGGATAGCTCAATGAGGAATTCACTGCCAGAGGATAGTCATGGCCACAGAAATAAACAGCTTTAAAAGAGGGGTAGATTGATTCATTGGGGATATCTATCAATGGCTACTAGCCATGGTGACTGAGGGAAACCTCCACATTCAGAGGTACTAAGCCTCTGAATCTCAGAGCCAGGAGGTAACATCAGAGGAAGGCATCTGCCTCTATGCCCTGGTGTTGGCCATCCAGAAAAACTGGTTGGCCGCATGTAAGAGGATGCTGGACTAGATGGACCATTTCTTAAATTTAACTGATCCAGCAGGAATCTTCTTATGTTCCTATGGGATTACTCTGATTCATAGAAAATAGGTCTATCAATGGCTACTACATAGAAGGCATAAAGTGAAGTGTTTATTCACATACAGCTTATCTCTGCATGTCAATAGTTGGGGAAACAAGAAATTGGACGTTTCTGCTCACCCTTACTACTCAGAAGACTACAAGTGACCTTAGATAAAAACATAAGAAGAGCCCCACCAGATCTGTATAGTGGTCCATCTAGGCCACCATCCCATTTCACATAGTGGCCATCTGGAGGGCTAAGAAGCAGGACATAGAGGGCAAAGCCTTTCTATGCTGATGCCTTCCAGCTCTTGTGTTTATTAGTTTGTTGTCTCAGGCAATAGAGGTTGTCTTTACTCACCATGGCTAGTAGCCATAGGTGGAGCTCTCATCTTTCAGGAGTTTCTAGTGTAGGAGTGTCAGACGTGCAACCCAACGGACGGATTAGGCCTCACTGTCATCTGTTTCCTACTCTCTCTCTAGCTTCCTTCTGCATCACAGTTTGTTATGCCAGGTTTGCTCAATCGCGCAGGAATGACAGAGCAAAGCTTCTATTTTCTCCATTGGCTGACCAGCACGTGAAGCAACTTATGTACAAACATTCACAATGCCCAGCCATTTCATGTTTTCCCTTGGATCTTAGGCTCAAAGCATTGACCATGAGATTTCTGTAATGAATGTCAATAAATCTAAAGTAGGTTTGCAACTAACAGACACACAAAAATTGTGTTTGTCTGTGTCCTTTATAAAGTTTATAGCTCCGCTACCTGGCATTATATTTTATGACACACATGGCCCAGCCCAACAAGAACTCATTTATGTCAGTTTCAGCCCTCATAACAAATGAGTTCGACATCCCTGTAAGAGTATGAACCTCTCCTGTTTCAGGTAGGTTGTAGAATATGAACCTGCTCCTTTCTTGAAGTATGAGAAGCAGGGGTGGAATTCTAGCAGGAGCTCCTTTGCATATTAGGCCACACCCCCATGATGTAGCTAATCCCCCAAGAGTTTACAAGGCTCTTTTTTGTAAGCTCTTGGAGGATTGGCTACATCAGGGGTGTGTGGCCTAATATGCAAAGGAGCTCCTGCTAGAATTCCACTCTGATGAGAAACGACACTAGATTGTTGAGTTCTAGAAAATGGTCATGCTTGTATTTAAGGGCAACTCTTACTTTGGCTATGAGAAGCAGAGAAACTCCCGGATAATTTGGATTGCAGTGCTGTTTAGAAGAAGAAGATATTGGATTTATATCCCGCCCTCCACTCTGAAGAGTCTCAGAGCGGCTCACAATCTCCTTTACCTTCCTCCCCCACAACAGACACCCTGTGAGGTGGGTAGGGCTGGAGAGGGCTCTCACAGCAGCTGCCCTTTCAAGGACCACCTCTGCCAGAGCTATGGCTGACCCAAGGCCATGCCAGCAGGTGCAAGTGGAGGAGTGGGGAATCAAACCCGGTTCTCCCAGATAAGAGTCCGCACACTTAACCACTACACCAAACTGTTTACATCATGGTATGAAACAGATGACTGAAAGATTGGCAACGGTGCTTATGACTTAAGCTTTACGTAAATATTTTTGATGCCTTTAACTAATCCTTTCTAGTCAATACCTTTGTGGGTGGCAGAGAGTTGGTTGCTGATTCCCTTCATAAGTAGGGTGACTAACTGTGGTGGAGCCATAGGTAAGGGCACATTAGAGGTGCCACCAAAGCTCCTGAGACTTTGGCCTGTCGTAATTCTGATCAGGACAAAGGTGAACATTACAGCCTTGAGTTCATCTCTAACTGGGATGTGCAGTTTGTACCAGGGAAACATTCTGTCCTTTCCTCCTCCTCTGTCCCCACTGAACCACACTGGCTAGGGTTGCCAAATCCAATTCAAGAAATATCTGGGGACTTTGAGGATGGAGCCAGGAGACTTTGGGGATGGAGCAAGGAGACATTTGGGTGGAACCAGGAGCAAGGGTGTGACAAGCATAATTGAACGCCAAAGGGAGTTCTGGTCATCACATTTAAAGGGACCGCACACCTTTTAAATGCCTTCCCTCTATTGGAAATAATGAAGGATAGGGGCACCTTCTTTAGGGGCTCATAGAATTGGATCCCGTGGTCCAATCTTTTTGAAACTTGGAGGGTCTTTTGAGAAGAGGTGTTGGATGCTATGTGGAAAAGCTGGTTACCTCAAAAACCAGCCCTCCTAGAGCCCCAGATAACCACAAGTCAATTCTCCATTATACTTTATGGGAATTGGGTTCCAAAGGAAATAACGGAGTGCCCAGCAGATATTTCCCTCCCCCCCACACTTTCTGATGGCCCTGAAGCGGGGGGGGGGGCTTCAAAATGGGAGAGCCCCTGCCCCCACCTGGGGACTGGCAACCCTAACACTGACCTTGTGGCTGGTGCTCACTAAAACTTAATTTTAAACCATGTTATCAGACAGAGAACAAGTGTTGTGTTTCCAGGCATGATTCAGAGTGCCGAAAACACTAAAGTTCCCAACAATGCCTCAGCAAATACGGCAAGATTGGGGGACAGAGTTTAGGGAGGATGTCGTTTCTGAGTGATACTCAAGGGTGTCTTCCCTAGTCTATATGGCCTTTGCCTAGGAACTAGAGAAAATTCCTACAGCATCATTATGTGAAGGCCGTTATGTGTGTGTATCAGGAAATTAGACCAAGAGGCTGGTAATTTCCCAACCCTGGGTTTGTAAACGGGACTGCCTTCTCTTATACTGTTCAGCCTGCCAGTTAAGATCGGTCTCCCAAGCCCTGCTCTCTGTGCCCCTGCTAGCAATTCAGGGGCAAAGGAAGGCAATGACAAACCACCTCTGAAGGTCTCTTGCCTTGAAAACTCTAGGGGTCCTTGATAAATTGGGTGTGACTCGATGTCATTTTTCACCACCACCACCAGATGCTCGCCTGGTGCCTCCTTTCCTTTCGGTGCCAAACCAAAGCATTTATCTTTACCCAGACATTTAACGAAGGATGTCTAAAAATCTTTTTCACTTGTTTTATGATCTGCTTCTATCCCGAGAGCCATTTTATGGATTTTTAGGTCAATTATTTTATGTTCTCTGCTTTGGTAATACATGTTCTAATTCTGATTGTCTCGTTTTATTATTTTGAGCTTAATGGCATGAAAAAAAATGCCAAATCTGGTGGTAAAAATGCTCACGTTCATTCTTTCCACAGTTTCCACAGTTTTTACTGTTGCTTTAAATTCTTAAATATTTTCTTGGCAGGCTGTTGAAGCTGAATGAAGTGAAAGTCAAATGATTGTTCTTCCTTTGAACCTATAAAACCCACCAGTAATTTGGCTCTGACTCCATCAAAAGATGAGATGTCTGGACAGCGTTACTAATGTCACATGAATTTGAGCAGACTTCAGAGGATGGTGGAAGACAGGAGGGCCTGGCATGACCTGGTCCATGGAGTTGCAAAGAGTCAGACTCAACTGTGTGACTGAACAACGACAACTGTTACTTGTAAGGCAAGGTACAAAAGTGAAGAATAATGATGGAGCCCTTAGATTAGCTAGCAGAATGAGAGATTAATTTAAGTGTTTTGCTAATTAAAAGAAAGTGAAAGCCTGTTATAATTTCCTCTTGTGTAAAAGAAACAAATTTCATTAGGCTGATTGTTTTTACTACAAGGCTAGTATCATAGGTGGGGGGGGAGGGGTGGGCTCCCTCTTGGGTATCCTGCCCCCCCAGAGAAAGTGTATGCACAATACATAGCCTCTCCTTTCCCGGTGTAGTGAACGCCGTGTGGTCACTGTCCGGCTATGCCTGGCAGATGGTCACTGCAATGGCCTCTCCTGCATTACTGCATCCGTGGCAACACCTTCCCGCTGGTCCCCCCCGTTTCTCACAGAGTTTGCCATGTCATGTTGCGACCGAATATCCGGCGGTATAACCGGATGGGCAGGCTGGGCTCACCAACCTCGCCAGCCAAGAGAAGGAAAACTCTTAACATCAAACCCGGGCAGATAGAGCTCGTTAATGTAACACCTACAACCTGGAGGACTCGCTGCCGGCGTCCCAGCTTACTGGGCCATGGCAGATGACCCCAAGGTGAAAGGGTGGAGCCAGTACCGCGCAAACTGTACTTCACCTAAAAATTCCTCTGCGCAGGCCTGAAGGGCATATCCACATCCACAACCCACAACACACCAAGTCCTGCAGCGATGGGCAAGGGGTGAAACGGCAGGTGGAAGATGCCACTGGAAGCCGCAGTCCCAATCCTGCATGTAGGCGGTTCAGGGTATTGGTCGCCTGATGCTGACCCGGAGACGAAAGCATTTTTCGGCAGCACCCTGAACGACCAAGCAGCCTTATCTAGGGACAGCACTGCTTGCTCTGCATGGAGAGGGGCCTAGAAAAGGTGGCCTAAACAAAGCTCGTCTCCCCCACCCCAGTTGGCTAGCCGTGGTCAACGGGCATCCTTACTTGCGGTCAAAAAATAACAACAAAGAAAAGGCATGCACCTGCCTCACAAAGTGTGCAAAGACTAAAGCTTGTGTGTTGGAACATCAGAA
The DNA here is from genome assembly GCF_032191835.1 of Heteronotia binoei. Classification (NCBI taxonomy): domain Eukaryota; kingdom Metazoa; phylum Chordata; class Lepidosauria; order Squamata; family Gekkonidae; genus Heteronotia; species Heteronotia binoei. Next base: position 17,209,840 of record NC_083240.1, read on the forward strand.
CCATGCTTGACACAGTAGACAGTGGTTGCCCTGAACGACGCTCTGCTCTAGTTGCCCATGAACTTCTCAGGTTGAATATTGACATAGCAGCTCTCAGTGAGGTCCGTTTCCCTGAGGAAGGTAGTCTTCAGGAACGTGGTGCTGGCTATACCAGTGGTCTGACCTAGCCTCAGATCACAAAGCATGGAGGCACACCATCCACAAGGCTGTCTCTTCCTTTGAGAACGCACGCATAGCTGGTCTTGAGGACAAAAGGAGATTGAGGAAGAATCGCACTGCTACAGCACCAACCCCAAATCAGACTTTTCCCTGCAGCCACTGTGGCAGGATCTGCCTGTCCCGCATTGGTCTTGTCAGCCACCAGCAAGCCTGCAGCAGACGTGGACTACTGCACCCTTCTTAAATCTTCGTTCGCGAAGTCAAGCCGAGAGAGAGAGTATCATAGGCAATAGTATCTTTCAGGGAGACAAAAACACATTCCAGAAAATGCTTTCCTTACCTGGCTGGTTTAGATAGACACAGGGCTTTTTTTTTTTTTTTTTTTTGAGCAGCAATGCACAGGAACACAGTTCTAGCTGACTTGGCATTGGGGTGTGTGGCCTAATATGCAAATGAGTTCCTGCTGGGCTTTTTCTACCAAAAAAAGCCCTGGATAGACATATATTGGAGGTTTTATAATTGCTTTAGTGTGGTCAGATCCAGGTTGGGAAATTCCTGGAGAGTTGATGGAGCCTGGGAAGGACAGGGACCACATTGGGGTAATAATGCCATAGACTCCGTCCTCCAAGGCATCCATTTTCTCCAAGAGCGTTTTCGCACTCACCTTCAGCCGGCGCGACCCCCCTCTCCACCGCGCAGGATCTGTGCGGATTTTGCATTAAACGCCGCGGAGCAGCCAGAAGAGCCGGAAAGTCCCGGCGCTTTTGCGGCGCAAACGGAAACCGCCAAAAAGCAGTTTCCGTTTGCGCGGCAAAAGCGCCGGGACTTTCCGGCTCTTCCGGCTGCTCCGCGGCGTTTAGTGCAAAATCCGCGCAGATCCTGCACGGTGAAGAGGGGGGGTCGCGCCGGCTGAAGGTGAGTGCGAAAACGCTCCAAGAGAACTGATCTCTGTAATCTGGAGATGAGTTGTAATTCTGAGAGATTCTCAGGTTCCACCTGGAGGCTGCTATTTCTAAACTGTTAATTGGTTTCATCTCTGTCCAACACCTCATTGTTTAGATATACAGATGTTCAAGAGGCAAGATAAATCACTCTGTGTACTTCTAGATCTCTGACATCTCTTTCCCCTGATTAAATTATATCAGTTAAGTATCCTGCCTACACAGATAGTAAATTCTTAAAGTGAGGAACCCGAGCTCTTCAGGTACTTAACCAGCAGGTTGTTTCCCCTTTTGTCTTTGGATCAGCAATTTGGATAAATACAGTTACAGAGAAAACTGACATTCCGCTCTCCTGGGTTCTGAGAAGACTTATGAATATTCCCTATTGCGTTTCCAGTGATGCCTTGCAGGCAGAATTTGGACAGAAGTCATTAGAGGCCAGATGATGGCTCCTTGCTTTTAAACTGAGGATTAAAAAAAAAAAAAAATGTTTTCTGAGGACAGTCTACTTGCTCTTCCGGGAAAAGACTCCTTTAAATCCATGTGGCTGAAAACTGTGAACAATAAACAATTATTAATTGGTATGATACCCCAAAATATATTGGCCTGGGGAGAGCATGATTCTCTTATCTTGATTAGGAAATGTGCTTTGGAGATTCACCACTGTGAGCAGAGTTTAGGACTGCAGTACTGCAGCTTTAACGCTCTGCACCATGGGGGAGAAAAGCAGGGCTTTAAAAAAAAAAAAAGCCCAGCAGGAACTCATTTACCTATTATGCCACACCCATGACATCCCTATTGCGGTTTTTTGTGCGAAAAGCCCAACAGCCCTATTGCGTGGGTCGCGGCGGACCAGGAGGGGAGATTACCCTACCAGCTTTTGACGGTGCGCCACTGATACCAGTGCGCAGGGTCAAGAGCCTGGGAGTGCTACTGGAATCCTGTTTATCAATGGAGGCCCAGATAGCTGCCACTGCTAGATCCACCTTCTTCCACCTCAAGAGGGCGAGGCAGTTGGCTCCCTTCTTGGAACGCAGCGACCTAGCAACTGTGATCCACGCAACGGTCACCTCGAGACTAGACTACTGCAATGCCCTCTACATGGGGCTGCCATTATACCAAACACAGAAGCTTCAGGTAGTGCAGAACGCGGCGGCCAGGCTGCTGGTGGGACTACCTCGGTGGGAACACGTACAGCCTGGGCTGCGGGACCTGCACTGGCTACCGGTTGTGTACCGTGTTCGCTATAAGGTGCTGGTTATTACCTTTAAAGCCCTATATGGCCGAGGACCTGCCTACCATAGGGACCGCCTCTCCCCATATGTTCCCCAGAGAGCACTGAGATCTAGCTCTCAAAATCTTTTAAAAATCCCTGGGCCAAGAGAGGCTAGATTGAAGACAACCAGGGAGCAAGCCTTTTCAGCAATGGCCCCTCAATGGTGGAATCAACTTCCAGAGATGGTGCGAGCCCTGCGGGACCTGAATCAGTTCCGCAGGGCTTGCAAAACCTTTCTCTTTCAGCTTGCTTTTAAGACAGAACCTGGCTAAACTGACCTGTAGCCATCTAGCCATCTTATGCATGATTGTGATCTATAGCACCTTATAGCGCCTGTTTTATCTATTTTAATTAACTTATGTAACTGAATTGTATTTTAAAACTGTTGTTTACATTGTATTTTATTCAAATCATGGTATTCCATGTCTGTGAGCCGCCCTGAGCCCGCCTTTGGCGGGGGAGGGCGGGATATAAAAATAAATTTACTTACTTACTTACTTACAGGAACTCATTTGCATATTAGGCCACCCACCCCCCGACACAAAGTCAGCCGGAACCCTGATTACATAAATAAATAATAAACTAACATGTACCACTGTCTAACTGTCATGTCAAAATTGGAGACCATTGTTAACAAACTCAGAAACCAATAAGTGAACTGCAACCACTGGGCGGGGGGGACCCTACAAGAATATGAGGTCTCTAGCAATACGCCCTCTAAGCTGTGGAGTCTTGTGAGCAAAAATTCTAGTTCATGAGCTACTGGCATTAAAGTTGTGAGCGCCTGCATCAATTAGTTTGCTCTGGGGCCATTTTTCCTGAGCTAAGACAAAAATGTGTGAGCTGGAGGCTAAAAATCTGTGAGCTAGCTCACACTAACTCAGCTTAGAGGGAACGCTGGTCCCTAGTCTTTCTCCCTGCACCCATTCTTTCAGCTGTGCTTGGTGGCAGAAGGTGTCATTAAGTTACAGCCAACTCATGGTGACCCCATAAAGGTCTCAAGAGAAGAAATGTTCAGAGGTGGTTTGTCATTGCTTGCCTCTGTGTAGCAACCCTGGACTTCTTTGGTGGTCTCCCATGCAAGTAGTAACCAGGTCTGATGCTGCTAGGTTCTGATCTGATATGCTTGGGCTAGCCTGAGTTATCCAGGTCAGGGCCAGCCATATTTAGGCACACCGTTTCTCTCTGTAAGCAGACTCTTCCAGCTGCATCAAAGTGTACCTGAGATTCTGCCACAATCGTCTCCCCAAAAGGAAGCACTGATGTGACACTTGAGAAAACATGCACAGATTAATCCCCATGCCTTAAGAACATAAGAGAAGCCATGTTGAATCAGATGAATGGCCCATCCAGTCCAACACTCTGTGTCACACAGTGGCCAAAAATTTATATATATACACACTGTGGCTAATAGCCACTGATGGACCTCTGCTCCATATTTTTATCTAACCCCTCTTGAAGCTGGCTATGCTTTTAGCTGCCACCACCTCCTGCCTTTGATGAAAGGAAGCCATGTTGGTCACAGAAAAATTCCAGAAGCAACACTTGAGTGCTGTTTTTAATTAGGGCCAAAGCAGTGTTCCCTCTAAGCTGAGTTAATATGAGCTAGCTCACAGTTTTTTAGGCTCTGGCTCACACATTTTTGCCTTAGCTCAGGAAAAATGGTCCCTGAGCAAACTTATTGACGCAGCAGCTCACAACTTTAACGCCAGTAGGTCACAAAGTAGAATTTTTGCTCACAAGACTTCACAGTTTAGAGGGAGTATTGGACCAAAGTAACACCAAACAACAAATGCTTTTCAGTTCCCTAGAGCTCATCCAGCTGGATATTCAGGACAAAAGTAATACGCTTGGGAGGGGAAAGGTATTTTAAGGCATATAGGAGGCTCTTTGCCTGCAGTAAGAACAGTCTTACGATGGAGTACAGGGTGTGTTTCAACTGGATTAGGTGGTATTGGGTGCAAATCTGGTTTCACCATGCATCAAGGATTACCAGAATTATCTCTTGCCTTTCCATCATCTAGGCCTTCAGGTGACTTGCAACATCCACAAGATGGCTTGATGGTTCTTGTTTCGCAGAGTATGGAGCTTTTGATTAGGGATGGGTACGAACCAGGGAAATGCAGTTTGGTTTGTGGCATGCAAGCTACATGCTCCTTTTGCAAATCACAGACCATCGCAAATCTTTAGCTACCTCACAGGGCTTTTTTTTGTAGCAGGAACTTCTTTGCATATTAGGCCACAAACCCCTGATGTAGCCAATCCTCCAAGAGCTTATAGAAGGGCCTGTAAGAAGAGCCCTGTAAATTCTCAGAGGATCGGCTACATCAGGGGTGTGTGGCCTAATATGCAAAGGAGTTCCTGTTACAAAAAAGCCCTGCTGCCTCATAAACTGGTTCAGTTTGTGAGGTGATAGAATGGCCACTTGACATGCTGTCATTTTCTCCAGAAAGCTCTTTCCTTGCGGGAACATTCTTCAAGTGTTGGGCATATGTTCCTTGCTCAGTGGCATGCCAGTTTTGTGTAGTGGTTAAGAGCATGGACTCTTATCTGGGAGAACCAGGTTTGAATCCCCACTCCTTAACATGCAACTGCTGGAATGGCCTTGGATCAGCCATAGCTCTCTCAGAGCTGTTCTGCTCAAGAGCAGTTCCAGGAGAGCTCTTTCAGCTCCATCTACCTCACAGAGTGTCTGTTGTGGGGAGGGGAAGGGAAAGGAGATTGTAAGCCACTCTGAGACTTCTTTGGGTAGTGAAAGGCAGGGTATAAATCTAATCTCTTCTTCTCTTCTTTTCAATTCCTTTAGGAAGATGGGTTGAGCAGAAATTGCTAAAGATAATTTTGAAGTTCTCATCTGTGCTGTGTGTCAATCAAAGCTCCCTGATTTGAGTCTTCTTCTCATTATTGGCTTGATGAGAGTCTTTATTTTTATGCATTTTGGGGTCCCTTGCACTAAACATTTCCCACTAAACATATCACATTTTGTGAGTCAGTCATTTGTTTTTATTTATTTAAAATGTTTATTTGCCTGTGTTTCTCCTGAGTATTTCAGGACCCAGAATTGTACATTACTTGTATTTTATGTGCATAAATGGCATACACTGTATTTATAAATATAGTCAGGGGTGGAATTCTAGCAGGAGCTCCTTTGCATATTAGGCCACACACCCCTGATGTAGCCAATCCTCCAAGGGCTTAGAAGGCTCTTTTTTGTAAGCTCTTGAAGGATTGGCTACATCAGGGGTGTGTGGCGTAATATGCAAAAGAACTCCATCTAGAATTCCACCCCTGAATATAGCATAAATCACATTTTTAAAGGCAATATAACAAGTGGAGACAATACAAGCAAGCCTATGAAAACTTACAGAGAAATATGGAGAACTGAAAACACTGGCAAAACTATCAGCAAGCATAAATCAGAATAAAATAAGAAACATTTGCTCATTTTAAGAACAGTTAAAATGCCCTGCTAGATCTTATAAATGCTTCACCAATCCCTGTACTTTGGCTTTCAAAACTTATAGCTTTTTATCAAGGTTGACTGCACAACTGGTCTTCTGGGCCAATTCTGTCTGAAAGTGGACCATTATTTCCTGACACAAAAGAAAACTTGTATGCAGGCCTCAGATTCAGCAGGAGCTCACAGGAGTGCAGCTCCTGAACCTTTCTGCGAGTTCCCCCTCCTCCTTCCCACCTTGTCCATTGAATAGCAGGTGCAGCTGCATAACAATCCCTGGATGAGCTCCACTGCCTATTTTTCTATAAAGCAACCTCAGCTTGTATGACAGCTGCATTGCCCTGAATGTCATGTCCCTGCACAAAGAGCTTCAATCATCCTTGACCATGGATGTCAATCCAGTCTTCTCTCTTAACATCCATTCAAGCACATGTCATGTATGTACGTAAGGGCCATCAAGTCACCTACAGCTTATGGCAACTACAGCAAGGGCCATGAAAGGCAAGCGAGATGCAGAAGTAGTTTGCCATTGCCTTCCTCTGTAGAGGTTTCCTTGGTGGTCTTCCATCCCAGCACTTGATGCCGCTTAACTTTGATGAGATTGGGCTACACCAGGGGTCCTCAACCTTTGTGAGTCTGTGGGCACCACTTGAATTCTGACATGGTGTGGTGGACACAGCCATGAAACAGCTGCTGCAGGAGGTGGAGGCAGCCACAAAATAGCTGCCACAGTAAAGATCCTTGTGCTGTGGTGGTGGCAGCTGCTGCTGAAGCAACATTTCCAAAAATCCACACAGCCAATCAAATCTCCAGTGGCCAATCAGAACCCTGGGTATGCAAATGCCTCACTTGCTCACACCCACTTTCTAAAAACATTTGGTAAGCCCCAGGAAAGGGCTTAGTGGACACCATGGTTCCCACAGACACCATGTTGAGGATCCCTGAGCTATACCATGCCAGGTTCCCTCCCATCACGCGCTTCAGGAAGGTGTTATCTATGTAAAGTTAAGGTCTGCTAGATGGCCCTGGAAAAGACCAAAAGCTAATTTGACAGTGTGCTTTTCCATCAGCCATCCTTGTCCACAGTGCTGTTCCATCCACACAGTGTACAGTGGGAAAAGATCTATTTCACCAAGGAGAATCCAATAGGGATGACTTCCTGCATTGCCATGCAGAAAAAGGCAAATTGTGGACAATGCCAAACCCATCCATAATTTTTGGAAGCAATGTTGCTAGACAAGGGACACCTGGGAATCTGGAAATCTTGTATGTATGTATGTATGTATTTATAGTTTGCCTTTCTCACCTAAAGTCAGAGCAGATTAGGCATTATAAGACAGCACTATCACCAAAATGGGATGTTCAATAACTAACATGTTATTGTTAGGGAATCTCTGGAAGCAGAGATGGGAATGACCTCTGCTGGGGGGAGCTGCTGCAAGTTAGGAAGAGATGAATTCTGGGCTAGATGGAAAAATAGTATTGCTCAGAACAAGGCAGTTTCATATAGTCACTAAATAAGATTGCAGCAATCAATAAGGTCTTTGTGGGGAGGGCATGGACACAAAAGGAAGTGATAATAGAAGATTTTATCACAGTCTCTCAGCACCGAAAATAAATTCATATTAGAAGACTGGAAACCATCAGAAAGAATGGAAACCTGGCATAAGCATTGACTTTTTTTAAAATTCAAACTTTATTATTTTTTTTCCTTTTAGAGGATACATATGCAGGTAAATTGCTCAAAGAATAACCATATTAACTATAATTGCTATCAAACACACAACTGTTCAGAAATAAATCAAATTTTGATACATTGCATTTCTGGTTAAAATATTTTGTTCGATCATATAAGGAAACCAAAACTCTATAACTTTTTTCTCATACAAAGTTTGGGGGAATATCTTTATTTAAATGAGCCAATTTATTAAGAATGAAATAATCCCAAATCTTATTCCTCCACAAAATTAAAAACGGTGTGTGAAGAGATTTCCAATTGTATGCCAAAAGTGTTTTTGCATTTGCTAGTAAAATTGATATAATTTCCCATTTTCTTTTAGGTATAGCTGATTGCGTCCAGTTTTCCAGGAGGAGGACCTCAAGATTATAAGGTAAGTGTACATTTAGTATAGTATTGATTTCTGTTACTATTATTTTCCAGTACTCTTGTATACGTGGACAGGCCCACCATAAGTGAAAATAATTGTTTGCCCACATTGTTTAGGGCAAGGGTGACCAACGGTAGCTCTCCAGATGTTTTTTGCCTACAACCCATCAGCCCCAGCCATCAGCCATGCTGGCTGGAGCTGATGGGAGTTGTAGGCAAAAAACATCTGGAGAGCTACCGTTGGCCACCCCTGGTTTAGGGCAATTAGGATTTTTCACAGACTTAAATCTATATAACATGAAAGGTGGTAAATGCCATCTCGCTATGATTTTAAACATCTGGAGTCTGACTTTAAAAATCTTAGCGGTATTGCTCGGTCATAAGCGTTGACATAACATATTAAGTGGTACAGAAATTACATTATAAAACCCTGCTTACAATATGCTATAAAGACCTTAGAAAAGACCGCAAGTCCCAATCCTTTGCTCAAGTATGTGAAAGCATTTTGTACTGTGCAGGGGGCATAAAGGTGGTAGGTGCTTGACCTTCTTTGATATCTTTGACCAGTTTGGCTCATATGCCTGTCCTTAATCTGCTACTGATTTAAAAAAGTTTTGGTTAATCCATGCTGTTCACTGTTAGGGATTCAGAAAGCCTTTTACTAAATCCCTTTCACAACTAGGTGGCATCAGACTGTGAGCAACACACCCTTCAGCAGACAGTTCTGGATTAATTGGGCTGGGTGCCTTTTGCAGACACCTCCTCCTTCCTTCTTGCCCCACCCTTGAAAATTGCCCCCTTTAGAAGCTTACATTGAACCCAGTGCTCCGTTTAGGAGCACACATTATACTGAATCAGACCACTGATCTAACAAGGTTAGACAGTACTAGGGATGCCATGCCTGGGGATCACCAGGAATGATACATATGAACATATGAAGCTTTCTTATACTGAATCAGACCCTTGGTCCATCAAAGTCAGTATTGTCTTCTCAGACTGGCAGCAGCTCTCCAGGGTCTCAAGCTGAGGCTTTTTCACACCTATTTGCCTGGACCCTTTTTTGGAGATGCCAGGGATTGAACCGGGGACCTTCTGCTTCCCAAGCAGATGCTCTACCACTGAGCCACCATCACTCCACCGTCACTCCATAGATCATCTGCAGCCTATAGAGATCAGATGCCATGGAGAAAATGTCTAGGGCACCGGCCTTCTGGGGCACCAAATTGGGTGCCCCCATGTGACTCAATGACATTATCAGTGTGTATGTGGGGGGCAGAAGTTAGCCTGTCCTAGGGTGCCAGACTGTCTAGAGCCAACCTTGGCTCCACTCCCAAATATCCAGGAGTTTCCCAACCTAGAGGTGTGTAATGTACTTGAAACCAAGACGGTTTTGAAGGCAACATGGTTTATTCAGTAGCACACCACAAGAGAGAGAGCACGCGGGCCGGGTCCCGCTTATATACATTACCCGGAACTGCCCCCTCATCTGACCAGTCCAATCCTGGACAGTCAAACTTCCCGCCACAGATCTCGATGGGCGGGGCGTCTGGCGAGCTACATCCGGGGACCCACGGGTCGCCTCTGTAGCGATCGCCATGCAGTATAACAGCTTATCGTTCAAGACACAACAAGGTGGCAATCCTATATCCCCATGCCCTGCTTGTAGCCGGGGGGCACGTGGAAACCATAGTCAGTACTGTTGACTGACTGGTAGCAGGCCTCCAGGAGCTCAAGTAGGGTTGCCAGTCTTCAGTTGGGGGCAGGGGATCCCCTGGTTTGGAGGCCCTCCACCCACAAATGTCTGCCAAGCACTCCATTATTTCCTATGGAGACTCATTCCCAAAGGGTATAATGGAAAATTGATCTGCAGGTATCTGGGGCTCTGGGGGGGCGGCTGTTTTTTGAGGTAGAGGCACCAAATTTTCAGCAGAGCATCTAGTGCCTCTCTCCAAATCCCCATCAAGTTTCAAAAAGATTAGACCAGGGGGTCCAATTCTATGAGTCCCAAAAGAAGGTGCTCCTATCTTCATTATTTTCAAAGGAGGGAAGACATTTAAAAGGTGTGCAGTCCCTTTAGATGTGATGGCCAGAACTCCCTTTGCAGTTCAATTATGCTTGTCACAACCTTGCTCCTGGCTCCACCCCCAGTGTCTCCTGGCTCCACCTCCAAAGTCTCCAGATATTTCTTGAATTTGACCTGGTAACCCTAAGCTCAAGCAATGCTCCCTCTAAGCCAGGAGTGTCAAACATGCAGTTCGGGGGCCGAATCAGGCCCCCGGAGGGCTCCTATCAGGCCCCTGAGCAACTGGATGGCATCTGTTTCTTTCTCCCTCCTTTGTGAGCAACTGGCATTAAAGTTGTGATCAAGCAATTTGGCTACTGCATAAATTAGTTTGCTCTGGGGCCATTCTTCTGAAGTGAAAACAACAATGTATGAGCCAGAGGCTAAAAAGCTATAAGCTAGCTCACACTAACTGAGCTTAGAGGAGACATTGGTCTCAAGCAGAGGTCTTTCATATCACCTACTGCCTGGTTCTAATAATACTAGAGACTGAACCTAGGACCTTCTGTGTAAAAAGCATGGGCTTCTCCACAGCCCCTACCCCTTTACCCACCACTGATAGAATTCCACACCGTGTTTCACGAAAGGTGAAATACCAAAAGAAATAATCCGGTAGCTCTTGTTTCAGGAATCTGAGGGAGAGACATATAAACTCTGACATAACATTCTCGGCATGCCAATTAGCAAACCTCTGTGAACACACAAGAGGCTTTTGAGATTCAACTTCTCCTGACAAAACATGTTCTTTGAAACTCAACTGATGTGGCAGTACCTTGACTGTACAGAAATTATGCATTTAATTCATCCTCTTCCAGTTAATACCTGTGTGGGTGGCAGAGGCTGGGGTTTTTTATCCTTACTTCTCACTCACTGCTAATAAGGATGTCTGAAATTAGGCAGAACATCAGTAGCTTGTCGGGAAGGGACACCTGTGGTTCCTTTTTTTTTAAGACAAGGGGATGGCTTTTGTTCTATGGACACTAGCATCGTATATCTGCATTGTCTTGACATCTTGGCTCTTGGCTTGGACAGTTTATTATGATCTCACACGGACCCACATCCCTCCAGGAATAAAAGAGCATGCGAAACTACGAGCATTTAATTTACTATTGAATTTTACCTTTGGGCTGGTAAGTTTTGCCTATTCTTGGGTGGAGGAGGGAGATTGTGTGTTTTGTAAAGATACAGTGGGCTTGTTATTGGTTTGTATGCACAGCTTGTGATGTGTCGGGGCTCTGGCTCAGTGGGAGAGCAGGGGCATTGCCTGCAAGTTCATGAGACGCGGCATCCATGCGAAGGGCACAGCTGCCTTGGGAAAACCACATTTCCCAGAATCCCTGGTGAATGGAATACTTCCCTTGTAGTGTCTGAACTCTCTGCTCATGACCTGAGTTCGATCCCGGCGGAAGCTGGGTTCAGGTAGCCAGCTCAGGGTTGACTCAGCCTTCCATCCTTCCGGGGTCGGTAAAATGAGTACCCAGCTTGCTGGGGGGAAAGTGTAGATGACGGGGGAAGGCAATGGCAAACCACCCCGTAAAAAATCTGCCATGAAAATGTCATGACTGGTGCTTGCACAGCGGACCACTTTTACCTTTTTTTTAGTGTTCAAAGCACTAGGAAGGGGGAACGAACACTCACAGACAGAACTCCAGGATGACTACCTTACCAAGGTCACCCCTGGGGTAATGATTAGGAAAGGGGATTAGGAAAGGGGATTGAGTACTGGGGGAGACATTCTGACCCCATCAGAATTTGGGGTGTGTTCCAGATTTTAGGAAAATAGCTCATTTGGCTAGGTCTGACTCCAGCGGAGCCCTGGGACAATTTGTATCTCCCTACCATCTTCCAAAATCACTGTTTTGTTTGCCTATGCCCATGTTCACAAACAGTGGGGCGGTGAGGGAGGAAGTATATTCTTATCTGTTCCATCCCTTTGAGAACAAAATGCCCTGGTTACCATGTAAGATCCTATTTTTAATTGATCTTTGTAGGACTCGATCTGCGCAGACAGGTATGCTGGCTGTTTGAGAGAAGGAAAGTCTTTTTTAAAATGTATCCTGTGAAATAAATGGGATTTTGGGGGGGGGGGGGATAATTACATGAAATTGTTAATTTACACCCAGTTTAAGTAAATCCCAGGGCAATCCTTAGAACGCTTCCATGGAGCGGACCCTGTTGAATAGACATGAGTAAGAGCCTCTCTGCTAAGAGCCCCATGGCGCAGAGTGGTAAAGCTGCAGTACTGCAGTCAGAGCCCTCTGCTCATGACCTGAGTTTGATCTCAGCAGAAGCTGGTTCAGGTAGCCGGTTCGAGGTCGACTCAGCCTTCCATCCTTCCAAGGTCGGTAAAATGAGTATCCAGCTTGCTGGGGGGAAAGTGTAGATGATTGGGGAAGGCAGTGGCAAACCACCCCGTAAAAAGTCTGCTGTGAAAACGTGAAAGCAACATCACCCCAGAGTCGGAAATGACTGGTGCTTGCACAGGGGACTACCTTTACCTTTAAGATCCTCTCCATCCAGGGCTGCCCTTGACTGTTTGGCACCCTAGACAAGGCTAACTTCTGGTGCCCCCCTCTGCACTGATAACATCTTTGAGTAACGTGGGGGTGCCCAATTCTGTGCCCCCAGAAGGTTGGCACTCTAGGTAATCACCTAGTTTGCCTAGGGGCAGGGCTGGCCCCTGTCTCGACCATTTACGAGCTTCTTGACATTTACATGTTCATTTATTGCTGTGCTTGGAACAGGGACGAGGTCACCCTCTGGGCACATGTGAAGGCAGCAGTACATACCAAACTGCTTTGCCTGGCACCTGGGCCCAGATCTCCAGACAAGCTATCAAGGCACTGGCAGTGCTGCTGGGACTGGCAGTGCAGAAGAAGGCAACAGGCATTTCTTAGGCCCGACACCCAGCCTCACTTCCAAGATCCACACAGGCGTTGGTGGAGTTCGAGGTGGAGCCCTGTTTGTTTTCATTGTTTAGTTTGATGTTGGAAGCATAGATGGGCGTTGGCAGGCTCTGAGTGCGTCTGGCCAACCCTCATTCCTCCTTTATGATAGTCAGCAGGGCTTCTTTTGAGCAGGAATGCACAAAATGTAGTTCCAGGTGGCTTGGTGTCAGGTAAAAGGTAGTCCCCTGTGCAAGCACCAAGTCGTTACCGACCCATGGGGGGGTCATCACGACGTCTTCACAGCAAACTTTTTAACGGGGTGGGTTGCCATTGCCTTCCCCAGTCATCTACACTTTACCCCCAGCAAGCTGGGTACTCATTTTACCCGCCTCTGAAGGATGGAAAGGCTGAGTCAATCTTGAGCTGGCTACCTGAACCCACCTTCTGCTAGGATCAAACTCAGGTCATGAGTATAGCTTGGACTGCAGTACTGCGGTTTTACCACTCTGCACCATGGAGCTCCTATTGGTGCCAGCAGTATGGTCTAATATGCAACTGAGTTCCGGTTTGGTGTAGTGGTTAAGTTGCAGACTCTTATCTGGGAGAACCGGGTTTGATTCCCCACGCCTCCACTTGCAGCTGGTGGAATGGCCTTGGGTCAGCCATAGCTCTCACAGAGTTGTCGTTGAAAGGGCAGCTGCTGTGAGAGCCCTCTCAGCCCCACCTACCTCACAGGGTGTCTGTTGTGGGGGGAGAAAATATAGGAGACTGTAAGACACTCTGAGTCTCCAATTCAGAGAGAAAAGCAGGGTATAAATCTGCAGTCTTCTTCCTGGGCTTTTTCTTTTTTAAAAAAGCCCTGTTTGTCAGTATATCAAGATCTTCGTTAGTAGATATTAAAAAAAAAAAATAGTTCCATTTTCCTCATTGGTTGTCAGAGTGCATTTTCCTCACATGTTGCTGCTGCTGCTGCTGTAAACTCCTTTTTAAAAAACGTTCCTTTCCCCCTCCACTCTTCTGCATCTAACCTGAAGTTTTCTACTCATCCTTTAAATGTCAAATCAGTCGCTGTCCACTCCTCTGTGTCTTACTTGCCCATTCTTGCGCTCCTCTTTTTGAACTGTCCCCTTGTTTTTCTCCTGGTCCCCCCCCCCTCCTGTTTACATGAGGACTGGGAATGGAATAAAGAGGAGACACTAGACACAAGACATATCTGGACTTTGGGGGTAGAGCCAGGAGAAAGGTTGTGACAAGCATAATTGAACTCCAAAGGGAGATCCGGCTATCACATTTAAAGGGACCGCACACCTTTTAAATGCCTTCCCTCCATTGGAAATAATGAAGGATAGGGACACCTTCTTTGGGGGCTCATAGCATTGGACCCCTCAGTCCAATCTTTTTGAAACTTGGAGGATCTTTTGAAGAGAGGTGTTGGATGCTATGCTCCAATTTTGGTGCCTTTACCTCAAGAAACAGCCCCCTCACAGCCCCAGATACCCATGGATCAATTCTCCATTATTCCCTATGGGAATCGGTCTCCATAGGGAATAATGAGTGCCCAGCAGACATTTCCTCCCCCCCCCCCGCTTTCTGATGACCCTGAAGCGGGGGGAGGGCCTCCAAACTGAGGGATCTCCTGCTCCCTCCTGAGGATCGGCAACCCTAGGAGACGAGACACACAAGCCTGAGGTCAGCTCAGAACCTGAGGGTGGAAAAGATCTACATGCTCATGATATTATCCATCCCTCAGCATTAAGAAACTGTGTGGGGGCAAGCTTATGCATACTTGTGTGGAGTAAATACCATTGTATTGTGTAAGATCTGCATATGCATAAGCTCGCGTGACTAAGTATGATCCTAAGCAGAGTTAAATGCTTCTAAGCTCAATGAGTCCAGAGGACACTGAAGGCTGTCATTCTACATCACAGAATTCTTTCTGCATTGCCTTTTCAGAGTCCAGATAGAGATGGCTTACAATTCAGATCACCATAATATTAAAAAAAACAAAAACAAGCCATTTGGTCTTCAGGGATGAGTCACTGGGTTGATTCCAGCCAGCTTTTCTGCACAGTCTCACCCAGGGCTTTTTTGTAGCAGGAACTCCTTTGCATATTAGGCCACACACCCTAATGTAGCCAGTCCTCCAGGAGCTTACAGGGCTCTTAGTACAGGGCCTACTGTAAGCTCCCAAAGGACTGGCTACATCAGAGGGTGTGGCCTAATATGCAAAGTTCTAGGCTCTTCAGATTCTCTTCTTGGGAAAGGCACATTCTCATGAACACATGATAGGGTTGCCAGCTCTGAGTTGTGAAATTCCTGAAAATTTGGGATGGAATCAGGAGAGAAGAGTTTGGGAAGATGATGGATTTCAGAGGGGTATAATGTCATGGAATCTACCTTCCAAAGCAGCCATTTTCTCCAGGGGAACTGATCTCTGTCACCTGGAGATCAATTTCAGTCCCAGGAGATCTCCAGCCATCATCCAGAGATTGACAACCCTGTGTGACATGAGCCTGCCAGACCATTTGGCTAGTGGTTCTAGTTCCAAATTCTGGACCCCTCGAATTGTCTCCAATGGCTGCTTTGTTGATCATCCTGCAGAACTCATTGTATATGGGCCATGGTGGGTCATGCCACTTCAAGTCTGTGTCAGCCACATGACAGCATTGTAGAGAAAAAAAGGCAGCCTATGCAGGGCTAGCATCAGTATAATCTGAGGTGGGGCAGCTGCTGAGACCCAGGGCTGCTGGCAGGGCCCACTGCCACTGACCCACACCCTCACGCCCCCTCTGCCCCTTGGCTGTGCACCTTTTCCCTGCTTGCTTTCTTGCAGGTGCTCCACCTCCACTCTGGCAGATTATCGAGCTTCCCAGAAGAGCATAGCTTTGATTATTTTATCTTGCTGACTTAGGTCATCTTATGATATCATCTGTATCTTGCTAACCTAGGTTGTTGTACAGGGGCCAAAAGGTGTCAGTAGGCTAGGAGAGTTCAAAGCCTATCTTGATGTCTTCATGGAACCTTCAAGGTGTCAAACAGCCTTTCCTGCCAGGGATCTTATTTATATCTGGTACTTTGATCCTGGAGATGGAAAACAAAACAAATGGTTTCCTCCTCACCTCTGATGTCAACTGGGCCATAAGTTATTGGCATCTGCTGTACCTTCTTCTTGCTTTTCTACTGTCTGTTACATCAAAAGAAAGACTGAAGTCCAGTAGCATCTCAAAGACCAACAAGATTTCCAGAGTACAAGCTTTCAAGAGTCAGTAGGCCCTGTAATAAGAGCCCTGTAAGCTCTTGAAGGAGTGGCTACATAAGAGGGGTGTGGCCTAATATGCAAAGGAGTTCCTACTGCAAAAAAAGCCCTGTGGCCACCCACCTGAAACTATCTCCTAGATCAAAAGATCCTGGGCTGAGGCAGGGCCAATGCCTCTTGTGTTTTTTTCAAAAAGGAGAGATTCTTGGGGTGCTTCCACAGTGCTGGTCTCTGCATCAGCACGCGGGCTATAATGATGACAGCCAGGGCTTTTTGTGTGTGGGAAAAGTCCAACAGGGACATTTAGGCCACACCCTCTAATGTCACCATTATTTCACACAGAGCTTCCTTGTAGAAAAAGCGCATCAGGAACTCATTTGCATATTAGGCCAGGCCTGTGCATTCCTGCTTAAAAAAATAAAAGCAGGACCTCTATCTGACATCTCCCCAAAGCACTTTCCTGGCTTCTTAGTCTACTTGGGTTTGCAGTGCCTTGGTGGTACTGGTTCTGCTGGGCTTGCAAAAATGCCCTACCTTTAGTTTCCACCATAAAGATTCTCTCTGTTGGGCTTCTGTTGCTTCTGTTTCCACTGCAAAGATTCTGCTCCATTGGGCTTCTGTTGCCCTTGCTTTTTTTAAAAAAAAAATTGCCCAGACTTATGCAATGTAGGAAGTTCATGTAAGCATCTGCTCCTGAAGGAAGCACCAAGAGCCAAACCAAGGCAGATCTTCCATCACTTTCACTGATAAACAGGGCTTTTATTCTTTTCTTTTTTTTGAGCAGGAACACAGTTCCAGCTGACTTGGCATAAGGGAGTGTGGCCTAATATGCAAATGAATGCCTGCAGTGGTGCCAGCAGGGGTGTGGCCTAATATGCAAATAAGTTCCTACTGGGCTTTTTCTACCAAAAAAGCCCTGCTGTTAACTACTTCAAAAACTGCACCCAGAGGGGAATGTTGGAAAGATGCCAAGACCCAGGAGTTCATACCATCCACTGAGACTGTAGGTCATTAGTACAGCATCAGCTTGGCATGGGGAAGGTTGCAGGTTCAGTTCCCAGCATCTCCAGGTAAAGGATGAGGGAGTAGGCAATATGAAAGGCCACCATCTGAGATGCTGGAGAATTATTGCCGATCGGAGCAGAGGATACTGACCTTGAGGAACCGAATACTCACTAGTATTAGGCTGCTTCCTGTATTCAGCTCCTGAGAAGAAAACCTGTGGCCAGAGACAAGGACCAATTTCTACTTGCCTTACACTGCTCTCACGCTCCTCTTCTCAGCAGGGCTTCGGTCCGATTTCTGCCCCGGGGCTGCAACTAGCTTCGCCTTTTTCATGTGGCAAACAGAAACCTCTAAAAACCAGTTTCTGTTTGCCATGTATAAAAGGCGAAGCTGGTTGCAGCCTCAGGGCAGGTAGTGTGAAATCCAACGGAAGCTCCACTGAGAAGAGGAGAGTGAGAGCGGCGTAAGGCGAGTGGGAAATTGGTCAAGTTCTACTGTTTCTTCTGTTTTGTTGTGTTTTAATTATAAATGACTTTGGATAGCTTGACTGAAAGGTAATAAAAAGAAATGCATTTTAAAAATCAAATAATCAAATGACAAAGACTCACATCTGTTTTATTTGTATGATTTGTTTTTATTGTCTATTTGCTTGGTTTTGCTTTGTTGTCATGAGTTGCACTGGGCAGATCTGGAAAGGCACCATTCACTTTTGCTAAATAAAGCAATAAACCTGCATGCACTGAACTGTTGGTGAAACAGAACAGGAGAGCAGAATTTAGGCTAACTATTAGTGGTGAAGGAGGCTCAGTTTACAGCGAAGGTGGGTGATGTAATGGTTTTGTGCAATTGTTCTAAGTGTTGAGATTAGAAATGGGCATGAACCACATTTTTGCATTTCAGTTCATGGTTTGTGGCTGAACCATGAGCCCAACAAGGAGGTTGGTTTGCAAACCAATCCGGTTCATATTGGTTCATGAGCAATTTAAAATTTAAATCTCTGCTTTTTGCAGGGAGCAGAAAGAGGGGGGCATTTAAATGAACAGCTGCTTTTTGCTGTTCAGAAACTACCCCGAACCTCCACAAACTACATCAAAATTTGTGAAAATTCGTGGCACTTCTTCAGTTTATAAAATTACTTCACGAACCAGCTAAAATTCGTGACAAACTTCAATTCATCAACCAGCCTGTGCATATCCCTTATTGAAATGGATTCCCCCACCATCTTCAGCCTCTGAGCTAGGGAAACTTAAATGTTTTGCCCCATTGCTTCAAATATTGAAATGTCCTGCTATTGACAAAATACTGATTATCTTCCCCATTTTCCTTATCCTAAAAAGGGGCTCTTTCTGGAGAAACTTGGCATTTGCAGTCAGACTAAACTCATGAGGATTGCATTTGATGGAGTCCCACCAAAGAAGGATTCAAGGTTGCTCATCAAGGACCTGTTTTTTGAACATGTGCCGGTAAGGGTTTACTGGCCCAACTCACCATCACCCGCGGGGAACAGGAGAGGACTAATTTATATCCATGGAGGAGTTGGTCAAGTTGGAAGCATTCGTAAGAGCCTAAGATTTCTCATTCTATTTTTTTCAGAACATTCAGCAGAGTACTTTGACATCAGTTCCAAGTATTTTTCTTGTTTGCAAGCAATGTTTCCTCTAAGCTGTGGAGTCTTATGAGCAAAAATTGTACCATGTGAGCTATTGGTATTAAAGTTGTGAGCTGCTACATAAATTAGTTTGCTCTGGGGCCATTTTTCCTGAGCTAAGACAAAAAATGTGTGAGCTGGAGGCTAAAAAACTGTGAGCTAGCTCACACTAACTCAGTTTAGAAGGTGACAAGTAATGATCTCTGTTTTCCACGCCTCACCCATATATAGTTTAGCTTCAGCAGGGCTTTTTTTTTTTTTGTAGCAGGACCTCCTTTGCATATTAGGCCACACACCCCCTGATCCAGCCAATCCTCCTGGAGCTTACAGCAGGCCCTGTACTAAGAGTTCTGTAAACTCTTGGGGGATTGGCTACATCAGGGCTGTGTGGCCTGATATGCAAATGAGGTCCTGCTACAAAAAAGCCCTGAGCTTCTGTTCAGTTTGACCACCCCTGGTACAGACACAGATCTACTTCCATCTTCACTTCAAATCCTCAGGCAGGGTCTACCTGGAGTTGCTTTCTGCACTCACTAATGCTAATATGTCATACATGAACCCATGGACTCATACTGAATCAGACCTTTGGTCTATCAGTATTGTCTACTGACTCTTCAGGGACTCAAATTGAGGCTTTTCACATTGTCTAGGGCAGGGGTGTCAAACATTCAGCCTGGGGACCTCTGCTCCATTTTTGCTGAAGATGACAAGGACTGAACCTGAGACCTTCTGCACTACAGAATCTATCAAGTAATCTTCTTCAGGATTCCCTGAACTCCAGGAATCCATGCTTCAGGAAGCACAAGCACTAGATTTCAGTCCTGTAATGCCTCAGAGACCAACAAGATCTTCAGAGGTATAAACGTTTGTGAGTCAAACCTACCTCCATCAGATACCTATCATATTCATCACACTCTGCTGAAGGAAACTCTTCCTGCAGCCACAGACGCTAAATAATGCACTTTCAATTTATTCTCAATGCACTTTCCAACTGGATTTTACTGTATGAACTGACCAAATCCAATTGCAAAGTGTATTGAAAGTGTATAGAAAGTGCATTATTTAGAGTCTGTGATCACAACCTTTTTTTGTCTCTCAAAAACGTATGCCACAAAAATCTTGTTGCTCTCTAAGGTGCTGCTGGATTCAAATCTAACTTTTCTACTGCAGACCAACATGGTTGCCCTTCCCAAGCTATCAGGAAGCATAGCAATCTTCTTAAAGAGGAAAAAACCCCACATTTGTTTTTCAGGAGCCTATGAGAGGGTGTGCCGCCACTTGGCCAGAAAAAGCCATTCGGTGGTTGTGAACGTTGGGTAAGTAGCTTCGACTGACGCTCTCACAAAATAACCCTGGGAGAGGGGTCTGCACAATTAGACCTGAAAGAGAGGGCGTTCTGAGCAACAATAGGTAGGGTACAAGAATAATCTATTAAGAACATAAGAGAAGCCATGTTGGATCAGGCCAATGGCCCATCCAGTCCAACACTCTGTGTCACACAGTGGCCAAAAAATTTATATATATACACACACACACATATATACACACTGTGGCTAATAGCCACTGATGGACCTCTGCTCCATATTTTTATCTAACCCCTCTTGAAGCTGTCTATGCTTGTAGCCACCACCACCTCCTGTGGCAGTGAATTCCACATGTTAATCACCCTTTGGGTGAAGAAATACTTCCTTTTATCTGTTTTAACCTGACTGCTCAGCAATTTCATCAAATGCTCATGAGTTCTTGAATTGTGAGAAAGGGAGAAAAGTACTTCTTTCTCTACTTTCTCCATCCCATGCATTATCTTGTAAACCTCTATCATGTCACCCCACAGCCGACGTTTCTCCAAGCTAAAGAGCCCCAAGCGTTTTAACCTTTCTTCATAGGGAAAGTGTTCCAACCCTTTTCTGGACTTTTTCCAATGCTATAATATCCTTTTTGAGGTGCGGTGACCAGAATTGCACACAATATTCCAAATGAGACCGTACCATCGATTTATACAGGGGCATTATGATACTGGCTGATTTGTTCTCAATTCCCTTCCTAATAATTCCCAGCATGGCGTTGGCCTTTTTTATTGCAATCACACACTGTCTTGACATTTTCAGTGAGTTATCTACCATGACCCCAAGATCTATTAACCTGATCCCCCCCTCCCCCACGATATTCTGTCTGGTTTCTGATGAGCCATGTCAGTGTTTGCTAGGCTAATATCACGTCCAATTTCAAATGGGAGTAGGAGCTAGGTTTGTTCTTACCTGCCCCCTGCAGGAAGAAAGTTGAGGCATATTGTGGATAGAGGTAAAAGGTCAAGGTCGTCCCCTGTGCAAGCACCAGTCGTTTCCGATTCTGGGGTTATGTCGCATCATGACGTTTTCATGGCAGACTTTTTACGGGGTGGCTTGCCATTTCCTTTCCCAGTCATCTACACTTTCCCCCCAGCAAGCTGGGTACTCATTTTACCAACCTTGGAAGGATGGAAGGCTGAGTCAACCTCGAGATGGCTACCTGAAAACCCAGCTACCGCCGGGGATCAAACTCAGGTCGTGAGCAGAGCTTAGGACTGCAGTACTGTAGCGTTAACACTGCACCACGGGGCTTGAATTGTGCATAGATACATTGACCTAAAATTGGCTCTGCCTCTCTTAGTCAGACTTTTTGCATGATTGTTCTCTACTACCATCACCCTGGTGATGGCCCTAAAAGCCACAGAGAGCCTAACTTGGATTGGAGCCACTCTGCTGGAGATGGAGAGATCAATTCAGTAAGAATTTTTCAGTGCGAAATGGGTATCATGAAATCGTTACGGACCCATGGCGTGACGTCACATCATGATGTTTTCTTGGCAGATTTTTTAACAGGGTGGTTTGCCGTTGCATTCCCCAGTCATCTACACTTTACCCCCAGCAAGCCAGATACACAGCACAAAAATTCTGAAAGGATGAGAAATGTGCAAAGGGGATAATAGGGTAAATAATGTCCTACTGTCAGCATGGACTGCATTTAGCAGTAAGCTGGCAACAGCCAGGGGTGGGATTCTAGCAAGAGCTCCTTTGCATATTAGGCCACACACCCCTGCCGTACCCAATCCTCCTGGAGCTTACAAGGCTCTTTTTTGTAAGCTCCTGCTAGAATTCCATCCCTGGCTACAGCTATCCCTCCCTTGACTTCAGAAAGTAAAGATCAGAGTTTAACACAAATGACTGGTTATGCCAGTACTTTAGAAGAGGCAGGCTTTGCCTTGGTCGCCTTGGCAGATGACCTCCAACGGCAACTGGATCGAGGCGGTGTAGCAGTGCTGATGTTATTAGATCTGTCGGCTGCATTTGATACGGTCGACCATCGGCTACTGATCCACCGCCTCGCCGACATTGGGGTTAAGGGGTCTGCTTTACAATGGCTCTCCTCTTTCCTCATGGGTCGGGGACAAAGGGTGGCGATCGGGGGTGAACGATCCCAGAGGCGCACACTAGATTGTGGGGTGCCTCAGGGAGCAGTCCTCTCCCCGATGTTATTCAACATCTATATGCGCCCCCTTGCCCAGATTGCCAGGAGGTTTGGGCTGGGCTGCCACCAATATGCGGATGACACCCAGCTCTATCTGCTAATGGACGGCCGGCCCGCCTCCCCCCCGGAAGACCTGGATCGGGCGTTACAGGCTATCGCAACGTGGCTTAGACTGAGTGGGCTGAAGTTGAATCCGGCAAAGACAGAGGTTCTCTGTGTGGGTCGCGGCGCTCCAGGGAGGGAAATATCCTTCCCGACCTTCGATGGTGTGCAGCTAAAGGCGGCGCAGCAGGTGAAGAGTCTGGGTGTTTTACTGGAGCCTTCATTATCAATGGAGGCCCAGATAACAGCCACTGCCAAGTCAGCTTTCTTCCATCTGAGGCGGGCAAAGCAGTTGGCCCCTTTCCTGGAGCGTCGGGACCTAGCAACGGTGATCCATGCGACGGTCACCTCACGATTGGACTACTGTAACGCCCTCTACATGGGGCTGCCTCTGTGCCGGACCCGGAAGTTACAGCTAGTGCAGAACGCGGCGGCCAGGCTGTTACTTGGTCTCCCAAGATGGGAACATGTGCGGCCGGGGCTACGCGAACTGCACTGGTTACCGATTGTATACCGGGTCCAGTACAAAGTGCTGGTTATCACCTTTAAAGCCCTATATGGCTGAGGACCAGCCTACCTGAGGGACCGTCTCTCCCCGTATGAACCCCAGAGAGCACTGAGGTCAGTAGGAAAGAACAGACTGACTACCCCTGGGCCAAGACAAATTAAACTACAGAATACTCGCTCTCGGGCCTTTTCGGCCGCAGCCCCACATCTCTGGAACCAACTCCCAGAGGAGGTGCGGGCCCTGCGGAACCTTGATCAGTTCCGCAGGGCCTGCAAGACCACCCTTTTTAAATTAGCTTATGAATAACTGAAAATCCGCCATCAGCATCAACTAGAAGAGTGTCAAGGATAGCGTCATAAAATGTTTTAGTTAATTGTTTTAATTCAGGCTTTTAAGGTTAGTTTAATGTTAATTTAATGTTTCTAGTGTAACTGTTTTATTGTTGGTGCACCATTGGTCACCGTATTGTTAGCCGCCCTGAGCCTGCTTCGGCGGGGGAGGGCGGGGTACAAATAAAATTTATTATTATTATTATTATTAAATGTGAACAATTAACAATGAAACCCAATTTTGTGTGCAAGTGTTAAAATGCAAAGTAAGGCTGCAATAACTGTCTTTATTTTCAGATTAGTTGATATTTAAGCATAAATATGAATACCTGAGAAAATTAAGGCATTCTGAGGAGCTTGTGGTGAAACATCCTTGGGTTTTTTTTTTATTCAAATGTTATACAGATAAAGGGACAAACCTGAGACCAAATGGGAAAAAAAGGTTTAGGAGATGTGAAAGATGTGGTAGTTCATACTTTGATGTTCATCATTCTTTGTCAGCTAATTGATCCAGGAGAACTGCTTTAAGGTGTTCTAATGCTGGTATTTAACACCAGTAAGACTTTCAAAGCTCTGACCTGTAGAGTCCAGGCTAGCACCATCTCATCACATCTCAAGGCTCTGCAGGGTTGAGCCTGGCAAGAAGGGCTTTTTTTGTAGCAGGAACTCCTTTGCATATTAGGCCGCACACACCTTGATGCAGCCAATCCTTCTGGAGCTTACAGCAGGCCCTGTCGTGAGAGTGCTGTAAGCTCTTGGAGGATTGGCTACATCAGGGGTGTGTGGCCTAATATGCAAAGGAGTTTTTGATATATATATATATAAAAGCCCTGCTGGCAAGTATTTGGATGGGAGACCTTCAAGGAACACCAGGGCATGGAACTAAGGCAGGGAATGGCAAACCACCTCCTCTTGCCCCAAAAACCCCACAGCCAGATGTGGCCATTTCCACCATCAAGACTTTCAAAAATATATCATACTTTGTCTGGTCAATGTGGTCCGGGTGTGTGGCTTAATATGCAAATGAGTTTTGCTGAGCTTTTTCTACAAAAAAGGCCCTGTGTGAAACAATGGTGATGTCAGGGGATGTGGCCTAATACCAAGTGAGTTCTTGCTGGGCTTTTTTCTACCAAAAAAAAAAAAAAGCCCTGGTTTTACTTATCACGGGGCGTTTTCGCACTGACCTTCTAGTGGCGCGACCACCCTCTTCACACCGGAGGATCTGCCCGGATTTCACACAAGAAGCGTCGGCGCACCCAAAAGAGCCGGCAACTTCCATCGCGAAACCTGCTCAAACGTTTTCCTGCTTCTTGGCGGTTTCCGTTTGAGCGGGTTTCGCGACGGAAGTCGCCGGCTCTTTTGGGTGCGCCGGCGCTTCTTGTGCGAAATCCGGGCAGATCCTCCGGTGTGAAGAGGGTGGTCGTGTCACTAGAAGGTCAGTGCGAAAACGCCCACGATGTGAAAATATTTTCTCATTGCTAATACACAGAGTAAAACCTAACAGATGAGGTTATAAAATGCTTTCTCCAGACAGTGTAGTAAGACTACGAAGACATGATTCAGTGAGATGCCATCTTCTTCTCACTGTTGTATGGAATGATGAAATTAGACTTTCTTTTGCTCTTAGATATCGCTTATCCCCGGAATATCCGCCTCCAATTCAGTCTCAGGACTGCTTGACGGCTGCGGTACACTTTTTGCAGAATGCAAAGGATTACGGAGTGGACCCTAACTGCATCGTCGTTGGCGGAGACAGCAGCGGAGCGACAGGCGCCGCAGCACTTTGCCAGGAGCTGGTGGACAGAGCAGATCTCCCAAGGGTCCGAGCCCAGGTCTTGATTTATCCATTCCTCCAGGCGATAGACTTTAACTTGCCATCCTATCAGCAAAACCATTCTGTCCCCATTTTGTTCAAGAAACGGGCTATCACTCTAGGTTTCAAGTATTTCAGAGTAAAGACCAATGATATCGCACGAATTATGAAGAATGCCCACGTCCCTGAAGAACTGAGGGTGAAATACAAGAAATGGGTCAGCGCTGATCACATTCCAGATGAGTTTAAGGCCAGGAGCTACGTGCACACAGCACCAGCCCCATTTTCAGAAGAACTTTATGAATTGACCAAACCAGCTCTGGAGACATGGTTTTCCCCACTTTTAGCTGAAGATGAGATCATACGCCAGCTCCCTGAGACCTTCCTTTTGACTTGCGAGTATGATGTTCTCAGGGACGATGGACTGTTGTACAAGAAACGGCTGGAGGACAACGGCGTTCCTGTCACTTGGCATCACCTTAAAGATGGTTTCCATGGAATAGCCTTTTTAATTGACTTTGGGCCATCTGAGTTCCGAAGCACACGAAGTGGTATGAAGAATATAATACATTTTCTACATGGATTATCAAAATAATCCACTTCCCTCTGCAGAGATACAGCCTTCCTTTGATGGCATAAACCTTTTAGATGTCGCTATTTATTTTTTAAGCGTTCTCTGAATTATTTTGAATAAAGCAAAACTGAACTTCTGAATACTTGGAAGACAGGATAAAATCTAGCGATTGTCAATTGGATCTGCGATTTCCTCAACGCTGTTATGGATCTTTCCTGTTTCATCTGTATCCATTTATTTTATTTCTGTGCCACTTTTCTTTCAACCTGGGAGGTCACCCAGTGAACGCCCACGGTAGAAGTGGGGATTCAAACCTGGGTCAGCCAAGATCCCAAGTCTGCCTCTCTATCAACTACGTCTCACTGGTTTTCCAGTGTGATGAGAGAGGTTCCTCCTTTCTCTGTCCCAATGAGTCCTGACCCCATGGCCCTGCCTGGGCTACCATACTTCCCAGGCTCTCTCACCGCTTGGCAGCAGATCCTGTCTGAAAGAAGAAGAAGACTGCAGATTTATACCCCACCCTTCTCTCTGAATTAGAGTCTCAGAGTGGCTCACAATCTCCTTTACCTTTTTTTCCCCACAACAGACACCCTATGAGGTAGGTGGGGCTGAGAGAGCTCTCCCAGAAGCTGCCATTTCAAGGACAGCTCTGCCAGAGCTATGGCTGAGCCAAGGCCATTCCAGCAGCTGCAAGTGGAGGAGTGGGGAATCAAACCCGGTTTTCCCAGATATGAGTCCGCACACTTAACCAACTACACCAAACTGGCTACTCCAGGAAGGAAGTGAAGGAAATGAAGTGAAGTGGAACTGCCAGCAGGAGCAGTACCATAGCTGGTGCCATCCCCCCACTATTGGGTGCTGCTACTTCTTTGGGTCAGTGCTGAGCCCACCTGCTGCAACCTGCCTACTGTCACTTTTCTAGGACTGTCAAGCCCCTCCTCCCTAGGAGAAAAATCAATAGCTATAGTTGATCAATTATGGAACAGTATAAGACACTGGATACTGGGGGACACTAGCTTTGTCAGGTTTCAAGCAATTCTCCCAGAGCTGTTTTCTCAAGAGCATTTCTCTCAGAGCTCTCTCAGCCCCACCTACCTCACAGGGTGCCTGTTGTGGGGAAAGGAAGGGAAAGGAGGTTGTAAGCGGCTCTGACACTCCGAGTGAAGGGTGGGGTATAAATCCAATCTCCTCCTCCTCTTATTAGTGACCCCCTTCCCCAGTCATTCAGTGCTTAATAAACCAAGGGACAATCTGTCACCATTTTACATAAATGTTGAACTCAACATATATTAATGTATTTACTCCTTTTATGGACCTCCGTTCCCTCTAGTGGGGACCCAAAGTGACTTACATTATTCCCCTCTCCTCCATTTTATCCTTATGTCAACCTTGTGAGGTAGGTTAGGCAGAGAATGTTTGACTGGCCCAAGGTCGCTCAGCCTAGCTCCCATGGCCAAGTGGGCATTTGAAGCAGAATCTCCCAGATCTTAGTCTGACATTCCAACCCAATGCCCCCCAACCTTTTAGACCATGTGAACTCCTTTGGAATTCACCTTGGTGCACAACTCCCAAAATGGCTGACTCAATGGGCAGAGCCAACCACAAAAATACCAGGGTGTGAGTTCATGCATAACTCTAATAGTAACTCTTCAGCGTTTCAGGCAGAAGCTCTGTTAAGCAGGATGGCTTTTAAACAACATGAGCATATTGTTTTAAAACATTTCCTTGTCTAACACCTGTAGCCCTGCAGTGAAGATCCTTGTGCTGTGGTAGTGGCAGCTGCTGCTGAAGTCACTGCTTTTAAAAAAAAAAATCTGCACAGCATGGCCAATTGGAAACCCTGCTGGGCAGCAGCCCCACCTGGCCCCACCCACTTTCTAAAAACACTTGGTGGGCACCAGGTAGGATTGCCAAGTCCAATTCAAGAATTATTTGAGGACTTTGGGGGTGGAGCCAGGAGACTTTGGGGGTAGAGCCAGGGGCAAGGTTGTGACAAGCATAATTGAACTCCAAAGGAAGTTCTGGCCATCACATTTAAAGGGACTGCACACACCTTTTAAATGTCTTCCCTTCATCTGAAATAATAAATGACAGAGGCACCTTCTTTTGGGCCTCATAGAACTGGACCCCCTGGTCCAATCTATTTGAAACTTGGAGGGTGTTTTAAGGAGAAGCATTGGATGCTGTGCTGCAAATTTGGTGCCTCTGTCTCAAAAAACAGCCCTCCAGAGCCCCAGATACCCACAAATCACTTCCATTATACCCTATGGGAATTGGATAGTCTAGATGCACCTTCAAGACCAACAAAATTATCCTAGTGCAAACTTTCAGAATCAGAACTCACTTCATCTGATGAAGATGGTTTAAGACAGGCTGATTCATATATGCAACTGTGGGAAAAATTACTTGACTGCTGGAGCCCTTTGTCATCCACTGTACATTAGCATGGGGTTCATTGAATTTAATTTTGCTCCTTTTCTCCTTTGATTAAGGAAGCAGCCTAAGACTGAGTGGTTTAGCACCATCTAGAGGTGCAAGGCAGTGCTACTATTAGTTGCTCTCTGCTTTTTTGAATGCACAGGGAAACAATTCTGGCTGGCTTTGTGTCGGGGGTGTGTCCTAACATGCAAATGAGTTCCTGCTGGGCTTTTTCTACCAAAAACTCTAGCCCTGGTTGCCAGGTATTATACAGATTTGGTTCTTGTTTTTGAATTGTTGCTGTTAAATTTTGGATACCATCACAGAAGAAATTCCACCTCTTGGCAGGGTGCTTGAAACTTTGTAGTCTGTAAGCCATCCAAGAAGTAAACTCACCTGATTTTTATCGCATAATAATAATAATAACAACTGTGTGCCGTTAAGTCACATCTGACTCACGGTGACCCCAGGACTATGAGGTTTTCAAGAAGAGATTGGATTTATCCCCCTCCCTTCACTTGGCATCTCAGAGCGGCTTACGGTCGCCTTCCCTTCCTCTCCCCACAACAAACACCCTGTGAGGTAAGCTGAGGCTGAGAGAGCTGTTCTTGAGAGAACAGCTCTGAGGGAGCTGTGACTGACCCTTAACCACTACACCAAACTGGCTCTCAAGGCCAGAAATGATCCAGGCGCTTTTCCATTGCCCTCTAGAGCCAGTTTGGTGTAGTGGTTAAACGGGCAGACTCTTATCTGGGAGAACTGGGTTTGATTCCCCACTCCTCAACTTACAGCTGCTGGAATGGCCTTAGGTCAGCCATAGCTCTTGAGGGAGATGTCCTTGAAAGGGTAGCTGCTGTAAAAAAGCTCTCTCAGCCCCACCGATCTCACAGGGTGTCTGTTGTGGGGGGAGGTAAAGGAGATTGTGACCACTCTGAGATTCTGAGATTCAGAGTATAGGGTGGGATATAAATACAATATCTTCTTCTTCTTTGCATAGCAACCCCAATCTTCCTTGCTAGTCTCACATCATAAGAACATAAGAGAAGTCATGTTGGATCAGGTCAATGGCCCTTCCAGTCCAACACTCTGTGTGTCACACAGTGTCCAAAAACCCCAGGTGCCATCAGGAGGTCCATCTGTGGAGGGCAGGACACTAGAAGCCATCAAAGTCCAGACTGTGGTCGACCCTGCTTAGCTTCCAAGTTCTGACAAGTCTAGGCTGGATTATTAGGCCTGTACCTCCTAGCTTTCCTATTTCTTATTCTTATCTACTCTATACAGATTGATCGCTCACATACTTTATGGACGTTTGATAAACTTTCCACAGGATTAGATTGTTTCTCCACAGCCCTGAGCATGTGCGCAACAGTACTTGGCACTGTTTAAAATAGAAGAACATAAATAAATAATCCCCAGTCAGTTACCCAGATCAATTCCTGAGCAGTGTCTGTCATCATATCAAAACACCCTATATGTGTACAGACTATGTGGAATTCCAATTGGAACCATTCCAATTCATTGTACACACAATTCTTAGAATGGACCCAGTGCCCTAGAGTATAGAAAAAAGACCCTGTCCTAAAGCTCTAACCACTACACTACACTGACTTTCATAGAGTGGCTGCTGTTGAACAACAGCAAGCAACCTGACCTAGCTGAGTCATGAAAGTTAGGTGGTATCAACTCACCCAGAGTTTGCTACCAGGCATAGAGTCACCAAACTCAAGGTGGGACCTGGATATCTCCCGGAATTACAACTGCATTCCAGACAACAGAATGGAGAAAATGGCTGCTTTGAAGGGTGGGCAGATGACATTATGCATGCCGAAGCCTCTATTAGGATTGCCAGGTCCAACTCAGGAAATATCTGGGAACTTTGGGGGTGGAGACTGGAAACTTTCCCATTCCAAATAAATAAATAAAAACACAGCAGTGCAGTTCCCCTAAATACATTCTTCATTTCCTCCTCCTCTTTTTTGCCTTTTTTGTTCCCCAGCAGCTGCACTTCCATGAAATGAAAGTGAACACACACTCACAAAGCAGCAAAAATAAACAGTTTGCATGCCCACACTTCTTTAATCTCACTGGGGCAATGGTATAGATACCTTTACTTACTGAATGGTATAGATACCTTTACTTACTGAGTTGCTGAATGTAATAAGTTGCTGAGTTGCTGAATGTAATAATCTACTGTATTTCAACCAACTCAAAGAGACAGAGGTCTAGAGTGTGGAGTTTTCCTCTGTCCCATAATCAGGTTCTAGTTAATGCTTTACTAACCCTTTTGCTATATAAACAGCTTCTGAAAGGAATGCAAAACTAACAGAGGGACTGGGCTCTCTCTTTTCTTCTTTCACACATGTGCTCACCCTGCCCCCATGAGCTTTAGTCTTACTGAGATTTAAAGGCACAAACGCACAGCTTCCAAAAAACAAGCCACCTGCAAGCTTCTGGAGCAGGAGCCACCATGTGGCAGAAGAGCAGCCTAAAGCTGACTGGGAGAAAGTCAACTGGTATCGAAGAATCCTGCATATAGCTATGGTTCAAACATTCAAGTGTGGAGAAACTTTCTATTAATCTACCTGATTCACTCCAATGTTATGTTCACTCCTTATTTGTTAAACCCTGTGGGCTGGATGAGTAATGTCTCAGGGAAAGAAGCACACATACACAAATAAAGATCCCAGT
The DNA here is from genome assembly GCF_032191835.1 of Heteronotia binoei. Taxonomy (NCBI): domain Eukaryota; kingdom Metazoa; phylum Chordata; class Lepidosauria; order Squamata; family Gekkonidae; genus Heteronotia; species Heteronotia binoei. Next base: position 17,240,578 of record NC_083240.1, read on the forward strand.
CTTTATAAATAAATACATATTAGGATATCAATAAATGCTGGCAGAATGCAAATAAAGCAGTGTCCAAGTCGCAACCCCAATAGCTCAGTGAAAGTTCTGAATGAGGGATGATTTTTGAAGGGGATTGTGCTTGTGTGTGAAAAAGTCAGGTGAAGAATGACTCCTGAGGAAAACAACATGCTGCACAATTCCGTAGTGTCCTCCCCTTTAACTTCCTACAGGATAGGAGTATCCAACCCCTTGCCATTTGCACTTTCCTTGTCCGTCATTGTAGGGTTTGGATTCTGCAGAAACTCAGTGAGCCAATAATGCTTCAGATAGATTGACAGCAGCATCTTCCTGGAAAAATCCCAGGGCAAATCTGAGCTCAGGTTCTGGTTCTTCAGGAATGTCAAAAAGGCTCAGGACAAGGGTGTCTTCTCCAGGGATTCCCCCTTCCATTCTTTGTGCTGAGAGCAATGAAAGAATTTCAGCCAACGGATGTATCCCTTTGCATGGGATCTCTACAAGGCTTTTTTTGTAGCAGGAACTCCTTTGCATAATAGGCCGCACACCTCTGATGTAGCCAATCCTCCTGGAGTTTACAGTAGGCCCTGTACTAAGGGCTCTGTAAGCTCTTGGAGAACTGGCTACATCTGGGGCGTGTGGCCTAATATGCAAAGGAGTTCCTACTAAAAAGAAAGTCCTGGATCTCTGTCTGGTGCACAGCTGTTGCAACTGTTTAAAACTCTGGCAGGTAGGGTTGCGAAGTCCAATTCCAGAAATATCTGGGGACTTTGGGGGTGGAGCCAGGAGACTTTGGGGGTGGAGCCAGGAGACACTGAGGTGGAGCTAGGAGGGGGGGAGGGGGGAAACGGCGCCAAGAAGCATGGCGAGCCGTCCCATCTCGAAGCGGGCGACGCCGCTGCACTGCTGCCGCCTCTTCTCCGCTTCACCGTAGCTGCTCCTCCGAGATGGGCTCAGGCTGAGCCCATCTCGGAGGAGCAGCTAAGATGAAGTGGAGAAAAGGTGGCAGCGCAGTGGCATCGCCCGCTTCGCTCCGTCTCTGAGGTGAAATCAGAGAAGGGGAGGGTGGAGGCAGGCCAAGAGCGTGGCGAGCCGTGAGTCCGGGTCCTAGAAGGTTAAGGGCAGCAGACTCTAACCTGGATAATTGAGTTTGATTCCCTGTTCCTTCCCATGAAGCCTGCTGGGTGACCTTGGGTTAGTCACAGTTCTCTCGGAGCTCTCTCAGCCCTACGTACCCCACAGGGTGTCTGTGGGAAGAGGAAGGGAAGGCGACCGTAAGCCGCTCTGAGACGCCAAGTGAAGGGAGGGGGGTAAATCCAATCTCTGGGGACTTTTCTCTCTTTTATGCCCCTCTTGCAGTCTCTGACAAGCCTATATCTCAAGTTCTTCTCCCACTCACCATTTTCCTCAGCGCTTCCTCTCTCTCATCCTCTACAACCTCCTTATTTGTTTAGGTCTTGACACTCTACTAAAAGAAGAAGAAGAAGAGTTGGTTTTATATGTTACCCTTCACTACCTGAAAGAGTCTCAGTGTGGCTTACAGTCATCTTCCCTTCCTCTTCCCACAGACACCCTGTGGGGTAGGTGGGGCTGAGAGAGCTCCGAGAGAACTGTGACTAACCCAAGGTCACCCAGCAGGCTTCATGGGAAGGAACAGGGAATCAAACTCCAGGTTAGAGTCTGCTGCCCTTAACCACTACACCAAACTGGCTCTCTAGCCTCCCCAACGAGGACACAAAACAGCATACACCCAACATTATTGCATCATAATGCCCCATCTCACTCCCTAATATGAAGATCCCCAATACTATAGTAAGGGAGACACTAGTGAAGGGTACCTTTGCATGTGGATTTCATCTCCTGTGCACAACCACGATTTTTCAATAGGGCAATGATTTAGTCTTAAATGTTGGATCTTGGACCTATGTAAGTGCTACTAACACAACCAGTTTATGGCAACTCCAGCAAGACCCTTTCAAGGCAAGTGAGAAGCACAGGTGGTTTGCCATTGCCTACCCCTGCAGAGTCTTCCTTGGTGGTTTCTCATCCAAATACCAACCTGATTTGGCTTTGGAGTTCTGATGAGATCAAGCAAAACCCTTCCTCCCTGAATCTTCTTAGGGCAAAGAAAATTCACACAGCAGTTTGACATGAACATAGCAAGGAATTGACTTGCATTCACACGTGTCTTCTCCCCCCTTTTTTTTCTTGGCGGGGAGGCATCTGATGAAAAATTCTGTTTTTATTAACGTTGCTATAGTTATAAATCTGTGGTTTGCTTGAAGGTGTTTTATTATTTAAGTGTATTTTTTAGTTTGGTGGCATACTGTTCTTGGATTCCAAACTGCCCAGTAGGACCATTTGAATCTGAAAGCTGAGGCATAAAGGAAGAAATGTAATATTTATGGAATAGTAACCAAACAGTTGGAGTATGACGGTATTTGAAATAAGATGTTAATCCTATCCCCAATTATCATTGCGTATCTTTATTGACTGGACACTACCAAATTTTTCACAATCCTAATGACTGATTTCCCATTCACTTTGTTTCGGTCTCGTTGCTCCTTTTCCCTGTGGGGCTGCTGCTGGATTTTGCACAAGCTGCCACAAGCCGGCAAGTTGCCCCACCCCTTTTCAAGTTCCCTCCGCGGCAGACAGAAACTGGTTTTCAGAAGATCCTGCCTGGTGCGGAGGGAACTTGAAGAGAGGCAGAGCAACTCTCTGGTCCGGGGCACTTTGTGCGAAATCCAACAGCAGCCCTGCAGAGAAGAGGAGAGTGAGAGTGGCATACGTTTAGTGGGAAATCGGTCAATGTTTAAAAGAAAGCCCCCCCAAATCCCATCACGTGCAAAGGAATGGGTATGGATGTCCCAAACAGAAGATTTATTTATTTTATTTATTTCATTTGATTTATAACCCACTCTCCTCAAGTTTGGCTCAGACCGGGTGACCACAATTCATGACGACTGAGTGAGTGACAGTAATGTCTGATGATGATTTCATGTTAGTATCTTCGTATGAAATCGACAATGTGCTCCATTGCTTTTTCAGCCTCTTTGAACCAAAAGGGCAGAATATCGATTCGGAACATAATTCCATGGAATCCTTTCTTAAGGTGAAGCCAAGTAACAGGCACACCATTATCCTCTAGACGTTTCTTATACAATAACCCATCATCGCGAAGAACATCATATTCACAAGTCAAAAGGAAAGTGTCCGGGAGCTGACGTATAATATCATCGTCAGATAAAAGTGGACAAAGATCCTTTTGAAAACCTAATTCAGATATTTTGTAAAGCTTTTCTGAAAATTGAGCGGGTGCTATAGGAACATAGCCTCTAACCTTAAACTCGTCTGGAATGTGGTCAGCGCTAATCCATTTCCTGTATTTCACAGCCAAATCATCAGGAACATGGGCATTCCTCAGAAATCCACTTACATCTATAGGCTCTTCAGTAACAAACCTGGCAGCAAGTTGGAAAGCCCGTTTCCCATGCAAGAAAGGAACATTGCAGTTTTGCTGATAGGAAGGCAATGTACCATCAAGCATCTGGTAGGGTGGATAAATCAACACCTGGGCTCGGATCCTTGGGATATCTTTCCTAGTTACCAGACGGTGACAAACCACAGAAACAAGTGTTCCTCCACTACTATCCCCTGCAAGGATAATACGGTTTGGGTCCACTCCATATTTTCTTGCTTCTTTTAGCAAATGTATAACAGCTGACATGCAGTCCTCGACATGTGCTAGATGGGGGTGCTCTGGACATAAACGATACCTGAAAGGTCACCAATAGAAAGAGATGTCAGAAATCTTATGAAATGAGATAAGAAAATTACATTAAAATTGCCATCTCATCTCCCTTGTTAAAAAAAATGTTTGTGGATTTTTCTACTACTACAGATGATGTACAACTGTTCCAGGTTGAGTTTTCTTATTATTTCTTGACAATAATTAGAGGAATAGAGATATAACCCCCTTCTCTTCAAAAAAAGTAGAGATTTTTATACATTCTAATAGTCAAGTGTAGGCCAATCTGTGAATATTTAAATCTGTGGATCAGACCCACACTGACAGAAAATTCCCTCCCCCCCAAACTTGGGGAAAACACCAAGTTAAGCAACCCCTCCTAAAAACTTAAAGGAATACATCCTGTGGGACCTCTCTCAATTCGGCAGGGCCTGTAAGACAGAACTGTTTCAATTGGCCTACAACATCTGAGATGGGAGAGAGCTGCCACATCCTACAAGAACTGAGCAATACCATCTATTGTGAAATGTCTAACATCTTAAGAACCACCAACGGTGAAAATGAAGCTTTAAAGATCGAATTTAAAAGAAGTAATTATGAAATTGTATAGCCTTCCGAGGAATATATTGCAATTTGCCGTTAATTTATGTAGAACTATTTTATATTTTAAATGATTTTAATAGTTTTAGAATTGTATTGTTTTGAAGGATATTTGACTGTTAGCCACCCTGAGTCCGTTTGCAGAGAGGGCAGGATATAAATATAAAGTAAATAAATAAATCCCCTCAAACAATAATGTTTGTGTATGTGTGGATGATTTAAGAAGAAGAAAACTGCAGATTTTTACCCCACCCTTCTCTCTGGATCAGAGACTCAGAGCGGCTTATAATCTCCTATATCTTCTCCTCCCACAACAGACACCCTGTGAGGTGGGTGGGGCTGAGAGGGCTCTCACAGCAGCTGCCCTTTCAAGGACAACTCCTGCAAGAGCTATGGCTGACCCAAAGCCATTCCAGCATCTGCAAGTGGAGGAGTGGGGAATCATACCCGGTTCTCCCAGATAAGAGTCCGCACACTTAACCATTACACCAAACTGACTTTACCAGTTCAGACACTGGCTCCTGGGGTGGGGGGGGGGGCGCTGCTGCTTGACTGCTGCAGCTCTTGGAGCAAGGGCAGCCCAAAGAAGATCAAGGTAGGGAGGTGAGGGTGAGAAAGAGTTGGAGAAAATTGACAGGGAAGGGTAGAAAGAAGAAAGAGTTATGGGGTAGATTGACAGAAGGGAAGCAAGGAGAAGGAGAGGGCAGAAAATAGAATAAGATTAACAAGAGAAGGGAATGAAACAAAGGTAGGGAGGAGGGATGCCAGGTCTCCCCCTCCCCCAAAATTCCTTGTGGGTTACAGCTGGTTAATATCACTATATGTAATTCTCAGTGTGGCCAAATCTGTGGATACTTAAATCCAGAGAATGGAGCCATGAGCAGACAAGTCAGATCTGTCAACAACCTTGGGAAAAGCCACAGGCTTGCAGGAAACTTTGAAATCTAATACATTGGTTAATCTCCCAAAATAATAGAAGCAGCACCTGAACTCTTAAGAAATGAATGTTCTCTGTGGTTGTTGCTAGAAAACCACAAACAGTATTCAAGCTGTGGAGTTCAAGCCTTGGTTTCTGTCAGGAAGAGGCATGGGGGCAGAATCCTTTCCAGGGCTGTTCTGGCCTTTAAGGGAGGACTCATTAGAAGGAGGCCCACCAACCACCACTGGGCTACTTGCTACTACATAGCTTTCATGAGTCATCCAGGACTGGCTGTCTGCTACTGTTCAACAACAGCTACCCCACAGGAGCCAGTTTGGTGTAGTGGTTAAGTGTGCGGACTCTTATCTGGGAGAACCAGGTTTGATTCCCCACTCCTCCACTTCCACCTGCTAACATGGCCTTGGGTCAGTCATAGCTCTGGCAGAGGTTGTCCTTGAAAGGGCAGCTGCTGTGAGAGTCCTCTCAGCCCCACCCACCTCACAGGGTGTCTGTTGTGGGGGAGGGAGATAAAGGAGATTGTGAGCCGCTCTGAGACTCTTGAGTGGAGGGCGGAATATAAATTCAATATAAATCCAATGTCTTCATATTAGGATCTGAGAGACCAGGGGTTACTGACAAAGATTCACATTAGTCAACTAGAATAGAATAGGGAATCTTCATGCAGATTCATTTTGTGCATTGTTTTGTTGATATTAACAGGAAATTCTTTGCCTTTAGACATCTGTTTAAAGAGCAATTCTGATTTCTGCTTTGCAATAATATAGATTATCATCAAAATGGCCAATACAAAATAATCTCACTTACCCAACATCCACAACCATCGTCCCAGAGTTTTGGGCATATATACGGCATACAGATGCATAAGATCCTGGAAAGAAAGAAAATTCACCCAGTGCACAAAATCTTTATATATCCCACTAATTTCCATGCTGTTTTCTTGAGAGAAAACGATGCGGGGAAAAAAATGCATAAATTGTGGGTAGAGAAAACAGATTAATTTATTTGGATGATTTCTATGCTTCCTCCTTACAACATCCACTTGAAGTGGCTTACAAAGTAAAACAGAATAAAAATTGGAACATTTTGGGAGGCGTCTGAAATTGTGCCACCCCAAAATGGAGGTGTCTCAAATTGTGCTGCATGGGAGGCATCTCAGATTGCACCACCCCAAAATGGAGTGGACAAATTCCGTTCACATGGTCCCCCACAAAGTGCCCATATCTTGTGCAGGGGCACTTTGGTGCATTCAAATGGATGTTGTGCACCATCCCCTTAGCGCAGTTTGGGGTTTTTTTCCCCCCTTACATTTTAGTTGCCATGTGCATATGCACTCATCTGCTCTGTGGCAGTGATTTTTAAAAAAAATACTGCTAAGTGTCTAGAGTGGAATGGTAGATTCGCATAACCAATCCGCCTCGCTTGCGCACTCCTGTAGTCAGACACCAGGAAACGCGAAAGGAATGCAGCAGAAGAATTTGGTACCACTTCCAATCCAGTAACAATCTGATCCATCTCAGAGACGTTCAAGGACGGGGTGAGTGTGAGAGCGGAACGGGCAGCAGCTGTGCCTGTCTGAACTGGACTTTTTAATCTGCCTGGTGGAAGTGCCCATGTCTGCTCAAATTGGCCGTCTGAATCCAGCCGCAGAGAGCACAATGCAGACTAAAACACATAGCACCTTGCAATAAGTCTCATAAAACCCTTGTCAGGGGAAGCAGACTGAAAGATGCGTTCGATTCTTTTTAACCTCATCAAAGATGGGAAATCAAATTCTTTTTGCCATCAGGTCAAGCTGACTTCTTCTGACCCCTAGTGGGGCTTAAAAGGCAAGAGATGTGCAGAGATGGCCTGCCGTCACCTGCCTCTGGCATTCCTTGGAAGTGTCCCATCCAAATACTAGCCAGGGGCTGGCCCTGCTTTGCTTCTGAAAGCTATGGAAAAAAAACAGGACTTTTTTGTAACAGGAGCTCCTTTGCATATTAGGCCATGCCCCCCTGATGTAGCCTATTCTCCAAGAGCTTATAGTGGGCCCTGTAAGAAGAGTCCTGTAAGCTCCTGGGGGATTGGCTACATTGGAGGGGTGTGGCTTAATATGCAGAGGAGCTCCTGCTACAAAAAGAGCCCTGAAAAAAACTTTTTAAACAATACTCTATTTCCCCACAAGTAGGTAATGTAAAGTATGAAATATCTTACTAATGGTTCCAACCATGCCAACACCGCCATGAAGGTAGACTATACATCTCCTTGGCTCGCTGAATGGATGCTTTGGCTCATATATTCTCACAGGCACATTATCAAATTGTTCATCCCTGATGTGGAGATTCCGGTCTCCTTGGAAGACACCAAGCATTAGAAATGCTCTTAGGACTTTGATTTGGCTGCAAATGCCCAATTTCTCCAAAAGACATGCCTGTTGGAGGGTAGGGGGAGTAAGAGAGACACAGAGAAAGACGAGACGGTGTGATGTAGCGACTGCAGCTTAGAGTTTAGAAGATGAGCAATGCAGAGCTTTTTGCAGGCTGGCTTTGGGCCCAGGAGAAATTGAAACAGCCCTGAAGCAAGCCACATGGCGCCTCCTGCACTACAGGCCAGCAATGCCCTCTCAGAGCAATGGGGCTGACAATGGACACTGCTCACCTAACAGATCATCGTCCAAACAGGAAGCAGTGCAGCAGGAGGCAAGCTGACACAAACTGCCCTTGATGATGAGGTATCTGAATAAAGTGAGCCCTGAGGCCCAGGCAGATTTGTTGAGGCTTGGCTCTGCTTGCTTCTGGTCACCAGAGGTCTCCTAGGGCAGTGGTCTACCTGGAAATTTCCCTGTCAATTCAATGGCTGATCTGCCCCCTGCTTTGGGCTTGGTGTTTCCACACCTCAATAGCTTTCAGCAGGGCTTGTTTTGAGCAGGAACACACAGGAATGCAGTTCTGGCTGGTATGGGGTCAGGGGTGTGGCCTAATATGCAAATGAGTTCCTCCTGGGCCTTTTATACCAAAAAAACCCTGGCTTTCAAGATAAAATGGAGGTGAGTAAGTCTGCCATCAAAACTGTTTGTAAGAAAATCTGGTTTTTATGTTTATTTAAAAAAAAAGGAGTGCAAAACAGTGGCATACCAAGGGTGGTGTGTGCGTGTGTGTGTGTGGTCTGCCCAGGCACAGCTTGAGAAAGGCCCTTGAAGGCCCACGTCATCATGCTTTTTTTTATTGTTGTTGTTTAGTCACACAGTGGAGTCCGACTTTTTCGACCCCATGGACCAAGTCACACCAGGCCCTCATATCTTCCACCATCCTCTGAAGTCCACTCAATTTTATCTTAGTTACATCAGTAATGCTGTCCAGCCATCTTATCTTTTGCCACATCCACCCAAATGTCTTTCCTTTTATTTTTAAAATGCAGTTCTAGCTGCAGCCACTAGGGGCACAGGAAAATCTGAGCACAGCAGAAAACATGCTAGATAGCTAAATTTCGCTTTCTCCAGGACTAGGGCTTTTTAGTAGCAGGAACTCCTTTGCATATTAGGCCACACCCACTGATGCAGCCTGTACTAAGAGCCCTGTAAGCTCTTGGAGGATTGGCTACATCAGGGGTGAATAGCCTAATATGCAAAGGAGTTCCTGCTACAAAAAAATCCCTGTCCAGGACTGAAAAAGCAACCAAACTAGAGTAACGTGGAAATCGGTGCAGGGAATAAAGGCAAAAAAGCTTCTGCAAAAACCAGCCTCCAAAGAATACTCAAAACAATCCACAACCAATAGTCATGAAAAAGTATGAAATTCTTATTAGTGAAATACAATTGTAAACTGAAAGAATGCTGATCCCACCCGCACCAAAGGTCCTCTCAAGTGCATTTAATAACAGGGTTTTTTTCCAAGCAAGTGGGTTCGGGCAGTAGTTTAGAAGTAAGCCATTTTCTATAGAGCCCGGCGCTCCAAAGTGTAATATTTTCAGTACAGCAAGGCAAAGATGATACGTGACGAGGTCATACTTGATGCCTCGTTTCACTTCTGGCTTCTACGATCTTCAAGAAAACATTTTACAAATTCCAAAGTGAGCCAAACAGCTTCTGAACATTTCCAAAAATTGCAGAAAAGACTTCTCGTATACAGTCAGTCATCACATGGTTATATATCCACAGGTGTATTACATTACAACGTTCCTTAAAGCAATAGTGTATCCATCTACAGTGTTCCAATATTTACATAATAGTAGGCAACCCGTTTCTGAATCCTGATGGGCACTTGAACAAAACCATTTCCTGACATTCAAGGCCCACCAAATGAGGGGCTTACTCCATCTTGCAGGTGTTGCTAATTGATCCTCCAATTAAACATTGGAACACTGTGAATGTGGTTTAATTGGTTCATGATTCAATTGGTTCATGAATCAAATGAACCATGAACTGAAATGAACCATGCTTTTCCCTGGTTCGTGCCCATCCCAAATCATTACACACAACTTCAATAGACCAATATGCCTTTTTGTCAAAAAGAATTCAGATATTAAATTATAAGTTGTACAGGCATTGGTCAGCATTTAAAATGCCACATCACATGGGAGAAATCCTAAATCACAAATTCAAAGGAAGTAAGTTATAAACACTGCTTATAAGTAGTAATATTTGATACATTAGCCACCTTGAGCCACAAGGAAAGATGGGATGCAAATACTGAAACAAATAAACATTGCAATATATTAAGAAGAAGAAGAAGAAGAAGAAGAAGAAGAAGAAGATGATGATGATGATGATGATGATGATGATGATGATGATGATGATGATGATGATATTGGATTTATATCCCGCCCTCCACTCCGAAGAGTCTCAGAGCAGCTCACAATCTCCTTTACCTTCCTCCCCCACAACAGACACCCTGTGAGGTGGGTGGGGCTGAGGGGACTCTCACAGCAGCTGCCCTTTCAAGGACAACCTCTGCCAGAGCTATGGCTGACCCAAGGCCTTTCCAGCAGGTGCAAGTGGAGGAGTGGGGAATCAAACCCGGTTCTCCCAGATAAGAGTCCACACACTTAACCACTACACCAAACTGGCTAATAGCATGATTTGTGGTTCGTTATGGCTGGGGGAGGGAGGGGGGAGGCATTTAAATGTATGTAGTAAGTAAATTGCTTGCACTCTTTCTGTACTATTAGTTATATTCATGTATTGTGTATATGTGTGTATTGGTAATAAATTTTGTATTTTGACAAAAAAAAGGAACACTGTAAATGGATACACTATTGCGAAATGCATCAGGTCAAGTTAAGTAGGTTCCCATTGTGATTTTATGATTGTACATAGGATAGAAGCTAATGATGGGCCCCTAAATGGTTTTAGCTTTCCTCAATAAATACTTGTATGTTGGTTGATGATTTGTTTTACAATGTTTTTAATGTTTGGCCCTTTAATTGTATATTAACCTTCCAGATTTCTTACTCCAGATTTTGGGTTAAGTTTTTTTTCCCCCCTCTTTGTTTTTCCTTGCATTTCTCTTCTGTCATTGAAACAAAGTTCGGGTCCAGTGGTACCTTTAAACTGTGTTCTGCTGCTTCAAACTAGCATGTCTAGCCACCCAAACCTATTTTCTGGCCATTACTATTATTTGTTTTATTTCATGATTATTCCTGAAAATAAATTTGCCATATAGAGGAGGGACCTTGACCCAGAAAGCCCCAGCCTAGCCTGATCGTGTCAGATCTCAGAAGCCAGGTATGTTTATTAGATCGGCATGCTCAGAGGAGCCTTTATTCTTCAGGCAGTGCCATAATTTCCATTTTTCCATTTCCTTCATTAGCTTCCATGCCCAAAGGTTTTAAGCTCAACTAGGATGTATCCATTTTCAAAACTTACATGGATATACACAGAGGTCGTTTTGTAGAAAAATAGGTGGTGGAGCTCATCCAGGGATTGCTATGCAGCTGCACCTACTATTCAATGGACAAGGTGAGGAGGAGGCGGGGGAACCCTCAGAAAGGTTCAGGAGTTGTGCTCCTGTGAGCTCCTGCTGAATCCAAGACCTGAATATACAACATTACTCACAATATTCACAGGATTATCGGAAGCTAATCAGGGCTGACCTGGAGACAGGCAATGGCAAACCACCTCCAAACATCCTTGGAAATTCTATAGGGTCACCATAAGCCAGCTGTGACTTGATGGCAAAAAAGGAGGAGGAGGTGTTAAAAAAAATTATCCACCCCAGGCACCATATAGGCTAGGTCAGCCACTGGTGCAAACCCCACTTTTTCCATTTGAATGGCAACACTGACATCTGTAAATTTTGACCTCTATAATATATTACTTTTAACTTTCTGTTTTCTCTCTCAACATTAGCCATACTACAAAATCCTGAAAACAATTTCCCATGTAAAACTTGATGTACTTACCACAAAAAGGCCCATATCTATAAAGAAGACAGTGAATACATATTTGTAGGATTCAGAGATTTCCAAGGGGATAGCCATTCTTCGGAAATAAAAATAAAACCAGCCCAGGAAGCTAAGAGCCAGACATATCAGGAGAACAAGGAACCCATCCATTTTCTTCCCAGAGAAGTGAGCTGATGTGACTTGTAGGAATGTCACATAACTCAGGGTTGATGTTCTCATACCAGTCTGTCTGCTTTTTTTGACAGTGATGTTTTATTATATACATTCTGTTCTACACAATCATTTACTAGAAGCATACAGAGTAAGGAAAAAGACTGCCCCAAATTTGTATTCCAGGAAGGAGATGAAAGGGCAGAACATTCCATGGCCTTCAGCATTCTTGCTGTCTGCCCCAAATTTGTATTCCAGGAAGGAGATGAAAGGGCAGAACATTCCATGGCCTTCAGCATTCTTGCATAGGGCAAAGTACCTGAAGTCTAAGTCTAGAGTACCTGAAGTACCTAAGTCTAGAGATGACTTCAGGACAAGGTTGGTTTGCCAGACCGTTGCCCTTTCCTTCATCTCACTCTTTTTTGTTTTGTTTCTTTAAAAAACTGCCCTCTGAGTCTATAGATTAAGTCGGATCAAGGTTGGTGTGCCAGACTGTTGACCCTTCCTTCATCTGATGTTTTGAAGGGGTATCAAAAACATTCTAACCCCTCACCATCACTCTCTGGAATCGATTGTATTAAAGGGGTGTATTGTTCCAATTGCTTCGCTAATGCATATGCATGATTGGCTTGCAAGGTATATTCTTCTCTTTACGGTTTACATATTCTTGTACACAAGACACATATTCAGCTTGAGATAAGAATGCCATATCAGAAGAATCACAGGTAGTGTCTAAGGGGACAGTTTCTCTACTAATGCGTGAGGCAGAGGATTCTATAAGCCAGGATCTTTGAGACAACATCACAGCAAAGCGACTTAAACAACATATAGAAAGAGATATATTAACAAGAATATAACTAAAAGTTCAACGGCCACAATTCCTGGTTACATTAATTGTTATATTACATTTCCACAAGGGGGCACCTGTTTGCAGGCAACTATGCAATGGCTTATGGTGGGAGCAATTTACCATCTGTGCACAAGTAAGATTTTCATGATTAGCCACATATGGGGTATATAGAGTTAGGGCATCCACTGGAAGCTAATAGGTGGGAATGACAGTTGGGTAAAGTTGCATAAGAGATCTGGGATGCATTTAAACATTTACCAAGAACTGTATGTTTCCTACAGTTCCTGGAGCCTTGCAAAAGGCATTAGACAGGTTCCTAATAACATATGTAAATCAGTCTGTTGTGTCAAACAAAAATGTGAAATGTTATTAACGTTAGCTAAGCATTCCCAAATATTAAACTGAAGATGATCTCCAAAACTAATAGCCTTGACAGGAGACAAAATACATAAACACAAACAACAAAGAATAGTCATGGAGTTCATTGTTAGCTGTACAAAAACAGCAGCCACCAAGTTCTTTGGAGATGGCTCTGCCCAGCCTTTTCCAACGTTTGTTGAGCTTGATTAGTTAGACGCTTCACATCCCCCCATGTGATATCATGAGCTGTCTGGATCTGTGGGCATCGCACAATCTCTCATTTGAGGCTGAGATTGAAATTGGGAATCGGATTTGGGAGACCCTGATGCCATGCCGTCTTTAGCCAGGTGAACACAATGTGCCAGAACCCACAAAGGACCTGCAAGAGAAAACACAGCAGCATGCCTGCACTCCCAGGTGATAAGGGGCACTGGACCATGTCAAGTTAATAAGACCAAATTCAATTGTTCCTGAACTGCATTTGGGTAGGAACCCTTATTTTCACTTCTTTTAATTGTTTTTGAAGAATGGTTTTCAATGTCTGATTAGCATGTTCCACAATATGGAATTATATTGTGGAATTATATGGAATACCATGCTAGATTTGAATGCTCCATTGTGTACAAAAATCAACAAATTCAGAAAAACTATATGCTGGGGCATTATAAGTTTTCAACAGTTGTGGACGACCCATTACCACAAAGGCAGAAATAAGGTGAGCCATGACATGTTTTGTGGCTTCACCACAGTGAGCAATAGCCCAAAGATATCCAGAGTACGTGCCTATGCAAACATGAACACAGTACCAGGGTTTCAAGGAAGCTATATGGGTAACATCCATTTGCCTCAGTTTGTTAGGGAACACTTTCACTATAAAGAAAGGTTAAAACACTTGGAGCTCTTTGGCTTGGAGAAACATTGACTGTGGGGTGACATGATAGGAGGTTTACAAGATTATGCATGGGATGGAGAAAGTAGAGAAAGAAGTACTTTTCTCCCCTTCTCACAATACAAAAACTCAAGGCCATTCAATGAAATTGCTGAGCAGTCAGGTTAAAATGCATAAAAGGAATTCACATGATACCAAGTCTCCTGAGAAGCCTGACCCCTCCATCTTCCCCATTTCTTCATAGACAACCACCCGAAGCCCTAGGAGAAGTGAGAATAAAATGCTCTTTGCTATCTATACAATGGCTTTGCTTTTATCAAATGTGATAGGCTAGGGAACCTGAGAGTAGGTAAGACTGTAGCCATACAAGAATGTAACTATGTAATCTCGTGAACATATGTTATCCCTTTAAACCTTTAAATTCATGTATTGACTAATGCTTAAATAAATTCTTCGTATATTTAAGAGCTTGAAGTTTGGTGTCCTTTCTGAAAGGTATTCTTCCCAGAGTATTTGAATAAAGATCCCCTTTTGTTATATAGGGGTAGACCCTTTACGTTTTACTTGTTAACACTGTCTGCGGCAAGAATACTATGGTAGGGCTAACACATGGGTAGGGCTGAATGATGAAGAAACAAAGGCATCTAAGGATGAAGAGACATTTCCCAAACGAGCTGGTCGTTGGCTGTGCAGCCAGAAAATTGGGGAGGAGATTCTTTTGGTGCTGGAACTCAGGGTCAGCCAACCCTGATGCTGGGTACTTCTTGTGCTCTTTTCTGTGCAAGTAAAGACTAGCAAGTCTGGTGACAACACTTGCTGAACTAGAACCTTCCACAAAGAGGTTCATCGATGCTGACTACTCATTTGTAAGGTATATAACTTAGAACATTCCGTGAGAACTTTAACTAATACATATATTGAAAACAACATTTTTAAACCACAGTATTTTTCACATATTAATTTGGAATTATTTTACAGTCCATTTTACAATATATAGCGTTTTTCTTCCTTTGTAGTATTTCCCGAAGTCCAGTTCACCAATTGTCCCACCCAGCCCGGGCGGGGACTGCGCGGAGGAGACCCCCCGGCGCCTGCCAGCCGTTCCAAGCCCTCGTCGTCGCCCCAAGAGCCTTCCCCACCTCTCCAAGCCCCCGTGGCAGCCCCACCCCTCACCTTGACTGACGGGGCAACAGCAGCCACCCGAGCGACACCTCCCAGATGGCGAGCCCGGCTTCGAGTCCGCGAAGTCTGGCCAGGGCAAGATGCCGGGGAGCAAGAGGGAGAAGCTGAGCCCAGCACCGGGCCAGGAGGGGGAGAGCCGTTCGTCTCGTCGCAGCACGAGACGCTCCATCGCAGCACGCAGCCGAGGGCTAGGACGCCCGAGGCACGCCCAGTCAGCCCAGCCCCGGCGCGCCTCTCCCGGGCATCTGGGGCTTTGAAGGGGGGAGGAGCCAGAGAGGGGCAGGACCCGGGAAGGGGGAAGGATGGGTCGGGAAGCATAAAAGGAGGGAGGGAGGAGGTCGCTGAGGAAGCTGGCTGATGCGCAAAGAGGCTGCCTCGCGAGAGAGAGGGACAGGAGCCACGGCACAGCCAAGAGGGGAACGGGGGCCTGCGGTGAAGTAACCCAGAGCCCACCCCCCTGTTTCTGAGACCTCCGGGGAACGCCCCAGAGTGCCCGGGAGGGGCAACGGCAACGCCAGGAGACTGGGAGGGGTACCGAAGACCCGACACCAATGCAGGTGCAATTGCAGTTTCCAAACTGGTGTGGCTGCAACTGGACAGCTGCTTCCATCCACTTTCAGGGAATCCTTCTTCAGGCAGCTCACCAAGGGATACAATTTCGATTTGGCACTGCTCTACTTATCTCCAAGGATCAAGCACGGCTCCACACTTATATTTGTCCTTAGCTTCTCATTTGTAGCTGCCTGCAATAAAATGCAGCAGCTATTTATGTGAGCCTGCCACCAATATACTGCTCACTTTGTTTAAGTCTTGTGTCTTCATTCCAAGGTGACCAACATGGCATTTCTTTCGAGAAGGAATACTTTGCTTTGCAACTTCAGTATAATACATGTATACGTATAGCCAAAGCCCACCAAACTTGTTCACAGATGGCAAGAAATTACTTTTTAAAAATCTGCCTAAACATAATCTGAGGCAGGCAGGATGGATCTCAGTTTGATCAAAAGTACAACATTCCAGTCACCTGTATATTAACCGGGGCTCTTTTTTTGTAGCAGGAACTCCTTTGCATATTAGGCCACACATCCTTGATGTAGCCAATCCTCCAAGAGCATACAGGGCTCTTAGTATGGGGCCTACTGTAAGCTTCTGGAGGATTGCCTACATCGGGTGAGGGGCAGTGTTTCCTAATATGCAAAAGAGTTCCTGCTACAAAAAAGCCCTGATTCTAATTGTTTGGAGCAAGATAGAGAGGAACTATGGAGCCACACTGATTGATTATCAGTTCAGATGTCTTACCATATCAGACTAAGAAAAAAATTAAAAGCAGGCCTACTCAGAATTAGGGTTGCCAAATGCAATTCAAGAAATATCTGGGGACTTTGGGAGTGGAGACAGAAGACTTTGGGGGTAGAGCCAGGAGACTTTGGGGAGGAGCCAGGAGCAAGGTTGTGAGAAGCATAATTGAACTTCAAAGAGAGTTCTGGTTATCACATTTAAAGGGACTGTGCACCTTTTAAATGCCTTCCCTCCACTGGAAATAATGAAGGATAGGGACACCTTCTTTTGGGGCTCATAGAATTGGACCCCCTAGTCCAATCCTGTTGAACCTTGGAGGGTGTTTTGGGGAGAGGCACAGGATGCTATGCTGAAAATTTGGTGCCTATACCTAAAAAAAAACAGCTTCCCAAGAGCCCCAAATCATTATACTCTATGGGAATCGGTCTTCATAGGGAATAATGGAATGCCCAGCAGACATTTCCCTCCCCCAACTTTCTAATGACCCCAAAGCGGGTGGAGGGCCTCCAAATCAGGGGATCCTCTGCTCCCACCTGGGGATTGTAACAAAAAAGGGAATCACAGTAAATGGGATAGGCAATAGAAGTTAAACAACTACTGTGATAGTAAACAAGAATATAGTAACCATTAAAAAACTTTGATATATTTTAACGCTCAACACTTTAAATTTTACAAACTTCATGTCATAATAAAAATCCTTCATGTTGTAAAAGAGGTCCAATATTAACATTTCCATATTGCAAAAAAGTGGACCTATATTGCATGAAATGGGCCTATATCCAGGTGCTCATAGACTTTTTTTTGCAATATGGAAATGTTAATATTGGACCTCTTTCACAACATGAAGGATTTTTATTATGACGAAGTTTGTAAAAACTTCGTCTTCCGTAGACCATTTTAAAAGTAACTTATAGATTTTCGAAATTAATTTTTCATTATCTCCAATCAGAACTTTTTCCATTTCTGTTTGTTCTCATCTTATAATGTTTGTGGCATCTCTGTCTTCCCATCCCAAGTTGTTTGTTCCACAAAAATTTGTAATCCATTTGTTTGATGTGTACTTCTTACAGGCAACTTATATTACATTTTTGTTTCCCAATCTAATGGAAAATTGCCCTTCTTTTTTGTGGTGAATTTAGTCCAGTTATATTCCAAGATATTAATTTGTAATCCATAATGGGTATTTTTTCTTTACTCTTGATCTGTTCCCCCAAATTTCTTATGCTCCCCCCAAAAATTTGTCATTTCCTGAGTGCTTGTAATTGTAAATCTCTTTCCTTTATATTCGAAGCTTAAACCCTCTGGAAGTATCCATCTATATCTCATTTCATTTTCTCTCAGTTTATCTGTCAACTTTTTATACAGTCTCCTATCACTGATGACTTTCCTTGGCAATTCTTTCGTAATTGTTACACTGCTGCCATCCACCTCCAATGCGTTCTCAAATTGTTTGCTCAATATCTTTCCCACCATATCTCGTGTCACAAATCTTACTACCACATCTCTTGGTAGTTTATTTCTTCTGGCATACTCCGAATTTACCCTATATATGTAATCATAAAGATAATTAGTTTCATCTGGGTCGTCTTCTAAAAATTCAGCAATGATTATTATAATACATGTCCTTAAATCAGTCTCTGCAGAATCAGGCACTCCTCTTAGCCTTATCTGGTTTTCCATTAGTTTACAATCTTGTAGTAATGCTTTCTCCTGCATTTTTTTAATAACCGAATCCACTGTGTCTATTCTTGAACCTTGGTCTTTCACCTTTTCTTCTACCTCTTGAACTTTTTTAATGCAGCTTGAGAGTCTTTTTTAAGCTCTTCAATGTCTTTATTTCTTTTTTTAACCTTGGGGTCATGGTAGATAACTCACTGAAAATGTTAAGACAGTGTGCGATTGCAATAAAAAAGGCCAACGCCATGCTGGGTATTATTAGGAAGGGAATTGAAAACTAATCAGCCAGTATCATAATGCCCCTGTATAAATCGATGGTGCAGTCTCATTTGGAATACTGTGTGCAATTCCGGTCACCGCACCTCAAAAAGGATATTATAGCATTGGAAAAAGTGCAGAAAAGGGTAACTAGAATGATTACAGGTTTGGAACACTTTTCCTATGAAAAAAAGGTTAAAATGCTTGTGGGTCTTTAGCTTGGAGAAACATCGACTGCGGGGTGACGTGATAGAGGTTTACAAGAAACATCGACTGCGGGGTGACATGATAGAGGTTTACAAGATTATGCATGGGATGGAGAAGGTAGAGAAAGAAGTACTTTTCTCCCTTTCTCACAATACAAGAACTCATGGGCATTCGATGAAATTGCTGAGCAGTCAAGTTAAAACGGATAAAAGGAAGTACTTCTTCACCCAAAGGGTGATTAACATGTGGAATTCACTGCCACAGGAGGTGGTGGTGGCTACAAGCATAGCCAGCTTCAAGAGTGGGTTAGATAAAAATATGGAGCAGAGGTCCATCAGTGGCTATTAGCCACAGTGTGTGTTTGTGTGTGTGTGTATATAAATTTTGGCCACACACACACACACACACACATATATATATATATATATATATATATATATATATATATATATATATATATATATATATATATATATATATATATATACACACACACACACAGTTCACCCATTGCTTAAATAGGCTCCAAAGCTCCAAAGCTGACCTCTCAAATTCAATTTTCAATTGCACAGTCTTAAAGATTAGATCAAGCTCTTTTGAATGAGCCCAAAATCGCCATTCCCAGAGGCTCCTAAGTCCAGATATTAATTTTTGAAATTTTTTAGTTCTTCAAAATGGCATCCACAGCTTTTTTTGTCCCTTTTTTTAAAAAAAATCTTTTTTCTTCTAGACTGCTCCAAAATTAATTCTGGGCATATAGTCCAATAGATTTTGCCTTTTTATAGCAATATCTGCCCGCTCCACTATTTTTTATAGTCCCGTTTTCATTAATTTTTGAAATTTTAATCTTCCTTTAATGGCTGCCAGTGCTTTTCTATGATTTATAGACCTAGAGAGGGCTGGGAAGCTTGCTGTTTTCCCTTCTCTTAATGGCTACTTCCTTACTTTCTTGCCACGAAGTCTTGTTCTCAATGGTTGAGAAATCTCGCACTATTTCTGTGATGCCACTTCCTGTGACGACTTCATCAAGTCAGTCCTATTCGGAGGGGGTTGTCTGGCCCAACCGCAGGTATTCAAAACAAAATTTGTTTTTCTTCTTTTAGCCTTATTTCTGCAATTTCATTAGTTCCAAAATTACACCCTCCTTTTTCTTCCTTGCATTAAGATGATATAACTGGATCCAGACCTTTGTTTTTACTTTAGAATAATCTTATATTAGTCCCGGAGTGATAGATATTGATCTATTACCTTAAACGTCATCCTTTTGAACACTGCTCTCTTCTGAAAGAGATGTTAATCAGTCCCAAAGAAGCCTTGAGTCTTGGTGAATTTAAGTCAAATTTATGATCTCAGAAGTCCTCTGTAGACGACTGAATGCAATCCTTCTCCGAGGACTCTTCAAAGCCAAAAAGGAACCCCACTGGAGTCCCTCGTCAGTCAAAGTAAAAAACCTCAGAATTAAATATGCATGTCTTGGCCTTCTCACTGCCTAAGAGAAGTAGGCAGCAGGTGATATAGTCTCCTTCTCTGCCCAGAACAGAGGCTCTGGTCTGCTCCTCAGCCGAGAACCAGTTCAATCCCCCATGACCCAATCCCAAAAGTTTCCGGCAGCACCATGATTTTTCAATAGGGCAATGATTTAGTCTTAAATGTTGGATCTTGGACCTATGTAAGTGCTACTAACACAACCAGTTTATGGCAATTCCAGCGAAACACTTTCAAGGCAAGTGAGAAGCACAGGTGGTTTGACATTGCCTACCTCTGCAGAGTCTTCCTTGGTGGTTTCTCATCCAAATACCAACCTGATTTGGCTTTTGAAGATCTGATGAGATCAAGCAAAACCCTTCCTCCCTGAATCTTCTTAGGGCAAAGAAAATTCACACAGCAGTTTGACATGAACATAGCAAGGAATTGACTTGCATTCACACGTGTCTTCTCCCCCCCTTTTTTTTCTTGGGGGGGAGGCATCTGATGAAAAATTATGTTTTTATGAACTGGGATTCATCTGTGGTTTGATTGAAGGTGTTTTATTATTTAAGTGTATTTTTTAGTTTGGTGGCATACTGTTCTTGGATTCCAAACTCCCCAGTAGGAGCATTTGAGTCTGAAAGCTGAAGCATAAATGAAGACATGTAATATTTATGGAATAGTCACCAAACAGTTGGAGTATGATGGTATTTGAAATAAGATGTTAATCCTATCCCCAATTATCATTGTGTATCTTTATTGACTGGACACTATCAAGTTTTTCACAATCCTAATGACTGATTTCCCATTCGCTTTGTTTCGGTCTCGTTGCTCCTTTTCCCTATAGGGCTGCTGCTGGATTTTGCACAAACTGCCACAAGCCGGCAAGTTGCCCCACACCTTTTCAAGTTGCCTCTGTGGCAGACAGAAACTGGTTTTCAGAGGATCCTGCCTGTTGCAGAGAGAACTTGAAGAGAGGCAGAGCAACTCACTGGTCTGGGGCAGTTTGTGCAAAATCCAACAGCAGCCCTGCAGAGAAGAGGAGAGTGAGAGTGGCATACGTTTAGTGGGAAATCGGTCAATGTTTAAAAGAAAGCCCCCCAAATCCCATCACGTGCAAAGGAATGAGTATGGATGTCCCAAACAGAAGATTTATTTATTCATTCATTTATTTATTTATTTCATTTGATTTATAACCCACTCTCCCCAAGATTGGCTCAGATCGGGTGACAACAATTCATGATGCCTGAGTGAGTGACAGTAATGTCTGATGATGATTTCATGTTAGTATCTTCGTATGAAATCGACAATGTGCTCCATTGCTTTTTCAGCCTCTTTGAACCAAAAGGGCAGAATATCGATTCGGAACATAATTCCATGGAATCCTTTCTTAAGGTGAAGCCAAGTAACAGGCACGCCATTATCCTCTAGACGTTTCTTATACAATAACCCATCATCGCGAAGAACATCATATTCACAAGTCAAAAGGAAAGTGTCCGGGAGCTGACGTATAATATCATCGTCAGATAAAAGTGGACAAAGATCCTCTTGAAAACCTAATTCAGATATTTTGTAAAGCTTTTCTGAAAATGGAGCGGGTGCTATAGGAACATAGCCTCTAACCTTAAACTCGTCTGGAATGTGGTCAGCGCTAATCCATTTCCTGTATTTCACAGCCAAATCATCAGGAACATGGGCATTCCTCAGAAATCCACTTACATCTATAGGCTCTTCAGTAACAAACCTGGCACCAAGTTGGAAAGCCCGTTTCACTTGCAAGACAGGAACATTGTGGTTTTGCTGATAGGAAGGCAATGTACTATCAAGCGTCTGGTAGGGTGGATAAATCAACACCTGGGCTCGTATCCTTGGGATATCTTTCCTAGTTACCAGACGGTGACAAACCACAGAAACAAGTGTTCCTCCACTACTATCTCCTGCAAGGATAATACGGTTTGGGTCCACTCCATATTTTTTTGCTTCTTTTAGCAAATGTATAACAGCTGACATGCAGTCCTCAACCTGTGCTGGATGGGGGTGCTCTGGACTTAAACGATACCTGAAAGGTCAACAACAGAAAGAGATGTCAGAAATCTTATGAAATGAGATAAGAAAATTACATTAAAATTGCCAACACATCTCCCCTGAATTCTCATTTGTCACTTTAAATGTTAAAAAAAATGTTTGTGGATTTTTCCACTACTGCAGATGATGTACAACTGTTCCAGGTTGAGTTTTCCTATTATTTCTTGACAATAATTAGAGGAATTGAGATATAACCCCCTTCTCTCCAAAAAAAGTAGAGATTCTTATACATTCTAATGGTCAAGTGTAGGCCAATCTGTGGATCAGACCCACACTGACAGAAAACAATCCCCCCCCAAAAAAACTTGGAGAAAACACCAAGTTTAGCAACCCCTCCTAAAAACTTAAAGGAATACACCCTGCGGGACCTCTCTCAATTCCGCAGGGCCTGTAAGACAGAGCTGTTTCAATTGGCCTACAACATCTGAGATGGGAGAGAGCTGCCACATCCTACAAGAATTGAGCAATACCATCTATTGTGAAATGTCTAACATCTTAAGGACCACCAACGGTGAAAATGAAGCTTTAAAGATCGAATTTAAAAGAACTAATTATGAAATTGTATAGCCTTCCGAGGAATATACTGCAATTTGCCGTTAATTTATGTAGAACTATTTTATATTTTAAATGATTTTAATAGTTTTAGAATTGTATTGTTTTAAAGGATATTTGACTGTTAGCCACCCTGAGTTCGTTTGCAGAGAGGGCAGGATATAAATATAAGGTAAATAAATAAATCCCCTCAAACAATAATTTTTGTGTATGTGTGGATGATTTAAGAAGTAGAAAACTGCAGATTTTTACCCCACCCTTCTCTCTGGATCAGAGACTCAGAGCGGCTTATAATCTCCTATATCTTCTCCCCTCGCAACAGGCACCCTGTGAGGTGGGTGGGACTGAGAGGGCTCTCACAGCAGCTGCCCTTTCAAGGACAACTCCTGCAAGAGCTACGGCTGACCCAAGTCCATTCCAGCATCTGCAAGTGGAGGAGTGGGGAATCAAACCTGGTTCTCCCAGATAAGAGTCCGCACACTTAAACCACTACACCAAACTGACGTTACCAGTTCAGACACTGGCTCCTGGCTGCTTGACTGCTGCAGCTCTTGGAGCAAGGGCAGCCCAAAGAAGATCAAGGTAGGGAGGTGAGGGTGAGAAACAGTTGGAGAAAATTGACAGGGAAGGGTAGAAAGAAGAAAGAGTTATGGGGTAGATTGACAGAAGGGAAGCAAGGAGAAGGAGAGGGTAGAAAATAGGATAAGATTACAAGAGAAGGGAATGAAACAAAGGTAGGGAGGAGGGATGCCAGGTCTCCCCCTCCCCCTAAGTTCCTTGTGGGTTACAGCTAGTTAATATCACTATATGTAATTCTCAGTGTGGCCAAATCTGTGGATACTTAAATCCAGAGAATGGAGCCATGAGCAGACAAGTCAGATCTGTCAACAACCTTGGGAAAAGCCACAGGCTTGCAGGAAACTTTGAAATCTAATACATTGGTTAATCTCCCAAAATAATAGAAGCAGCACCTGAACTTTTAAGAAATGAATGCTCTCTGTGGTAATTGCTAGGAAACCACAAATAGTATTCAAGCTGTGGAGTTCAAGCCTTGGTTTCTGTCAGGAAAAGGCATGGGGGCAGAATCCTTTCCAGGGCTGTTCTGGCCTTTAAGTGAGGACTCATTAGAAGGAGGCCCACCAACCACCACTGGGCTACTTGCTACTACATAGCTTTCATGAGTCATCCAGGACTGGCTGTCTGCTACTGTTCAACAACAGCCACCCCACAGGAGCCGGTGTGGTGTAGTGGTTAGAATTTCATATTAGGATCTGAGAGACCGGGTGTTACTGACAAACATTCACATTAGTCAACTAGAATAGAAAAGGGAATCTTCATGCAGATTCATTCTGTGCATTGTTTTATTGATATTCACAGGAAATCCTTTGCCTTTAAGCATCTGTTTAGAGAGCAATTCTGATTTCTGCTTTGCAATAATATAGATTATCATCAAAATGGCCAATACAAAATAATCTCACTTACCCAACATCCACAACCATCGTCCCAGAGTTTTGGGCAAATATACGGCATATAGATGCATAAGATCCTGGAAAGAAAGAAAATTTACCCAGTGCACAAAATCTTTATACAGTCCATTAATTTCCATGCTGTTTTCTTGAGAGAAAAAGATGCAGGGAAAAAATGCATAAATTGTGGGTAAAGAAAACAGATTAATTTATTTGGATGATTTCTGTGCTGCCTCCTTACAACATCCACTTGAAGTGGCTTACAAAGTAAAGCAGAATAAAAATTGGAACATTTTGGGAGGGGTCTGAAATTGTGCCACCCCAAAATGGAGGTGTCTCAAATTGTGCTGCATGGGAGGCATCTCAGATTGCACCACCCCGAAATGGAGTGGACAAATTCTGTTCACATGGTCCCCCACAAAGTTCCCATACCCTGTGCAGGGGCACTTTGGTGCATTCACACGGATGTTGCAAGCCATTCCCTTATCGCAGTTTGGGTTTTTTCCCCCCTTACATTTTAGTTGCCATGCGCATATGCTTTCATCTGCTCTGTGATATTTTAGAAAATACTGCTGAGTCTCTAGAGTGGATTGGTAGATTCGCACAACCAATCCACTTCGCTTGCGTGCTCCTGTAGTCAGACACCAGGAAAGGTGAAAGGAATGCAGCAGAAGAATTTGGTACCACTTCCAAATCGGTAGCAATCTGATCCGTCTCAGAGACATTCAAGGACGGGGTGAGTGTGAGACCGGAACAGGCAGCTCTCTGTCTGACCTGGACTTTTTAATCTGCCTGGGAGAAGTGCCCATGTCTGCTCAAATTGGCCGTCTGAATCCAGCCGCAGAGAGCACAATGCAGACTAAAACACATAGCACCTTGCAATGAGTCTCATAAAACCCTTGTCAGGGAAGCAGACTGTAAGATGCATTCGATTCTTTTTAACCTCATCAAAGATGGGAATCGATTTTTTTTTGCCATCAGGTCAAGCTGACTTCTTCTGACCCTTAGTGGGGCTTAAAGGCAAGAGATGTGCAGAGATGGCCTGCCGTCACCTGCCTCTGGCTTTCCTTGGAAGTGTCCCATCCAAATACTAGCCAGGGGCTGGCCCTGCTTTGCTTCTGAAAGCTATGGAAAAAAAACAGGGCTTTTTTGTAGCAGGAGCTCCTTTGCATATTAGGCCATGCCCCCCTGATGTAGCCAGTCCTCCAAGAGCTTACAGTGGGCCCTGTAAGAAGAGTCCTGTAAGCTCCTGGGGGATTGGCTACATTGGAGGGGTGTGGCTTAATATGCAGAGGAGCTCCTGCTACAAAAAGAGCCCTGAAAAAAACTTTTTAAACAATACCCCATTTCCCCACAAGTAGGTAATGTAAAGTATGAAATATCTTACTAATGGTTCCAACCATGCCAACACCGCCATGAAGGTAGACTATACATCTCCTTGGCTCGCTGAATGGATGCTTTGGCTCATATATTCTCACAGGCACATTATCAAATTGTTCATCCCTGATGTGGAGATTCCGGTCTCCTTGGAAGACACCAAGCATTAGAAATGCTCTTAGGACTTTGATTTGGTTGCAAATGCCC
This sequence comes from Heteronotia binoei, assembly GCF_032191835.1. NCBI lineage: Eukaryota > Metazoa > Chordata > Lepidosauria > Squamata > Gekkonidae > Heteronotia > Heteronotia binoei. The sequence continues at coordinate 17,266,282 of NC_083240.1, forward strand.
AATTTCTCCAAAAGAGATGCCTGTTGGGGGGTGGGGGAGTAAGAGAGACACAGAGAAAGAGCGTGATGTAGCGACTGCAGCTTAGAGTTTAGAAGATGAGCAATGCAGAGCTTTTTGCAGGTTGGCTTTGGGCCCAGGAGAAATTGAAACAGCCCTGAAGCCAGCCATATGGCGCCTCCTACGCTACAGGCCAGCAATGCACACTCAGGGCAATGGGGCTGACAATGGACATCTGCTCACCTAACAGATCATCGTCCAAACAGGAAGCAGTGCAGCAGGAGGTAAGCTGACACAAACTGCCCTTGATGATGAGGTATCTGAACAAAGTGAGCCCTGAGGCCCAGGCAGAGTTGCTTAGACTTGGCTCTGCTTGCTTCTGGTCACCAGAGGTCCCCTAGGGCAGTGGTCTACCTGGAAATTTCCCTGTCAATTCAATGGCTGATCTGCCCCTTGATTTGGGCTTAGTCTTTCCACATCTCAGTAGCTTTCAGCAGGACTTGTTTTGATTTTAAAAAGTTTTATTGATTTAAACTACAAAGAAAAGAAGCATTGCAAATACATAAAAAAGAGGAGGAAAGGGGCCATGACAGAATAGGGACAACAGAAGCAGAAACCAGTATATATGTATCAATTATAATTCCACTTCACAATAAAATGCTCAGATCATTCTACCTACAAGTATAAAATTCTCCTTAAATATTACCTTCCTTTCTTCCTTTAACAGACTAAAAAAAAAGAATACTTTCTTTTAGTAAACTAGTAAAACAATGTAAATCTAGACACTTCTTCTTAAACACAAATTAAATATAAACAGTTAAAAAAAAGATTTTTTCCTTTCAGAACTGTCCTAACGCCAATTTTATCTCACTTAACTTAAAACTATTATAAGCACAAATTAAATTGTTGATTTAGCGAAATCCTTATTAAAAAAGCACATAAAAATCATTTATTTATCCTTAGCAAAATACAACAAATACAACTAAATGTTTTGTCTATCTCTGTCTAAGCCATTTCTCCTGATAACATATTAAAAGCAAGTCTGCCAAATTACCAAGTCTATCCAATTCCATGACAATTATGCTATCTGCCTTTTCAACCTTTGATCTTATACTTATATCATTATAGACAATCTCACTCAATAGACAAATTGTGAATACATCTACTATATAGAGAAATATGTTAACTGCACTCATTAACATTTCTTCTTCAAAATCTCCCTTATTCTTTTAAAATCTAACATCTGCTCATTATTAATGGTTATACGTTTATTTATTCACAAGGGAAAGAAAAAAAAAGAACCCAGATTCCAGAGTCCTTCTTCCCAAAGATTAAAAACTTTTAAGTTCCTTTGATTTCTGCACCCATATTGCATCCAAGGCAGCCCACTTAATCACAGTCTATCTTTTGATATCATATTTCACTTCTTAGTCAAAGTTCCTTGACCAGCCATTCACATTTTTAAGTTCCTTTGATTTCTGCACCCATATTGCATCTGAGGCAGTCCATTTAATCACAGTCTGTCTTTTGATATCACATTTCACTTCTTTGTCAGAGTTCCTTGTCCAGCCATTCACCAAAGTAGAAAAAAAAAATTCCAAATCCTTTTTCCGAAATGCTTTCCAAATCCTGATTTGTTGATTGGAGTGCAACTTTTCACTTCTCAACATGGCCTGCCCCCTCAACTGCAGGAGGAAGAATTCGTCACCATTTTTCCCTCTCAGTTTGATTTTACTGCATCTTAATTTCCGGTCAAGTTTTGAAAATGTGTCACAAGAGAGTATCTTACTTTTCCTTTGTTTATTTCGGAGAGTATCACTTTCCCCTTCCACTTTCACTGCCATCAATATACTCTCTTTAGAACCGGACCCCTGTAGGTTTGCAATTTCACTAGCTGTCAGCATAAAACATTCCATTTGGTCATTAAGGAGCTGCATAAATGAGATAAGATCTTCCTTCAGAGAGATAAGATTTGAGCAAATATCTTTTCCATGTGACAATTCATTAAACTGTGCCATTTCTAATATCAAACTCAGTCTCTTAAATCAGATTGTAAATTCGTTTCAAGCACCTATTAATCCCCATTCCACAACACTCCAACTGAAGTTTTAAAAACCATTCTTTCAGATAAAGTCAGGCAATAGAGACAGAGCTCTCTGCAATATAACTCTTTGTGCTCATATTGTATTGCAGCTTCTCAGTAAACTCTTTGATGTATATATTTCCAATTATAGTCTGAGTCAATTTTAGTAATTATATTCAATCCAGTTTAAGTAATTAAGACTGCTCGTGACATTTTGAGGCCTCTTCTAAATGCTTTGAGCTGGTCTTTTGTAGATATGCAGAGTGACCCATCAGGGAGTAGAACTAGAAAAAAACACCTACTTGTTAAGTAGAGTCATCGCTTTAGAAGTAGAAAAATGCTACTTCAAAGTCATACTGGAGAAAGTGAAAGCAAAAAGCGATCTGGCGTTCTTTTTCTGCTGGTATGCCAGCTTTCATAGCCACAGAGCTTTGGGACGAACAGAGAGCACAGAGGGCAGCTGCCGCTGGCCCCCCCCCCATAAAAGCCCCATGCCAAAAAAAAAGCCACTACGAGCTTTTTCTATGGGGGTATCACTTCTGTGACGCCCCTCCAAAGGCCAGACTCAGAGTTGCTGCAGAGAGACGATCTGCCAGCAACTCTGAAGCCAAGATGACGGATCCCGGAACTCTCGCAGGGCTTGTTTTGAGCAGGAACACACAGGAATGCAGTTCTGGCTGGCATGGGGTCAGGGGGTGTGGCCTAATATGCAAATGAGTTCCTGCTGGGCCTTTTATACCAAAAAAGCCCTGGCTTTCAAGATAAAATGGAGGTGAGTAAGTCTGCCATCAAAACTGTTTGTAAGAAAATCTGGTTTTTATGTTTGTTTATTTTTTTTTAAAAAAAGAGTGCAAAACAGTGGCATACCAAGGGTGGTGTTTGTGTGTGTGGTCTGCCCAGGCACAGCTTGGGAAGGCCCTTGAAGGCCCATGTCATCATGCTTTGTTGTTGTTGTTGTTCAGTCGCACAGTGGAGTCCAACTCTTTGCGACCCCATGGACCAAGTCACACCAGACCATCCTCTGAAGTCCACTCAATTTCATCTTAGTTACATCAGTAATGCTGTCCAGCCATCTTATCTTTTGCCGCATCCACCCAAATGTCTTTCCTTTTATTTTTAAAATGCAGTTCTGGCTGCAGCCACTAGGGGCACAGGAAAATCTGAGCACAGCAGAAAACATGCTAGATAGCTAAATTTCGCTTTCTCCAGGACTAGGGCTTTTTAGTAGCAGGAACTCCTTTGCATATTAGGCCACACCCACTGATGCAGCCTGTACTAAGAGCCCTGTAAGCTCTTGGAGGATTGGCTACATCAGGGGTGAATAGCCTAATATGCAAAGGAGTTCCTGCTACAAAAAAAGCCCTGTCCAGGACTGAAAAAGCAACCAAACTAGAGTAACGTGGAAATCGGTGCAGGGAATAAAGGCAAAAAAGCTTCCGCAAAAAACAGCCTCCAAAGAATACTCAAAATAATCCACAACCAATAGTCATGAAAAAGTATGAAATTCTTATTAGTGAAATACAATTGTAAACTGAAAGAACGCTGACCCCACCCGCACCCAAGGTCCTCTCAAGTGCAATTAATGACAGTTTTTTTCCCCAAGCAAGTGGGTTCGAGCAGTAGTTCAGAAGTAAGCCATTTTCTATAGAGTCCAGCTCTCCAAAGTGTAATATTTTCAGTACAGCAAGGCAAAGATGATACGTGACGAGGTCATACTTGATGCCTCGTTTCACTTCTGGCTTCTACGATCTTCAAGAAAACATTTTACAAATTCCAAAGTGAGCCAAACAGCTTCTGAACATTTCCAAAAATTGCAGAAAAGACTTCTTGTATACAGTCAGTCATCACATGGTTATATATCCACAGGTGTATTACATTGCAACGTTCCTTAAAGCAATGTGTATCCATCTACAGTGTTCCAATATTTACATAATAGTAGGCAACCCGTTTCTAAACCCTGATGGGCACTTGAACAAAACCATATCCTGACATTCAAGGCCCACCAAGTAAGGGACTTACTCCATCTTGCAGGCGTTGCTAATTGATCCTCCAATTAAACATTGGAACACTGTGAATGGATACACTATTGCAAAATGCGTCAGGTCAAATTAAGTGGGTTCCCATTGTGGTTTTATGATTGTACATAGGATAGAGGCTAATGATGGGCCACTAAATGGTTTTAGCTTTCCTCAATAAATACTTGTATGTTGATTGATGATTTGTTTTACAATGTTTTTAATGTTTGGCCCTTTAATTGTATATTAACCTTCCAGGTTTCTTACTCCAGTTTTTGGGTTTAGTTCCCCCCCCCCTTTGTTTTTCCTTGCATTTCTCTTCTGTCATTGAAACAAAGTTCGGATCCAGTGGCACCTTTAAGACAAAACTCAACCTTTTTTCTGGCCAATACTATTATTTGTTTTATTTCATGATTATTCCTGAAAATAAATTTGCCATATAGAGGAGGGACCTTGACCCAGACAGCCCCAGCCTAGCCTGATCGTGTCAGATCTCAGAAGCCAGGTATGTTTATTAGATTGGCATGCTCAGAGGAGCCTCTATTCTTCAGGCAGTGCCATAATTTCCGTTTTTCCATTTCCTTCATTAGCTTCCATGCCCAAAGGTTTTAAGCTCAACTAGGATGTATCCATTTTCAAAACTTACATGGATATACACAGAGGTCGCTTTGTAGAAAAATAGGTGGTGGAGCTCATCCAGGGATTGCTATGCAGCTGCACCTACTATTCAATGGACAAGGTGAGGAGGAGGAGGGGGAACCCTCAGAAAGGTTCAGGAGTTGTGCTCCTGTGAGCTCCTGCTGAATCCAAGACCTGAATATACAACATTACTCACAATATTCACAGGATTATCGGAAGCTAATCAGGGCTGACCTGGAGACAGGCAATGGCAAACCACCTCCAAACATCCTTGGAAATTCTATAGGGTCACCATAAGCCGGCTGTGACTTGATGGCAAAAAAGGAGGAGGAGGTGTTAAAAAAAATTATCCACCCCAGGCACCATATAGGCTAGGTCAGCCACTGGTGCAAACCCCACTTTTACCATTTGAATGGCAACACTGACATCTGTAAATTTTGACCTCTATGATATACTACTTTTAACTTTCTGTTTTCTCTCTCAACATTAGCCATACTACAAAATCCTGAAAACATTTTCCCATGTAGAACTTGATGTACTTACCACAAAAAAGGCCATATCTATAGATAAGGCAATGAACACATATTTGTAGGATTCAGAGATTTCCAAGGGGATATCCATTCTTCGAAAATAATAATAAAAACAGCCCAGGTAGCTAAGAGCCAGACATATCAGGAGAACAAGGAACCAATCCATTTTCTTCCCAGAGAAGTGAGCTGATGTGACTGATGGGTTTTGAAAGCACAGATAGTTATGGGGCTTGCCATTAAATAAGTTATTTCTACACACTCACTCTAGTTGTGAAAGTGTTTATGATTTGTTGCCTCCTAGGAAATTATCATCCATTTTAACCATGTGTTTTGTCACCAACCTTTTCAGACAGCACCTTAGTCTGGAATTTTGCCATTTGATTACTAAGTGCTTTGAAATATAGTTTTCTAAGGACTGGACAGCTAACGCTTTTCTTTTCACTGTCCCTTTATTAAACAAAGCAAATTATTTTCTTCTGCCTGTTCTTTGTGTCCACAGAGCAGTCACATTTTTTTAAAAAAATTCTGAGGTACTTCACTAGATCTGCTGCCTAATACCCCTTAACTGAAAATGACAGGCTGCCTCTAAAAACTTCTGTGTGCCAAAGTATTTTAACCGTTCAGTCTCATCTTTGTAACCTTAACATTAATGCCATCTAATTTTTTTTTTAATTAACTTGATTGTTTTAATTCCGGTTTATATTTTACTTCACTGAGTCCTGTGAACTCAGGGAAGGGTGGTGTACAAATTGAAATTATAAGTAAATAAAAATAAATAAAATAAAGATTAGAGTGTGGCTCCATTTTAGAGTGTTATTTGGGTTTGGGGAGAGAAAAAGCCCAGCAGGAACTTATTTGTGTATTATGCCACACCCCTGACATCACCATTGTTTCACACAGGGCTTTTTTTGTAGAAAAAAGCCTAGGAGGGACTCATTTGCATATTAGGCCACACACCCTGATGTCACCATTGTTTAAAACAGGGCTTTTAGTAGGAAAAAAGACCAGCAGGAACTCATTTGCATATTAGACCACACCCCCTGATGCCCCTGTGTTCCAGCTCAAAAAAAGCCCTGGTGTTATTTAGTGGGCTAGTACAGTGGCTAGAGGGATGGATTAGGATGTTGTAGAATGAGGAGTAAATCCCTACTCCTCTTTGAAACTGGCTGGCTAAGCATAGACCAGTGACAGTTACCTTACAGGACTGCTGAGAGGGGAAAATAGTGTTTGGCACCCAAAGTTCATTGAAATTTCCCACACCATTAAGTTTTCCATTCCTTTCTATCTACTAGACCAGGGGTAGGGAACATTGGCTCTCCAGATATTTTTTGCCTCCAACTTCCATCAGCCCTAGCCATTGGCCATGTTGGCTGGGGCTGATGGGAGTTGTAGCAAAAAACATCCGGAGAGCCAACATTCCCTACCCCTGTACTAGACCAATGTTATGGTGGACAGAAAGCACTGTCAAGACACAGCTGACTTACAGTGACTCCATGGGATTTTCAAGGCAAGAGATGTTCAGAGGTGGTTTGCCATTGCCTGCCTCCACATCATCATGACCCTGGTATTCCTTGAAGAATCTCCCATTCAAATACTAGCCAGGGCTGACCCTGCTTAGTTTCCAAGATCTGACAAGATCAGGCTAGCCTGGGCTATCCAGGTCAGGGCTAAACCAATGGTATCTGGCATTTATCCATATATCTTACATAGGTTAAGTTGATGTAGAACTTGTAACACTACCATTTTCATGGTGTCCCAAATTTTTAATGACTATTTATGTTGATTAGGCAAGGATCAAGTCTTCCAGTATCGTGCAAACACAGTTCTAGCTGTAGTTAAGGTTTAAGCAATAATTTCCAATGAAATACTTGTAGCACCTCTGCATAGTGAAGCAACAATTTAAAATCTCTGATTGCATGTAGGGTTGCCAGGTCCAGTTCAAGAAATATCTGGGGACTTTGGGGATGGAGTCAGGAGACTTTGGGGGCAGAGCCAGGAAACTTTGGGGTGGAGTCAGGAGCATAATAGAACTCCAAAGGGAGTTCTGGCCATCACTGCACACCTTTTAAATGCCTTTCCTCCATTGGAAAAAACAGGGGCACCTTCTTTGGGGGCTCATAGAATTGGACCTCCTGGTCCAATCTTTTTGAAACCTGGAGGGTCTTTTGAGAAGAGGCATTGGATGCTGTGCTGCACATTTGGTGCCTCTACCTCAAAAAACAGGGGGGCCCCAGAGCTCCAGTTACCCATGCATCAACTCTCCATTACACCCTATGGGAATCGGTCTCCTTAGGGAATAATGGAGTGCCCAATAGATACCCCCCCACACTTTCTGATGACTCTGAAGTGGAGGTAGGGCCTCCCAACTGGGAGATCCATTGCCCCCACCTGGCGATTGGCAACCCTAGTTGCATGAAAAGATGAATAATCTAGACCTCTGAATAATTCTTCCAATACCATTTCTTCCTTGCCACAGTCCCACCACATGTGGTGAATGTTGACTTTCCCAGTCACTAAAAATGGAGAGGCCTCAACTGAAATAGATTGGCATCATTCGGAGCTTGTTTCACACCGAATGTTCTTTGGCTGTTTTTAGTATGATCTAAATTTCAGTCTTTAAAGCCATCAGTAAACAATAGGCAATCGTTGAGAATGGCCAACAGTTAGCTGCTATTATTATTTGTGAATAGTTATTATTAATCATTTGATGCCTAATTGACAAAAAGAGTAAAAAAGAAGAATTTACAACTCAAAGGTTTGGGGGGGGGGTCCTTATTGACAATTAAAAACATAACTATCAAATAGGTATATAAACCAGAGCAGGCCGACAACCCTCATGAAATATAATGCCTTCTAAGGTTAAAATGTAAAAGATACCCTAGAAGAATATGTGCAATACTGTCTATTTTGCCTAATGAACAGGAGTATTCTGAGTTGTTTGTTCAGTACAATTCGTTTAGTTCATAGAGCACAATTTTCTCTGGTTCCCCACTCCTCCACTTGCAGCTGCCGGAATGGCCTTGGGTCAGCCATGGCTATCTCAGAAGTTGTCCTTGAAAAGGCAGCTTCTGTGAGAGCTCTCTCAGGCCCACCCACCTCACAGGGTGTCTGTTGTGGGGGGAGAAGATGTAGGAGATTGTAAGCCGCTCTGAGTCTCTGATTCAGAGAGAAGGGTGGGGTATAAATCTGCTTCTGCTTCTTCATCTGAGTACAGGCAGCGTAAAAATATCAATTATACTGTGTATCAGCTTTTCCCAGAGTCTTTTTCTAGGAATAGTATCACAAGCCCCTTTCATCAGTTAGTATAACACTAAACAGTGATCCAGAGCTAACCTATCCTTCCTAAACCCTATCTGTTGCTGGCCCAAAAGATCACACAGTTTAAGTCAATCCATTAAAATTCCTAATAAATATGAAGAGTTTAATTTTTTCAAGCACTATAGCAGACTGATCAGTTGATAACAACTTGGGTCCAAACACTGACCCTTCTTAAAAACTGGAACTCTTATGGACAGCCTACAGGATTTTGGAATAACCTCAGACATTTTTATCTGTAAAACCATTGGAGCAAGGATCTCTGCCCACCAAGATAGATTTCATTAATTCATTTGGGATAACTTTTACTCCAGGGGTCTTTCCAAATCAAAGACAATGGATCAAGCCTTCAACTTGAGAGGGGCACACTTTAGGCCAAGCTGAGAGAGGATTGATTCAGCTGTCTCGAGAGTAGAAAATTCACTAGAGGTAGCAAATATACCCTTAAAATAAGACTCCCAAACGTCTGATTGAATACAAAAAGAAATGGTATTATGGACTCTAATACCCTATTAATAACACTGAATGCCAAATTATCGTTGGATCTTACAGCCCGGATTAGGTGTCTCCATTTCCTATGTAAATTCACTTTCTTCTTGTACTTTATTAGATCACTATAATATCCATGATCAAGGGCCAAAAATTCCCTCAAGAGAAATATAGCGCTATTACCCTTAAACTCCTCCTGTTTCTGTTGAAATTCTCTTTTGATAAATCTGCACTCTTTATTAAACCACATGCCTTGGTTCTTGGATCACGGTTCCCCTGCTTTTCCTCTTATCAAACGTTTCTTGTGTCATCTCTTCATACTCTGATATTAGCCAACACAAAAAGCAGTCATTCCTCATCTTTCCTCAGCCATTAAACCAGGTCATGTCCAAAACTCTCGCCAGCTGTATCCTCGAGTCTCAGACTTGCAGGGGTAGAAGCCGTCTTCAGCAAACTAATTTATTTTCCACTGTGATATAGACCAGGGTGAGAGACAGCGATTGTGAAATAAATAATTTAAGTCAATCACCCTGTTGCTTATAAAACTGAGGGCCCAACCACATATGACAGACCCTTGTTTCATGTGCTCAGGGCCAGCCCTGCCACTAGGCAAACTAGGCAATGGCCTAGGGTGCTGGCCTTCTGAGGGCATCAAATTGGGTGCTCCCCGTGTGACTTGTGACGTTATCAGTGCAGGGTGTGTGTGCCAGAAATGAGCCTTGCCTAGGGTGCCAGACAGTCTAGGACCAGCCCTCCACCATGACTGAATGAATTGGTTCCTACATTGAACACATTGGTGAAATTGGGTCCCATTATCAGCCTATTGGGTTTGAAAAAGAGCCACTCAAAACACAACATTTCTCATCTGGAGAATGTGTCATTTTCAAGATTCTGCATAGTCCACTCTTTTTCAGAAGGGTACATCAAGTTGAACATTAGAAATTATTGGAGTGAGATAATTGGAAGTTGGGACTGTATCTTATTGTGCTTTCATACCTTGGATTGTTATAATACCATTTTGGTTCTGACCACAAACCAAACAAGATAGAGACTGGATTTCTGGACAGAATAAATTGTTTATTGATGTTTTTAAGATACATGAGTGTACATCTAGTGGTCAAAGTCAGCAGTTTTTTTCACTTTTCATTTCTGTGCCTCCACACTGGCTTCCCTTTTTTCTTGCTGATCTCTTGGAAACTTAGCAGGGTCAGCCCTGGCTAGTACTTGGATGGGAGGCCACCTAGGAAGTTCAGAGTCCCCCCACAGAGGCAGACAATGGCAAGCTATCTTTGTTTGTGTCCTCCTTTGTCTCCATAAGTTGATTGCAACTTGACAGCACTTTTTACTTTCCCACCCCTTCTCCACATACAGCTTCCTTTTTTTTTTTTGCATTTTCTTTCTTTATTAAAGGAAGATTTTTTTACTTTCCCACCCCTTCTCCACACACAGCTTCCTTTTTTTTTTACCAGCTAAAAAGCTGGCTAGATCCAAATTACTTCTTCCACACTGGGTTTGGTTGTTATTTGTTTGTGTCCTGGTTTCCTTCCCTATAGTAAACTAAAAGGAATGCCAATCTATTGTTTGTAAATTAATGAGACTTTGGAAAACCTTGACATGCTCAAAGAATCCTTCAGATATCCTCCCTCTCTCTCTCTCTCTGTTGAATTAAAATTGGAGGTACAATTGCATCCCAAAGAAGAGTTCAGTGAAAATGAGTTCCATGCTCCCATTGACACATTTCTCTGTGACTTCAGTATGCCTCCAGAGCGAAAGGACGCATACTCTGGGCAAAGCACTTTATTTCATGAATCTGCACGCACCCACTTCTCACTAGAACTAAGCATCCACATGTGTTCAGCTGCACCACCAAAGTGTTGCATGCTAATGAAACACACATAGCTCATTTCTGCATGGGTGGCAGCTCACATTAAATGCCAGGTACGTGCAAAATCAAAGGCCAAGTGACATTGCTTCACAAGCTGCAAATTTAATGCACGCCCTCATCTAGAAAGTGTGCTAACAGCTTGGGTGTACTTTGGCATGGGTATCAACTATTGATTTAAATTTAAAATCATTGTGTTAAGTAGATTCCCCTCAATCAATTAATAAGAACATATCAACATAGGAGAAGCCATGTTGGATCAGGCCAATGGCCCATCCAGTCCAATACTCTGTGTCACACGGTAGCCAAAAAAACCAAGTGCCATCAGGAGGTCCACCAGTGGGGCCAGGACACTAGAAGCCCTCCCACTGTATCTCCCCCCCTAGCACCAAGAATACAGAGCATCACTGCCTCAGACAGAGAGTTCCAACAATACGCTGTGGCTAATAGCCACTGATGGACCTCTGCTGCATATGTTTATCAAATCCCCTCTTGAAGCTGTCTATGCCTGTAGCCACCACCACCTCCTGTGCCAGTGAATTCCATGTGTTAATCACCCTTTGGATGGAGAATTTGGAAGAGCATTCTTAGCATGAATGCAAAGGGGGCTGTTTGGATTGCATCATAGAGGTATCAAAATTCCTCTTCCGGCTGGCTTACAACCAACTAGAACTAACCAGCACTGAAATACTGAAACGCTGAAACATGGGAATTTGAAACTGAGTGTAGCTGTAAGACCGCCGTATGTCTTGAATGTTTTAAGTACATAATTATGTGAATGTCTAGATTTTAATTATGTAAATTTGGAATGTTAATTTTTATGCATAACTTTATATTTTATGTTAGTTTTTTATATGTTGTAAGCCGCCCTGAGCCACCTGGTGGGAAGGGCGGGATATAAATCTCAAATAAATAAATAAATAAATAAAATAAATAAATAAATAAGTAAACATGATACTGGAGAGCTGAGCAGGAGCTGAGGGCAGAAGACAGGTCACCAAAGGTTTACCTGAACCCAAACTTTATCCCTAACCTCCACCATAACTCTAACCCTAATGGAGCTATTGACCACAATGATGCCCAGATGCAATGCAATGAGAGCCAGTTTGGTGTAGTGGTTAAGTGTGTGGACTCTTATCTGGGAGAACCAGGTTTGATTCCTCACTCCTCCACTTGCAGCTGGGTCAGCTATAGCTCTCTCAGAGCTTGTCCTTGAAAGGGCAGCTGCTGTGAAAGCCCTATCAGCCTCACCCACCTCACAGGGTGTCTGTTGTGGGGGAGGAAGATAAAGGAGATTGTGAGCCACTCTGAGATTCGGAGTGGAGGGCGGGATATAAATCCAATATCATCATCAACAACGTTACTCTGGCAGCTACCAACATTGATCTAAGGGAGACTGGTGATATTCTTGCTGTCTTGTCTGGCAGACCAAAGGCTAACCTGAACCCAAACTTAACCCTAACCCCCACCATAACCCAACTCTTGCCCTAACACTAACTCTAAACCTAATGGGCCCATTGACTACAAATAAATATGTGTGTGTGAAGCAAAATATGAGGAGATCAGGTTACAGCATGCTGCCTTCCGTCTGTGGGCTACTTAGCAAATAGAATTTAAATCATCTCTCGATAGCCATGTACAAACACACCTAAAATATTAGCATGCACACACATGAGAGTAGGGCTTGAATTAAATGTGTGGCATGTGAAGCAACAGCATATGCCTCCATAGCTAGTGTCTTCCTATTGTCAACTCAGAACCAATTAGTAATTGAAACTGTTGCAAAATTTTTATTTTTAGCATCTAGAAGGCACTTAATGTACTTGCAAATTGCCATTTGATGGATGGATTGGTTCCTTGTCATGCTCAATATTATGCCAATAAAGGTTACTGTATTGTAGCTAGTTTGGTGTAGTGGTTATGAGCGGTGGACTCTAATCTGGAGAACCAGGTTTGATTCCCCTCTCCTCCAGATGCACCCATCTGGGAGACCTTGGGTCAATCACAGTTCTCTCAAGAGCAATTCTCTCAGGGCTCTCTCCGCCCCACCTACCTCACAGGGTGTCTGTTGGAGGGAAAGGAAGGGAAGGAGATTGTACGCTGCTCTGAGATTCTGAGTGAAAGGTGAGGGATAGATCCAACTCTTCTTCTCTTCTTCAGTTTTGCACATACCTAGAATTGCATTTAAATTGAACTGTCACCCATGCCAAAATCAGCTATGTGTGTTTAACTGGCATACCACAGATAGGTCCAGTGAATAGCTGGGTGTGTGCAAATTCACTGAAGAAAGTGCCTTTGCCTAGGCAAAAGGGTTTGATTTCTTCAACTCTAAAGGCAGTCTTCATTTTGGGCAGGAGCTCACAGGAGTGGAGCTCCAGAACCTCTACATTTTATTGTGCTCTTTCTTACATTCTATTGTGCCCTTCCTTCCTTCCTTCCTTCCTTCCTTCCTTCCTTCCTTCCTTCCTTCCTTCCTTCCTTCCTTCCTTCCTTCCTTCCTTCCTTCCTTCCTTCCTTCCTTCCATTTTATTGTGTTCTTTCTTTCTTTCTTTCTTTCTTTCTTTCTTTCTTTCTTTCTTTCTTTCTTTCTTTCTTTCTTTCTTTCTTTCTTCCTTCCTTCCTTCCTTCCTTCCTTCCTTCCTTCCTTTTTCTTTCTTTCTTTCTCTCTCTCTTTCTCTCTTTCATTTTATTGTGCTCTTCACCATGCCACTATGGTCCCATAGGAGAAAGTAATTTAAAAAGTTTGATGTAAGTAAGGTTTTATTATGACAATTCTAATTCGAGAAACATTTTAAGGTAGATGCTGAGCTGACAGAATTTAGTGCACCTTCTGGTGATGTCAGGGGTGTGTAGCATATGCAAATGAGTTGTGCTAATGAGCTTCAGTACCTCTTTTTCTATGAAATGACCCCTGCCTGAAGGCATATTGGAATCACTGAATTCTGTGGAAATTCAAGTGTAAGAATCCCCTGAGGGCATCAACACATTTTTGGGATGTAATTGTACCTCTAACTTTAATTCAATTAGTCCCATTAATTTGTAAATGAGACATTAACATTCTTTCTTCTAGATTGCCATATGGAAGGAAACCGCAACAGTATAATCTCAACCCACATACGTGGCTTCCCTTATGTCCTGATGTTAAGATGTTCTTAAGTCTAGGAAAAGGGAAGCGTTTAAAGCAGAGGTGTTGAATTCATTTGTTATGAGGGCCAAATGTGACATAAATGAGACCTTGTTGGGTCGAGTCATGTGTGTCATAAAATGTAATGCCAGGTAGCAGAGATATAAACTTTATAGAGAACACAGACAAATATAATTAAAGATTTTTTTAAAAAACTTAAAATAAAACATTAGCTCTTGTTGGTCTTAATGGTGCTTTCTTTGTAACTCTCCTATGTGATCAAGGGAACTGGGCAAAGGAAGCTCTGGCTCTTTCTTTCCTTCCCCAGGGGACCAGAAGGGGGAGAAGCCTCAGCCAATAGAAGGAAGAGAGGCTTGGCTCAGTAGCTCTGCTGTGTGATTGAGAGAGCCTGGCAAAGCAAGCTATCACACACACCCTTTCCTCCCCAAGACAGGAGCCTCAGCCAATGGAGAAAGCAGAGGCCTTGCTCTGTAGCTCCTGTGCGATTGAGCAAGCCTGGCAAAGCAAGCTGTGATGTAGAAGAAAGCAAGAGAGAGGGAGAAGGAAGCAGATGACAGCCAGATGCTCTGGGAACTGATAGGAGCCTTCTGCAGGCTTGATTCTGCCCCCAGGCCGCATGTTTGACACCCCTGATTTAAAGCATCTGGAAACATTTTATTAACAGTAAACATTTAATGCATCTGGAAATATTTTATATCTGATTATATAAAGGAATAGCATGGAAAAAATGAAAGCGGATTCAACCTCCTTTTCTGCTGGTAAGAAAAAAGGAAATTGTGTGTGGCGTTGGAGTGGGAAAGTAAAAAGTACCACCAAGACACAATTGATTTATGGTAACTCCACTAGGTTTTCAAGGCAAGAAATAAACAGAGGTGGTTTCCCATTGCCTTCCTCAGTTAGGAACCCTGGACTTGGTTGGTGGACTCCCATCCAAGTACTAGCTCAGCCTCAGGCTGACCCTGCTTACCTTCCAAGATCTGACAAGATTGGGCAAGCCTGGGCTGTCCAGATTGGAGAAGGGGCTTTTTAAAAATGCTGTACAAGGGATCATCAGAACTGCATGTACAAAAACCATGTGGGATGAGAGCTGTAGTAAAAGCAGGGCATTGACATTGGTGTTAATGTAGAACAACAACTGAAATGGGCGGGGGAGGGTTTCTTTGCAAAAAAGGGGAAAAGGCATGTTAAACAGGGGTCTGTTGTATGAGGTTGGACCCTCAATTTTAGTAGCAACAGGGTGATGGACTTCCAAGCTATCTGGGTTTATCCCAAACCCCCGGGCTTTTAGCTCCCTATTTCCTCTCCTTAACTGACCCTCACCAAAGAAGAGCATTCATGCTGGCTAGATTTAATGCACTACCTTTGGCCATTCTCTCTGGAAGATACCACAGAATCCCCCACAATCTTAGACGATGCCCTTGTAGCCAAGGAGTCATCGAAACGGTCCCTCATGTTCTTCTGGACTGTCCTTTCTATAGCAGTCCACGAGTAAAATACCTAGATGCTCTGCTCTCTGACCATCAAGGCCTTTCTGACAATGCCAAGGCCCGCTTTTTACTTCATGGGGAAACACAACTTTGTTACCACTCACGTTGCTTGCTTTTTACAGGTTGCGATCCAAATCAGAGAGGCTTTTACTCATGTATAGCCCACAGCTATTTTATGTCATTTAACTTTTGCTGGTTTTTTTTTTTTATTATATCCCATTGTGTCACTGTTGGTTTTAAGGTATACTGTATTTTTGTATTGATGCCAATAAAGGTCTATGTATGTAATTATTTTAATTGCTGTCTTTCATCCTGACCTACAGCACAGTGTAATGTGCATAAACATAAAATAGAAAAAGTAGCTTGCTTAGGACGGCTTCTACCATTGCAAGTCTGAGACTTGAGGGTGCAGCTGGGGAGGGTTCTGGACATGACCTGGTTTAATGGCTGAGGAAAGACTTTTTTGTTAGCTAATATCAGCGCATCAAGAGGTAACACAGGAAGAGTTTGGCAAGAATGAGGATGGGAGAGGTGAGATTATTCATACCCAGAATTGCACATACTAAACAATGAAGAAAGATATACTTTAAAAAGGCAGAAAGAAACAAGGGGAGAAGTCAGAAGAGAAGGTCAGAAATATACATATGGAAGAGGCCGTCCTCCTGGAGTACTCCTTGGATAACGTGTATCTGTCCAGTACAGATTGATGAATTCAAGAATTTAAGAGTTTTTGAGGATCTGTGCAATATAAAATTTGTTGGTTAGATCAAAGGGATTGGTATAATTTGGGCACAAAGGTAATTTACCTTGATGAAACAATGTCCTTTCCATTCTTAAATGTTTGGTTTGTGCGATTTATAACTTTCAGCATTTACTGTAGGTGCAATTTCAACGCATGTAAAGGGATATGTGTAGTGTCTATTTTATTTTTTTATTTTTTATTTTTATTTCTCTTTTTTTTCTTTTTAGTCCCTTGCCTTAAATTGTATCATTTACCTAAAAGATAAGGAACTATATTATGAACAGGACAAAGAAGGCTAGGAAAGGAGTCTCCATTCCTTCCTTCCATCTAAGGATATTAAATATATTATTTTAAAAGAGTTTAAAAACTATCCGATGCACCAGTATAGCAGCTGTGCCTAATTACCTCCCAGCAGGGCTTATTTTTTTTTTTAGCAGAACACACAGGAAGGCAGTTCCAGCTGGTTTGGTGTCAGGGTGTGGCCTAATATGTAAATGAGTTCCTGATGGGCTTTTTCTACAAAAAGTCCTGTGTAAAACAATGGTGATGCCAGGGAGTGTGGCCTAATACACAAATGAGTTCCTCCTAGGCTTTTTCTACAAAAAAAGCCCTGTGTGAAACAATGGTGATGTCAGGGGGTGTGGCCTAATATGCAGATGAGTTCCTATTGGGCTTTCTTTGTAGAATAGTCTGCCTTCCAGACTATTGAAGCCACAAGTTGGGAAAGCTGCCTTGCTGGATCAACCATTTCACTAAGCGCAAGTCAGGGGGGTGCCGGGGGTGTGTGGCCTAATATGCAAATAGTTCCTGCTGGGCTTTTTCTACAAAAAGTCCTGTGTAAAACAATAGTGATGCCAGGGGGTGTGGTCTAATATGCAAATTAGTTCCCGCTAGGCTTTTTTTCTACAAAAAAGCCCTATGTGAAACAATGGTTATGTCAGGGGGTGTGGCCTAATACGCAGATGAGTTCCTGTTAGGCTTTTTTCTACCAAAAAAGCCCTGTGTGAAATGATGGTGATGTCAGGGGTGTGGCCTAATATGCAAATAAGTTCCTGTTGGGCTTTTTTGGAAGAATAATCTGCTTCTCAGACTATTGAAGCCACAAATTGGGAACGCTCCCTTACTGGATGAACCATTTCACTAAGTGCAAGCCAGCTTCCGTGGAAACTCCAAAGCCTTGCTCCCAAGAGCTGAATGCACTGTTTCAGAGGTCACCTGACTGGGCTTGCTGCAGAGCACTGAGCAGTAGAAAAAAATAGATAGAGGGAACTTTTTCTTCCTCTCCTACAATACTAGAACTTGGGAATTAAGTCCTTGACTTCCAGAAAGCTTTTGATAAAGTTCCTCATCAAAGGCTCCTTAGAAAGCTCAAGAGTCATGAAGTAAAATGATCAAAAACTGGCTGATTAATAGGAAGCAGAGAGTGAGTATAAATGGGCAGTCTTCGCAGTGGAGGACGGTAAGCAGTGGGGTGCCGCAGGGCTCGGTACTGGGTCCCATGCTCTTTAACTTGTTCATAAATGATTTGGAGTTGGGAGTGAGCAGTGAAGTGGCCAAGTTTGCAGATGACACTAAATTGTTCAGGGTGGTGAGAACCAGAGAGGATTGTGAGGCACTCCAAAGGGATCTGTTGAGGCTGGGTGAGGTGGCAGATGAGGCTGGGTGGCAGATGAGGTTCAATGTGACCAAGTGCAAACTAATGCACATTGGGGCCAAGAATCCCAGCTACAAATAAAAGTTGATGGGGTGTGAACTGGCAGAGACTGACCAAGAGAGAGATCTTGGGGTCGTGGTAGATAACTCACTGAAAATGTCAAGACAGTGTGCAATTGCATTAAAGAAGGCCAATGCCATGCTGGGAATTATTAGGAAGGGAATTGATAACAAATCAGCCAATATCATAATGCCCCTGTATAAATCGATGGTGCGGTCTCATTTGGAGTACTGTGTGCAGTTCTGGTCGCCGCACCTCAAAAAGGATACTTTGCTGGACCTCAAAAACTTTGCCGGAGTTGAATCCTTCGCAGCCAAGCATTGGAGAAAGTCCAGAAAAGGGCAACTAGAATGATTAAAGGGTTGGAACACTTTCCCTATGAAGAAAGGTTGAAACGCTTGGGGCTCTTTAGCTTGGAGAAACGTCGCCTGCAGGGTGACATGATAGAGGTTTACAAGATTATGCATGGGATGGAGAAAGTAGAGAAAGAAGTACTTCTCTCCTTTTCTCACAATACAAGAACTCGTGGGCATTAGATGAAATTGCTGAGTAGTCAGGTTAAAACAGATAAAAGGAAGTACTTCTGCATCCAAAGGGTGATTAACATGTGGAATTCACTGCCACAGGAGGTGGTGGCAGCTATAAGCATAGCCAGTTTCAAGAGGGGATTGGATAAAATATGGAGCAGAGGTCCATCAGTGGCTATTAGCCACAGCGTATTGTTGGAACTCTTTGTCTGGGGCAAGTGATGCTCTGTATTCTTGGTGCTTAGGAAGGGCAACAGTGGGAGGGCTTCTAGTGTCCTGGTCCCACTGGTGGGCCTCCTGATGGCACCTGGATTTTTTGGCCACTGTGTGACACAGAGTGTTGGACTGGATGGGCCATTGGCCTGATCCAACATGGCTTCTCTTATGTTCTTAAGTCAACAGGCAACCAATTCCAGACAGACAAAAAGGAAGGAGTTCCCTTTGATAATATTTGTGGTGGGGTTGCTAAACCACACTGACTAAAGAGGTGTTCCACATTCAGAGGCACTTAACCTATGAATACGAGTGCTAGGAGGCAACGTCAGTAGAACGCACTGGCATTTATGTCTTGTTTGTTGGCTACTGAATAAACCAGTACGCTGGACTACGTGAACAACTGTTTGCTCTTCTTGCAGAGGCATTGAAAAGGTGCAAAATGTTTAAATTTAATAAAATACCTGCATTTTTAAAAAGAACTTGATCTGGAAGAATTTGATCTCCTTAAACATCAATGAAACCTAACATCTAAGCATTTACAGGACTGTGCACCTGTAAGGGAAAAGATCATATATTTTATAGGGAAAGAGAACAGAAAATGGTTGGAAACTTAAAAAAAAATGTTTTGATTCCCAAAAAAGGCAGTAATGAAATTGAATTGGGGGCTTTGAGGCTGAAGCAACAGGGACAGGATCTTCAAAATAATCTTTTATTCTTAGCAAATGTGTACTACAAGCATACTACAAGTACTACTTTACTACATAGTCTGGAAGATGCTACTGAGAAAGTATGAGCCAAGGGCACCATCTGCTGGTTGGAAAGAAGTTGTGTTCTTTCACAGTGGAAGTGGCTTTATTAAACTATTCCTTAGGCCTGAAGGAATCATAAAAGTGTTTCCATTAAACATCTCTGAGAAGAGGCAACTGGTTGTCACTATTGTCCTGAAAAATCTAGTCTATTGTATTTTTAGTATGATGGTTCCAAGCTCCAACAATGACACACAAAGATAGTACAAAGTAAGAGTCCAGTGGCACCTTTAAGACCAACAAAGTTTTATTCTAGGTATGAACTTTAGTGTGCATGCACACTTCCTCAGATGCATAAAAGTGGAAGGTAGCAGTTCATACTTATAGACAGAGGCTGAACAGCAAATTAGCATGTAACATGATGAAAATGCTTTAAGATATATGGAGACAATGTAGGAATAACAAGTTTAGTTTATACAGTCAGTAGTTGTTTGTATTTAATTTAGAGGGAGACAACAGTGAAGCAATAAATATGTCAAAACAGAAGATAAATGTGTAACAGTATCCTTTCTAATTGTGGGAGGTTAACAGTCTTTGTTGCTACGCTTTTAACAAAGTGACCCTTCAAAAGAGGCAATGCCTATGCTGTCTTCAAATCAGCACGTACTCGTACATCTTTAGTGGGTGGATTATGGCTTCTTAAAATCAATAACAGGTCATGTTTCACAGGATGGAACATTATTTAGAAGACATCAGTGTCTAAAGATTGTGCTCTTAATCTGTACGATGAGTGAGGGAAATTCCAGTGGGGCGAAAATCGCACTTTCTAGGTTTTGCTCACTGGTGGCTTCATAAACAGGACAAATAGTGAGGAAGACTTTTACCGAACTCCTTCCAATCATGAATGATTGTATCTTCATCCACGTGGACCAGGATGATGTCCAAATGAGCAATGCCTCTTGGGAACTCTACTGCCTTGAACATGGCACCCAGCCTGATGGGAAGATGCCCAGTGAGAAGACTACTGGATGAGGAGACAACTCCTTCAACACGTTCTTGAAGAGAGATGGGTGCTGGCAAGCATGTCTTCAGGGCTGTGTTCATAGACTTGGAGCCAACAGAGACAGATGAAGTGCACACTGTGGAATGCACTTCCAGCTCTTCCACCCTGAGCAGCTTAACACTAGCAAGGAAGATGCAGCCAATAACTCTGCTCAAGACCACTACACCACTGGAAAAGAGATCATTGACTGTACGACAAGCGTAGAAGACCTAATTAAGAAAAATAAAAGGAAGTAGTGGGGGGGGGATAGTAGTTTAGGATAGGCAATATTTACCAGTCTTGCAGTTTCAGGTCCATGGAAGAGTGAAGCGACTGGCATTTCACCCAATAAGAAGTTGATGTCAAGAAGAGAGCGTGCTGAGTCCGTGTATTTATAGGAAAAATGTACCTTAGTGCAATACAACAGGTTTGTCACTAAAATAATAGATTAATGTGTTTCCAGGAAGGTTCCCAAAGGGTTGGACAAATGGCCGGTGGTTCTTTTGGAGGGGGATCAGAGAATACTGCAGGGGGCTTAATAGCCCTCCTGTAGGTAGGATATATAGGAGCCCCATAGCACAGAGCGGTAAGATGTAGTACTGCAGTCCAAGCTCTGCTCACAACCTGAGTTCAATCCCGGTGGAAGCTGGGTTCAGGTAGCCAGCTTGAGGTTGACTCAGCCTTCCATCCTTCTGAGGTTGGTAAAATGACTACTCAGCTTCCTGGGAGTAAAGTGTAGATGACTGGAGAAGGCAATGGCAAACCACCCCGTAAAAATTCTGCAGTGAAAATATCATGATGTGATCATAGAATCATAGAGTTGGAAGGACCTCCAGGGTCATCTAGTCCGACCCCCTGCACAATACAGGAAACTCATGTCACTCCATGGGTCAGTAATGACTTGGTGCTTGTACAGGGGACTACCTTTACCTTTTTTTTTTTTTTTAGGTAGGATATGGCTGATGATGACCCAGAATACAGGGTGGATGACACTTCCAGGTATTATGGATGTACTAACAAGAGGTGTCAAGAGGGTGCCAATGTCAGGGCATAAACTTCAAAGTGTGGTGCTACTTTCCCAAGAAATCCATTGCTATAAAATATGCATTACCTTTTGGGTGGGAGAGATTTGTTTGTAATTAAGTTCTTTGGATTCACTTCCAAACTGTTTTCCAGGCTTGTCCTCTGACTGGCATTCCTTGTAGGGTCATATTTAGGCCAGGCAGTGTGTCAGATTTAATATTTTATTTGGAGTGATATTCAATGAAGGGCTTATGTGCTCTCTGGCTGCCCCAACCACCCATCCTTAGGAGGGAGCTGACTGCTAACAATCACCACTCTGAATGAAATATGTCTATGGTCATGTTGACTTTGTTCTATTTAAAGCCAATTATTGAATGGCAATTCCAGGAAAAGGGTGTGTAGTATGTGGGAATGATTGTAGCATACAGGGAAGAATGAGGGAAGAAGGTCACCACTATAAAAGGAATGCATGTTGTGTAAGACTAACTTCAAACCCAGAATAAAAGTAAAAAGATTTTTCTTCCTTTGCGTATGGGTTGTTTTTCTCCACGGACCAGAATGAGAGGAGGGAAAGGGATTCCTTATCCTATGAAATTAAACAGTAAATGTCTATGAAACAACTAATCTAATACAAAACAAGTGAGTAACTTAATTGAATAGTACATGAATAACTAACTAATAATGCAAAGGAACTAACTGGATTGGCTAAATAATTCAAGGAACATAAGCAACTGAATTGACTATATGAATATAAAAGTGAGTAAATAATGAAACATTAATATTCTAACTAAGTACAGCCCCCTTGCTGTAGGTCAAATGGCCCCATATCTATCTGCTTTACAAGTACCACAACAACACAGAGTCTTTACACATGCTAGATTTAATATAATGCCATCAGTGATTTTACATGGTAGATATAACAATATTGCATATTTGGCTAAATATTCAGTACAATTCTGGATGTATTGAGACAATTTCTGACATATTTTTGTACTGTTGCATATATAGGTATACACAGGGGTCGTTTTGTATAAAAATAGGTGGTGGAGCTCATCCAGGATTGTTATGCAGCTATTCAATAGACAAGGTGGGGAGGAGGAAGTGGAACTTTCAGAAAGATTCAGGAGCTGCGCTCCTGTGAACTCCCACTGAATCCGAGGCCTGGGTATTCACCTCAAATTTCTAAACCTTATCTTAGCTGATATGATGGACCTACCAGATGCAATAAAAGTGCATCGTCTTTTGAATGCTTCCTCACCTGAAATAAAAGTGAAGCCAGGTATGTTTTTACAGTCAGCCATAAAGCTGGATCAGGAAAAACTACTGAAACAAATACTGTTATTTTATAATATGATGTTGTTTGCAACACCATGCATTTTGTAATGTGGTTCCCTTTTTTTATATATTCTTTTCCTTTTATGAAACGAATACTGTTATTTTATAATATGATGTTGTTTG
The DNA here is from genome assembly GCF_032191835.1 of Heteronotia binoei. Taxonomy (NCBI): domain Eukaryota; kingdom Metazoa; phylum Chordata; class Lepidosauria; order Squamata; family Gekkonidae; genus Heteronotia; species Heteronotia binoei. Next base: position 17,289,332 of record NC_083240.1, read on the forward strand.
CAACACCATGTATTTTGTAATGTGGTTCCCTTTTTTTATATATTCTTTTCCTTTTATATTTATCTTTATTGTGTTGTTATATGCCAATAGACAAACTGGCTGACTTACTGACAAACTAGGCACAGAGCTAATAATACAATTAACTAAATGATAACACTCAAACTAGAAAGCAATGGGTTAATAAGGCAATGGAACATCAACGAAACAATTGAAGAGTAAGAGTTCCGGTTTCCAGGCGATGAATGAAGGCGGCTGCCGCCGAAGCTCCAAAACGCTAAGTTGTTTTATTAACCTTTTATACAGTTTTATGAACCTTTTAAACCTTTTTTCTGTTCCTTTAGGCTGTTAATTGTTTGAAGCAGCCTAACAGCAACTTAGTTAACTCTTCCTGGCTGAATTTTATCTCTTTGTTTTATAAATAGCTGGTCACTAGGTATTTACTGGCTCGTTTCCCAGCTCATGTTTTTAGAGGAATAGCATGTAATTGCTTGAGAAGTTGCTAAATTTTGCCCTGCGGTAATGTATCCCTGCGGTTTATTATCAGCCTGAGCCAAGGAAATAAAGCAGTTTCTTTTTGCTATTACATTTTGAGATTAATATGGGTGTGTCTAAGCATAGAAGAGACCAAGAGGAACCTTCATTACCTTTTCCTAAGCAAAAGAGAATTGGAGACTTTTACTCTGTACAAATTCCAACCTCCAATCATTTTGAGATTCTGGCTGACTATAATGATGCTTTAAATAAACCAGCATTAAATGAATCAGCCTTAACCAAACAAAAAGTTGGTGATTCACACCCAGTAATTAATGACAGCTGTAAGCCGGAGGGGGCAGTGCGGAGTCCTCTAAGCAGCACTGAGTGCAACAATTCTAATGACCCATCTGATTTGATCAGCCTTGTTGCTATAACAGTTGAGCACATCTATAATCAACTAAAACTGCTGCATAGTAAAATTGATCATGCCAGTAAGCAGATCTCTTACTTTGGAAAGAGACTCCAGGAACTGGGAGAGATGGAATCTCCAAAAAGCCCCTTTTTGGATAGTTATCCCAAGACTGCCTTTCCAAAGCAAGTAACAAAGTCAACAACAGGTTACAAATTAAAATCTTCATCTGATGAGCGAGAGCAACTTTATAAACTCATCCTCTCCCCAAACAAAATCTGTTTAACCATCTGCAACTACAAGGGGAGGGGCCCTTTGTGGAACTCTATGCAACTATCCAAAAGACATTTAAGAACTTTATTCCCAGGGGAAACGGCTTGGATTGATCTACATGAGATAGATCTCTTTGATGCTTGTCCCCAGTCACAGAGGGTGCTTTTATCTTTCAGCGCAGATTCCTCAGCTTCTGTTGCAATCAAAAAAAATCTCTCATCCAAAGGAATCTTCCCTACGTGCGTCTTCAAGAATGAAATCATTCTACCCCTGATTCATCGAAAGAAATATCTAGATCTACAGGATAACTCTTCAATAGTTGCAGATAGATCAGGTGACATCTTGAATGCAAACACTTCATCCACCACAGCAAATTTGTCACCTCAGTCTTACCCTCTTAATGAATCTATGGAGGTTCTTTCTGCAACCAACATCTTGGAAGACAATATTAGAGATCAGTTTCAATCCCTTCAGTCTTATGATCAACAAGACATTTTAAAAAGACTAGACTTGTTGAAAGAAAGCCTCTTATTGAAGCAGAGTGAGCAGCAAAAGAGCTCTCCTGGGTCTTCTTCTATCGAGTTGAGAGAGCTTCAAGATGTGCCTTTGATTGACCTAGATCATCAAGATCCTCCTCACTCTTCAATTTCCATTTGCCCTCCTTTAACAAACTCGAATGTGGACAATATGATATCTACTTTCCCATCTGAGATTTCACTAACCACTTACCCCCAATCTGAAATCAGGCGGCCTTCAGAAAGGCTGGTCGTTGCTGAAATTCATCCAGCGCCCACCACGTCTATGGACAATTCCATCAATCCTAAGGATAATTTCATCTGGCCAAGCCTTTATGAACTTAGCAATTGAAGAGTAATGCAATGCAAGCAATACAAAACTAATCGCAGAATCAAATGAAGAGGCAATTGGATGGCAATAATTAAGCAACTGAAAAGTATTCAGAAAATCAAAAAGGTGATGCAAAACCTGAAATTGTATGCAGTGAATTGAAGCGAATGAAGAATAAAGCATTGCAATCACAGTGACTCAATGGCTGCATACAAGAAAATCATATTTATATTTTCAATCTTGAAGGAATATGCATGATTTTGGGTAGATGAGGAAGAGGCTTGAAGATGAAAATGAGTCTTGATGACCACGGAGGGGGGGAAGCATGATGGGTCACCCCACCTCCCAAGCCCAAAGTTTTCCACCAGTGTTAAAAATATACTACTACGTTAATTTAAAAATGTAAAAGGGAAAAGAGGAAAAAATGTTGCTGAGATGGAGGCTTTAGGTAAGCTGTTTATGAAGTCATCTTCTTCAAAGAATCTAAAGTAAATGGAGGCACAGACAGTTTGGGTATAATGAGATAATTTAAGGCATCCAGAGTAAATTCAAACAGGGCTTTTTTGTTGTTTTCCCCTGACCTTTTTGGTTAACTTTGTTTACCATTGTGTCAATTCTCATTAAAAGCTGTCTTCAAGTAAGAAGAATAACATATTTCAAGTCAAGACTTTTAGTCAACCATGGAGACACCATTCCCTCTTGGTACTCAAATCAATCCCTTTTACATTTCTTAATTTCGATTTCTTTCATTCTCTTAAAAGAGCTTCTTAATGTCATTGACCAATGTTTTTACTTTTGTAGCAAGTAAACTAGTCTCCATAAATGTGCTAAATTTAACAAGTGTCCTTAATCTGAGAATCCAAATGTTCATTTTCTTTATTAATCCTTTCAATCAAAAGCAATATCAAATCCATAGAAAATTTGTGAAGAATGGAAATCCATTTCATCTTAAAACTCCTAATCTTTAATGCAAGAAAATGAACGTTTGGATTCTCAGATTAAAGAAACTAATCCCCAAATGGAACCGAGTCAGTGAATGTGATCTATTAGAGATCACCAACTCTATTCATTCTCACACAGCTGTGGCAGGAATAATTCTTGTACAGCACCCTGTCATTAAAGTATTACACATCTCCATCATTATCCATCCAATTTACCATGATCAAAGGTCTGCTGGGTATTTCACAACCATAATTAGCCACAGCACTATTCACACAGGAAAGCTACATGAGATGTGTCACTTGGACAACAGGAAAAAACCAATTATTTCAAATAGTTTGGAAACCGTTCTGAGCAAAAGTGAAGATTTGATTCCATAAGTATTCTTCTCATACAGTGCATGCATTTGCCCATGATGAATAAGGCAGGTGTAAAAAAAATAGGCTATGCACTATGCTTAGTGATGTTCAGACACCACTGGCTTGCCTCACATCCTGTTCACCAGCAGTGAATTTGGACCCATTCTTTATGGACTGTTTGTCTGTTAATTTCTGCTTGTTCTGTGGATTGTTTCATTATATCCCTTTCTAACAGCGTTGCTATTGGCTTTCCACATATGTACATTATAGCTTATTTGAATTTGAGTCCCTGTTTCTGTCTGCTATTGGTTTTCCCACACTCACAGGTTTTTTGGGGGGAAAGAACTATGTTAACCTATTTGGTGACTGAGTGATCAGCTCGCATCTGATAATCACAATCACATAGGATAAGTCTATTGTATACATTCACAGCATCTCTCATACTGACTGGCTGCTCCTTGTGTCTACCCTAAATCAATCCCCCTCCCTTTTTCTGTGCTTGCAGATGTTTTTCCAATGTAAAACACTGACTTTTTTAAAAAAGTAGGCTGAATTAATGTTTGATCCTTTACATATATAATGAGTTTATAAGAAATCCAAACAGAAAATAAGAGTCTGATAGGAAGCAGTATGATCTGGGAAAAAATGAATGGGTGCCTGTCTGGTAGGCATTCAAGTAATTTGATTGAAAATGAGCAGAGCACATGATCAGCTCAATCTGATCATTGTAGCTGAACACCAAAAATTTGACTGCCAAACACATCCATGGTGAAATCCACAGAATTCCTAAACATAATTGTTTTACCTCTCTTCAAAGTTAATAGAAGCTACACATCACTTTTCCTAAATACCAGAATGCTTATCATACTATATTATCCCCATATTTCAGCTGATTGAGGCTGTGTGTATGAGAGAGAGATCTGACCACAGAATCTTCTAGCGATTCACATCATCCTGCCAAATAATTAGTTCTTTATCCTACACCTACAATAGTTTGCCTAAGGTATCCTTAAAGCCACTTTTCAAATAAGTCATACAGTGAACTGAGAAAGTGGGTGTAGTCTAGTCTTTAAGGGCATGAAATAAAATGCAGAAATGTCTTGATTCTAATCTCACCCATTGTGCTCAGTTTTGCACATTATATCCTGTGCATGCACTTGCTTTTTCCTCTTACATCTTCCAGCCCTTCACATCTTTCTCCTCATGCAACACCAATGTGCACAACACAAATGTTGCAAAAATAGCAGTCTTAATGTTCTGTGCATACTAATACTTCCCCCATTTTATTTAATTTTAAGAGGTCTCAGTCATTCTGCTTTTCATTTTTTTCTATTTACAATCATTCAATTTTTCATTAAATATCAGTTCATTCATATCAAGACATTTTAAATTAGAAAATATAAATATGGCTTGATCATTTAAAATCACAAGTTCCCATTCATCATTATACATAAACCATATATATATAACTATGGAGATCTTTCTAATTTGTGCAAATTATCATATTCCGGGTGAATTCTTTTTTAAAGATAAATGTTCCAGGTAAATTCTTTTCATTTTTCCTATTTTTGAAAATCATACATAATCCATAGTAATATCATTACATAAATTACAGCTGTAGAAAACAATAGTCAGTTTGAAAGTCAGTTCATTTCTACCTGACCACACTATTTTACACATTACTTCACTACTACACTGAAATAAAGGTTGTCAACTTTCTTCTTCCTACCTTGTATTCCTAAAACATTATAGCGCGGTTAATCTCACCATTCACAAAAAAATCAAACTTTTACAGGTAATCTAAGAAATTCTCCAGGTTTACAAAAATGTTTCTCAATTATATAGATCAACAGATCATGTGTTCCTAATTTGTACATTTTCTTCTGACCTATGTCCCATGATCCCTGTTTGAGTGAGCAAACAAGGAAGCCTGACAAATGTAAAATTGCCTTCTTGCTGTTGACTCAGAATCAGCTGGTAATTGAAGCCGCCCTGAGCCTGCTTTGGCAGAGAGGGCAGGATATAAATAAAAATAAATAAATAAACTGTTGCAAAATTTTTGTATCCAGCATCTAGGAGGTGCTTAATGTATTTGCGCATTGCCAGTTGATGGATGGAATGGTTTCTTGTCAGGTTGGATATTATGCCAATAAAGGTTATTGAACTAAACAGATGGGCCGAAATGCATTTGGGCTAGTGGTTATTTTATGTGTAACCAATAGGGCTGGCACAAACTGGGAAAATGGTGGTTCATGTTGATTCATTTGACTGTATGAACCACAAACTTACATGAACCACCATTTTCCTGAAATGGTTCATGGTTCATTTGGTTCAAGAGGCGGTAAATGAGACAACAAATTCATGGGGCATCTTTAATAGGCTCTCCTTCACCCACTCTTCAAGTATGGCAGAAATTGAATTTGGCATGTCCAGGTTATAGTCCACCAAAGCAGGTGCCCCCAGGAAAGCTCAGCTTCAGGTTTGGTCCCTGAAACCACAACAAAGAATGCCTTCCCAGCTGGGAAAGGGTCTAAAAAAAATGTCCCACTTTGTGGAGGGAAAAGGAGTCCCTCAAATCCTCCCCTAAAGCAGCTGTTCAGTGAACAATTCTTCTTCTGCTCTCTTGACAACTGACTCTTCTTTTTTTGTGCTGCAAAGTGAAAGCAGCTGAGTCAGGGTATGATATTATACTGGTATATAATCTACTTCCATGGAGCACAGTGGAAGCTCCATTGTTAGCTCCCAGAGCTGCCAATCAAGCTATGGACAACTGTTTTGGGTTTTTCTAGGGCTCTACGCAAGTCTACCTCCAGCATTGCCTAGGAATCAATTGAATTGGTGCCAGACTGTCTGGAGAATGAACTGCAAAAAAATGAACCACCCAAACTTCCATGGAGAAAAGGCGGTTCATTTTTGTGTTTGGGAATGACGTGATCAAATGAACTGGTTTGTAAAGAACCACAAACCATGGTTCATTTTTTGGGTTCATGCCCATCCCTAGTAATCAATATTTTGGTCAGTTATTGTACATACAACTTATATTTCCAAATACAATTTCCCTCAGTGGAACAGGCTTCCTCAAGTGGTGATGGGCTCTCCTTCCTTGAAGGTTTTTAAACAGAGGCTAGACAGCCATCTGACAGCAATGCTGATCCTGTTAACTTAGGGCAGGGTATTTGTGAAGCTCCTGCACTGTGCAGGGGGTTGGACTAGATGACCCTGGGGTCCCAACTCTATGATTCTACGATATTTGTCACTGTTTGCTATGTGGATATATTGTGATACCCACTATCTCATTGTTTTAATCTACATTTGAAGTATGTTTTTAATCTGCAGTTACTGTATCCTTTGTAACAAATAGATGTGTTTTAGCTGCTCAGTCTTCTATGTTCCTGACTTGTTTCTCAGGCTGGTTTTTTCCCCTCCCCCCCTCCTTTGCTGTTTCCTAATCTGAGAAATTCACCAGGTTTACAAAAATGTTTTTGAGAGGGAGAGGACAAAGAATACCCATTCTATAAGCAGTTAAAAAAAATGATAACCCTGTTCCCCCTCATTGTGACTTCCTCAAACTGTTCCAGCCAGTGTATCCAACACAAAATGCCTCCGCGTTACCAATGAAAAGGACCAATTTTGTTGCGGCTCTTACTTTGCAAGTTGCATTAATGTAATAGATTTCAGTTCCCTAATTAACTACATTAGTCAATTACCCCACAGGAAGCCATCTCCACTTACAGAGCAAAATTAGCGATGGATCACAAAGAAGGATATTAGAATTCTGCTGAACCAAGTAGGAGTCTAGTAGCACCTTTAAGACCAACAAAGTTTTATTCAGGATGTTAGCTTTCGTGTGCATGCACACTTCATCAGATGATGAAATGGGGTACAGTGAGCAGTGCTACATATAGCTAGTGGGCAGTGGTTAAGCATGTAAAATGGTACAAAGTTAGAATCCAATGGCAAAATACTGAAATTTACAAATTGAAAGAATAGCAAATTCTGCTGAATTAGAGTTGATCTAGCCGAGCATTTTAGTTTTGAAAGTGAGTACCTATATGCTCCCAGAAAGTATATAAGAAAGTTACGAAGGCTATATCACCATCCTGTGATGGTCACAAGCACCTGGAATTAGAAGTATACTGCCTCTAAATATGTAGGTTGCGTTTAGTCATCAAGGCTAAGAGTCATTGATAAATCTATTTTTCATCATTTAAAAGATATTGAGAGCCCGTGCGTATAGTGGTTGGCGTGTCAGACCAGGATCTGGAAGACCCAGGTTCAAATCCCGACTCTGCCATGGAAGCTTACTAGGTGAGCCTGCTTCGGTGGGGAGGGCGGGATATAAATAAAATGATTGATGGGTTGGGGGGCCCCAGATCTGAGGAGTTATTATGAGGCATTTCAATTAAAAGCATTGATGGAAATAGCAGAGGAAAGGGAGCGGAAATGGGTAAGAGTAGAGAATGAGGCAAACAACGGAATAGGAAAACTAGAGGTTTTTACAGGACGTAAGATTAAAGTCAACATATTAGAAACAGGACCGAGGAAAACAGCTTTGATGATTTGGAGAAAATGGCAATTAAAATGGTTAAAGGGAACGTCTAAACAAACCCCATTAGAGGCTTTAGATGAGAAGAGTGGGGATAAGAGATGGTGCAGGCTACTCAGGTAAAAAGGGTATAGTAAGGTAGAAGATATGTTATGTGGGTGGACACTTAAACCATTGCAAATGTTATATGATCAAATAGGTAGGAAATATTGGTTGAAAATAGTAGGGTTATATAATAGAATTAGGAAGATAATAGAAGATAGAATGGTGACTGAAGGAGAACCAATGGAGGAGCTGTTGAAAGGGATGATAAAAACAAAGAAGGGAATGGTAGGAAGGATACATAGGAAAATGATGATGGAGAGGGAGGAGATAAAAAATGTAGTTAAAAAAATGGAGTGCAGAAACTAATTTAGCAGATAAAGCATTTGACAATCTCAAGAAAGGTATACATGAGCTCAAAATGCATACATTTAGAGAATTGGAGTTAAAAAAATTTATAAAATTGTATAGAATGCCAGCAATGTTAGCCAATATGTTCCCAGGTCTGAATTCAAATTGTTGGCATTGTGGAAAGAAAAAAGGATGGTACTCCCACATGTGGTGGGAATGCTTAGAAGTCCAAGCTTTTTGGGAGAAAGTAATAGAGCACATTTATAAGTTTTTCACTATAAGACCAAAGATAGATCTAGACTTAATGTTTGGGAGCATACTAAATAAACACGGAGTTAAAAAAGAAGATCTAGACTTATTCAAGGCAATGGTGTTAGCTGGTAAGGCAGTAATAGCCTTTGGCTGGAAGGACAAAACTAAATGGATGGGACAAAACTGGCATAATTATTTATTTGAATATATTCAATCAGATATTATAGTTATAATTAATCAAGATGAGCAATGGGAGTCAAAAATAAGAAGGATAAAGGAGAAATGGTATTCATATTTAAAGTGGTCACTAGAGGGTCAACGGCAGGACATTCGGTGGAAACTCCTTAATTTGTGCCCCTGGCTAGAAAGATGAGTACCCAAGGGAGGGAGGGAGGGATCGGGGAAGAAATATAGAGTGATGATTGTAATGGAAGACAGAAATCTTAGGTACTAAAACATTCCCATATCTCCTATTAGGACAGGAAGAGCCCGGCAGTGATAAGAAAAAGAAGATGAAGAGGAAAAGGATCTAATAAGGCCTAGAAGAGGAAGTAGAATAAAGATTGGCTGTATTCACTTGAAGGCAAGAAGGCCTCAATATGGACCGAAATAAGAACATTTAGACTGAAAGGACTGAACAAGAATATTTAGTAAAAGGGGATGGAGGACTAGATGTATATTCTGTATGAGAAGAAGGATAAGTTTGATGTAAAGGATCAAAAATAATAAAATATATTCATATTAAAAAAATGATTGATTGATTGATTGACCTTGGGCCAGTCACACACTCTCAGCCTATCCTACTTCACAGGGTTGTTGTGAGGGAAAAATGGGAAGGACTAACCTTGTACGGTCCTCTGAGCTCTCTGCAGGAAGGGCGGGGTAAAAAAAATGTCCTATCACATGACCATCACCACATCTTGTGGCAGCGAATTCCATCAGTTAATTATACATTGTGTAAAGGAATATTTCCTTTTGTCTGTCCTGAATTGACTGCACACTCCTCTGAGATGTGTTACTACTCAGGGAATGGTAGCTTAATGATTGATTAGGGCTGTAAAATGGTCTAGCGGATAGAAGTGTAACCAACGAATGTACCAGGAGCACTTCAAAATATCCAAGTGCTATGTTCCTACTACCCTTTATACAATACCAGTCCCTCACATACCTCTAATGGAGAGCTAGTGTTATGTACAGGTTGGACTAGGAGTTGGAAGAGCTGAGTTCCAATCCTCCTCCTTAATTCATTCATTATTGTAAGGCAGTGGGTATTGTATAGCCAAGAGATCTAAAGATTTTTCTGGCACCCAGAAACTTTAGCTTTTTCTGTGGTGAGCTAGGCTTATTTTGGGGGCTGAGAGAACTGTGACTGGCCTACGGTCACCCAGATGGCTGCATGTGAAGGAGTGGGGAATCAAACCCAGTTCTCAGATTAGAGCCCACCACTGTTCACCACTACAAACCAAACTGGCTCTGTCCTCCTCTTGCTGTAAAATCTCACTGCATGACTAGAGAGCTAGAGTGGCGTAGCTGCTAGAGCAGGGGTGGCCAAACTGTGGCTTGGGTGCCACATGTGGCTCTTTCACACATATTGTGTGGCTCTTAAAGCCCCCACTGCCCCGTTGGCCAGATTGGAGAAGGCATTTGTCTCTTTAAATCACTTCTTCAAGCCAAGCCAGCTGGCAGCATAGATTTAAAGTTTCCTTCCTTCCAGTTCATGTCTTGCCGCTCTCAAACATTTGATGAGTATTCTATGTAGCTCTTACATTAAGCAAGTTTGACCACCCCTGTGCTAGAGCATCAGGCTAGGACCTGGAAGACCCAGGTTTGAATCATCACTCTGCCATGGAAACTCACTCGCTCTGGGCCTGTCATCTACACTCAGCCTCACAGTATTGGAAGAATAAAATGGAGGGGAGGATAATTACATAAGCCACTTTGGGTCCCCGTTGGGGAGACATAAATGAAGAAAATAACTAACTTCTAGTGCAATCCTAAAAACAGTTAAGGGTGTAACTCTACTTAGGACTGCACTGAGTCTTTCTGCTTGCGGGTTGTTGTTAAGACAAACATGGGGTGGGGGGAGAGAAAACCTTTTTTAAATGAAGGCTAGAAAGAATGCTGGAAAAGCATATAGAACTAGTCACCACCATCTGTGTTTCGATTATCCATGTCTCACAAAGCATTTGTTGTTTGTGGCAGGGAGGTGTGTCTTTTTTTTTAAAGTTCCCATAAGCAGTACCAAGGAGAGCAATCAAAAACTAATTGCATTGAAAAGGTAATACATGAACGTGCATTCAAAACATACACATGTTTGTGTGACCTGATGCAGTTATATTATGCACACCAGTGACGGAGTGAGTGCAATTAATTGCCTCAATTAAAATGTAAAGGAAGTAGCTGTTCCCAAATAAATCTGATAAAGAGCATGCTATCTTCGCTTGCAGCAGCTTGAGCAAGTGACTCCCCTGGCCAGTAGCCAAACTGGTAGTTTTGGCCAGGGCTTTTTTTTTTTAGAAAAAGCCCAGCAGGAACTCATTTGCATATTGGGCAACACCCCCTGACATCACCATTGTTTCACACAAGGCTTCTTTGTAGAAAAAGCCCGGCTGGAGCTCATTCGCATATTACGCCACACCCCTTCATGTCAAATTCTGTGTGTTCCTGCTCAAAAAAAGCTCTGGTTTTGACTAAAGCGGGATCAGCTGAGCTGAGAAGTTGGGATTCTTAACTCTTTCACAGACTGCACTGACCAGGGTGTAGTTCAGGGGTAGCCAACGGTAGCTCTCCAGGTGCTTTTTGCCTACAACTCCCATCAGCCCCAGCCAGCATGGCCAATGGCTGGGGCTGATGGGAGCTGTAGGTAAAAACACATCTGGAGAGCTACAGTTGGCCACCCCTGGTGTAGATGGTTGGTAGTCCTCAGGCAGGGTATGAAGAAGAGCAAAGAGACTGGCCAAGTTTTAGCGGTATGCTGAAGGCAGAGGTCAGAGGAGGGATTTTGCAGCTGGTGTGGATGAAGTGGGTTGCCAGCTCAGGGTTGAGAAATTCCTACAGATCTGGGGGTGTAGACTGGAAAAGGAAGGGTTTGGAGGGGGGAAAACACAGCAATAGGGTTGCCAATCCCCAGGTGGGATTCAATATTACGGTACACCTGTGTCTATCAGGAAACAGGATATACAGGCAGCAGGATATGTTACCACTTCGTTATAGCATTGAATATGGACCTTTTTTTGGAACCGGTGAAATGATTTCTGGACATTGAGCTCAGTTGAGTCACTTGAATTTTGTTTAAAAGATATTCTGGAAAGATCCAATGAATTAAGCATTTCAAAGGACTGCATGCATTTATGCAAAGCTTTTAATTTCACAGTGTTTTTTCTTTTTCTTATCAATCCATACACTGTGGCTTCCAGTTTTGGTCTTAATCCCCAGGTGGGGGCAGGGGATCCCCCGGTTTGGAGGCCCTCCCCCCACTTCAGGGTCATCAGAAAGCAGGGAGGGAGAAAATGTCTGCTGGGCATTTTGTTATTCCCTATGGAGACCAGTTCCCACAGGGTATAATGGAGAATTGATCTGTGGATATCTGGGGCTCTGGGGGGGGGGGGATTTGAGGTAGAAGCATCAAATTTTCAGCATAGCATCCAACACATGTCCTCAAAACACCCTCCACGTTTCAAAAAGATTGGACCACGGGGCCCAGTTCTATGAGTCCAAGAAGAAGGTGCCCCTATCCTTCACTATTTCCAATGGAGGGAAGGCATTTAAAAGATGTGTGGTCCCTTTAAATGTGGTGGCTAGAACTACCTTTAGAGTTCAATTATGCTTGTCACAACCTTGCCCCTGGCTCCACCCCCACAGTCCCCAGATATTTTTTTTTTAATTGGACTTGGCAACCCTAAATATATAACGCCATAGAACCCACCTTCCAAAGCAGACATTTTCCCTGATCTCTGTAATCTGGAGACCAGCTGAAGTCCTGGGGCATCTTCAGGCCCTGCCTGGGGGATGGGGTGGCATTCAGTGTTCCCTCTAAGCTGAGTTAGCGTGAGCTAGCTCAGAAGAAGAAGAAGAAGAAGATATTGGATTTATATCCCGCCCTCCACTCCGAAGAGTCTCAGAGCGGCTCACAATCTCCTTTACCTTCCTCCCCCACAACAGACACCCTGTGAGGTGGGTGGGGCTGGAGAGGGCTCTCACAGCAGCTGCTCTTTCAAGGACAACCTCTGCCAGAGCTATGGCTGACCCAAGGCCATTCCAGCAGCTGCAAGTGAAGGAGTGGGGAATCAAACACGGTTCTCCCAGATAAGAGTCCGCACACTTAACCACTACACCAAACTGGCTCTCCATTTTTTGTCTCATACATTTTTAGTCTTCAGCTCACTTTTCTTTCTTTTTTAGCTCAGGAAGGATGGCCCCAGAACACAATAATTTATGCAGTCGCTCACCACTTTAATGCCAGTAGCTCACAAAGTAGAATCTCTGCTCACAAGAGTCTTCAGCTTAGAGGGGACGTTGGTGGCAACCCTGTGTATAAGTGTGGTGATGTTACCTAGGTGGAACCATTGCTCAGTGGTAGACCATCTGCTTTGCACACAGAACATCCCAGGTTCAGTTCCCAGCATCTCCAATTAAAAGGATTGAGCAGTGGGTGCTGTGAAAGACCTCTCCTTGACAACCTGGAGAGCTGCTGCTGGTCAAAGTAGACAAGACTGACCCTGATTCAGTATAAGGCAACTTCACAGGTTCACAAATGAGGTGCCACCACAGGAAAGGCTCTCTATAAGGTGAGCACATGCGTAAAGTCTTTGCACAACTGGAGGAGGATCTCTGGAGAAGATCTGAGCTGGGGAGAGCATGCATACCGGAGAAGGGAGCGCACAGGTTCTCACAGTGGGCCAAGAGGTGGTCCATTCCAAAGGTTATGCTATTCATGCAGGAAATACTGATGGAAAATTCCCTTTTGAAATTAAAGACAGAAGAAGATATTGGATTTATATCCTGCCCTATACTCTGGATCAGAATGATCACCGTTTCCTTTACCTTCCCCCACACACAACAGACACCCTGTGAAGTGGGGGAAGCTGAGAGAGCTCTCACAGAAGCTGCCCTTTCAAGGACAATTCCTGCAAGAGCTGTGGCTGACCCAAGACCATTCCAGCAGGTGCAAGTGGAGGAGTGGGGAATCAAACCTGGTTCTCCCAGATAAAAGTCCACACACAACCACTACACCAAACTGGCTCTCAGAGCAGAACTGGATAGGGATAGATGTCAAAGGAATCATATATCTCAGGGGTGGCCAACGGTAGCTCTCCAGATGTTTTTGCCTACAACTTCCATCAGCCCCGCCAGCATGGCCAATGGCTGGGGCTGATGGGAGTTGTAGGCAAAAAACATCTGGAGAGCTACCGTTGGCCACCCCTGATATATCTGGTGAGACAAAAAAAACCCCAACATTCTCCAGATATATCCTTCCCAACCGTCATAATGCCAATTTCTATTACCATTAATATTGATAAAACATTGATGAATGCTTATGCATGCCTTGTATGGTCCAACTACATTTATTGAGTGCCTAAGCCTTGAGTTATCAACAGTATCCCAATTGCACAATGCATCCTGTGTATCAAGGTCATCACAGCATTTAACGCCCTTGTCACATCTATGCCACATAAAACATTTGATTTCTGACCTCTGGGGCTGTAGGCAGATTTTTATTGCTTCTTTGTAAAGCCTGAGGGTTTTGGTTTTTTGTTTTCTTTCATTGCATGGGAGTCAACCACATCACTTTCAAGCAGAGGGCATGCACCCAGACACCACACACAAAGGGAAGCCAGATTTCTGGCTCCATTCCATCACCATTTCTGTCGCTACTGTGTAAGAGCTTCACAGCACAAACTCAGCTAAAGTGCATGTGTTTAAGTGGTTGTTAGGAACAGATACAAATCTTAATGGAACTTTCTTTTTTCTCTATGTCATTTGTTCAAAATTTAAAATAAAAAGCATTAAAGAGATATAGGGTGGGTCATGAAGAAATGAATAATAAAGGAAGCTGACAGGAAGAAAGCTGATGCATTCAAAATGCAGAACTGGAGGAGAGTTTTAAACTCTCTGAAGGCCCTTAGGCAGTCAAAATCTTGGGAGGCCCCTCGCAAATTATCTCAGAGTCGGAGCACCTGCCCCACTGCAGCTTGCGGCACCTTCTCAAAAGCTCCTTTGACAAAACTGTGGGGGAGAGGCAGAGAGAGGCAAACTTGGCAACAATGCTAGCAGCAGCCTCACCAGGCAAACCGGGCAAAGAGCAGCTCAGCTGCTGGATGTACATGCAGGCTCTGAGGGCAGCAATCAGGAGGGAAACTGAGGGGGGACCCGGCCCAGGGCCCCTAAAGGCATGGGGGCCCATAGGCCAGTGCCTACTTGGCCTAATTGCTAATCTGGCCCTGACAGCTCCTGTGGACCACCAAAAAAACAAGTAAGTGGGTTAAGAATATAAGAACATAAGAGAAGCCATGTTGGATCAGGCCAATGGCCCATCCAGTCCAACACTCTGTGTCACACAGTGGCCAATACACACACACACACTCTGTGACTAATAGCCACTGATGGACCTCTGCTCCATATTTTTATCCAATCCCCTCTTGAAGCTGGCTATGCTTATAGCTGCCACCACCTCCTGTGGCAGTGAATTCCACGTTAATCACCCTTTGGGTGAAGAAGTACTTCCTTTTATCCGTTTTAACTTGACTGCTCAGCAATTTCATCGAATGCCCATGAGATCTTGTATTGTGAGAAAGGGAGAAAAGTACTTCTTTCTCTACTTTCTCCATCCCGTGCATAATCTTGTAAACCTCTATCATGTCACCCCGCAGTCGACGTTTCTCCAAGCTAAAGAGCCCCAAGCGTTTTAACCTTTCTTCATAGGGAAAGTGTTCCAAACCTTTAATCATTCTAGTTGCCCTTTTCTGGACTTTTTCCAATGCTATAATATCCTTTTTGAGGTGTGATGACCAGAATTGTACACAGTATTCCAAATGAGACCGCACCATCAATTTATACAGGGGCATTATGATAATGGCTGATTTGTTTTCAGTTCTACATCAAATGAAGCCTTCACTCTCCCTAGAAGCTAAAATGATCAAACTGAGGCTTGTCATTCTTTGGTCACATCAGAAGTCAAGAGTCACAGGAAAAGTCAATAACTGAGGGCAGCAGACAAAGAAGAAGACCAAACAAGAGATGTGTTGACTCAATCAAGGAAGACACAAGAGCCCTCAGTTTGCAAGACCTGAGCAAGGCTGCTAACAATAGGATGGTTTGGAGGCCATTAATTCATAGGGTCACCTTAAGTCAGAAGCGACTTGACGGCACTTAATACACACACATGAACAGGGCAAAACGTTATCATCAGTGGTTAGTAGAGATTGCCCTGCACCCCTCTGCAGCTTGGTGCTGTTGTTTTTAATATACATATTAAATCACTTTGTTGCTGTTCAGTCGCACAGTCAAGTCCGACTCTTTGCGACCCCATGCACCAAGTCACGCCAGGTCCTCCCCTCTTCCACCATCCTCCAAAGCCCACTCAAATTCATGCTAGTCACATCAGTAACGCTGTCCAGCCATCTCATCTTTTGCTGTCCCCTTCGCCTTTTGTCTTTCCCAGCATCAGGGTCTTCTCCAGTGAGTGCTCCCTTCTCATTCGGTGGCCAAAGTACTTGAGCTTCAGCATCTGACCTTCCAGGGAACAGTCAAGTTTGATTTCCCTTAGGACTGAGTGATTTAATCTTCTTGCAGTCCAAGGTATTCTCAAGAGTCTTCTCCAGCACCACAATTCGAAAGCATCTCTTCTTCTGCACTCGGCCTTCCTTATGGTCCAACTCTCACAGCCATACATTACTACTGGGAATACCATCACCTTGACTATACGGACTTTTGTTGGTAGGGTGATGTCTCTGCTTTTTATTACACTGCCTAGGTTTGTAATAGCTGTCCTCGCAAGGAGCAAACGTCTTTTAATTTCATGGCTGCAGTCACCATCTGCAGTGATCTTGGATCCCAGGAATGTGAAGTCAGTAGGAATGTATAAATCTGTTCTTTTTCATTTCTTTCTGTGTGTCATCATTGGTTGCATCCACACATCACTGGACATTGTGCTATCCCTACACTACAGCAAACATTCATACAACTGGATTTTCCTATGTGAGCAAGGCAATCCAGAAGGTGAATGACTGTACATGTGCAATATCCAAGAATGCACAACTGTGAACTTGTCCATTCTATCCATTTTTGTTGCCAGTATTCCCAATTTGTTTGCATTTTCATGGCATTTTTACAACACTGTGCACTGTTTTTGCCATTGTATATACCAGAACCCCATGGCACAGAGTGCTAAGCTGCAGTACTGCAGTCCAAGCTCCGCTCATGACCTGAGTTTGATCCTGGCGGAAGCTGGGTTCAGATAGCCAGCTCAAGGCTGATTCAGACTTCCATTCTTCTGAAGTTGGTAAAATGAGTACCCAGCTTGCTGTAGGTAAAGTGTAGATGACTGGGGAAGGCAATAGCAAACCACCCCATTAAAAGTCTGCCAAGAAAATGTCCTGATGTCACATCACTCCATGTAACGACCCAGTGGTAACGACCCAGTGGTTGCACAGGGGGGACTACCTTTACCTTTTATGTTATATACCAGTTTATGTTATATACCAGTTAGCATCACATATACACTAGAAGCAAAAAAAAAAAGGCATTCAGTTCACTGGCAATATTTTTATCGGGTGTTATGAATAGGTTCCAAAAAATGCAGATTCATTCCAAGCAGGAATAAAGACCTATGGAAACTGGAATTTTCAGATCTAAAAAAGCTTGTTCATGGAGTTCAGGAACACCTTTGCCACACTCCAGAGCCAACTGAATGCACCTGTTTGGTGATGCCACTTAGCAAACATGTTCTAGCTGCATGACAAAGGCTTCAGGTGCCCCGTCAATCTGACATCTTGTAGGTGGGAAAATATGCGTCAGCAGCATGGAGGAGCACAATTGCTCGACGAAGCAGAGGCAGCAAAAAAGGTGAATTTAGCAGCCTGTAATGGCAATGCAGGTGCAGTGCACCATTTGGAGATGTACTCATTTCCAAAGAGAATTTTGGGGCTTAAATACAGAAGAGGACGACCAAGGTGGCTCCAGTGAGGAAAAGCTGGAAAGTATGGAATCTTTCAGTTTAGAAAAGAGATGGCTAAGGCCAAGAGGGACATGAGAGTGGATGGAGAGAAGAAGAAAGAAGGAACAAGGGAGAAGGAGGAGGAGAAGAATTGGATTTATATCCCACCCTATATTCTGAATCTCAGAGTGGCCTACAATCTCCTTTGAAGACTTCCTCTTGTGCTAGAACTCAGGGGGATCAAATGCATTTGATGGGCAGTAAATCCAGGAAAGGCAAATGGAAGCATTTATTCAATGAATGATTCGAATATGGAATTCACCGCCAGAGGATGTAGTGATGACCACAAGCATAGGCAGCTGGAAGAAGGGACCTGACAGATTCATTAAGGAGAGGTCTATCCATGGTTACTACCCATGGAGACTAAAGGGAACCACCTCATTCAGAGGCAGTCAGCCTCTGAATACCATTGCCAGGAGGCAACATCAGGAGGAGCCCTCAGCTCCTGTGCCCTCCTGTTGGCTCTCCAGAGTAACTAAGATAAGATGTATGAGACAGGATGCTGGACTAGATGGATCACCAGTCTGATCCAGCAGAGCCTTGCTCTTCTGTTCTTATGACTGTTCCATACCTCTCTCCTGAGGCTGCACTTGATTAGTAACATTTTGAAACCATAATTGGCTGCCCTAACAAGGATGCTGTGAATTTTCCCCTTAACAAGTTCAGCAGTCAAACTTACTGTGTTCAAATGTCTCTATCAGACATGAGCCAATCACCCAGATTGTTCAAGCTAAGGCTGAACACCCATAAATGCCTGTCAAATAGGTTTGCATTGCATTTTTGCAAAACTGCGTGTATGTGAAGATGCTGCCATTACAAAGCAGTTGGACAACATCAGAATCAATACAGACTAATGCTTGAGGCTCTTTAGCCTGGAGAAACATCGACTGATAGAGGTTTACAAGATTATGCATGGGATAGAGAAGGTAGAGAAAGATGTACTTTTCTCCCTTGCTTACAATACGAGAACTCATGGACATTAAATGAAATTGCTGAGCAGTTGGGTTAGAACTGATAAAAGGAAGTACTTCTTCACCCAAAGGGTGAATTCACTGCCACAGGAGGTGGTGGTGGCTACAAGCATAGCCAGCTTTAAGAGGGGATTGGATAAGAATATGGAACAGAGGTCCATCAGTGGCTATTAGCCACAGCGTATTGCTGGAACTCTGTCTGGGGCAGTGATGCTCTGTATTCTTGGCGTTTGGGGCGGCACAGTGGGAGGGCTTCTAGTGTCCTGGCCCCACTGGTGGACCTCCTGATGGCACTTGGGTTTTTTTGGCCATGTGACACAGAGTGTTGGACTGGATGGGCCATTGGCCTGATCCAACATAGCTTCTCTTATGTTCTTACTATGCCAAAGGGTAGGATTTTATTATAATATAGCACTTATGGCTAAGTTGCCTTGACTTGGATGGCCTAGGCTAGCCTGATCTCATCAGATCTAAGCAGGGTCATTCCTGGTCAGTGTTTGGATGAGAGACCACCAAGGAAGTCCAAGATCACAATGCAAAGGCAGGCAATGGCAAACCACCTCTGAACATCTCTTGCCTTGAAAATCTTATGGGATAACTCTAAGTCAGCTTGACATTACTTGCCACCTCTTCCATGGCCAATTTATCCATTAAAGCAAGTGCCCCACTGAACAAAACAGATACACAGCAAGGACCACTGGGGTGGGGAGGCTAAGAAGAATTCAACTAGGCTGCGTGAGAACATCCAAGTGCAAAAAGCCCACTTTGCTGTATAGCTAGGAAGGAATACAGCGAAGCAGCCTACCAAACAGCTACGAACAGATGGACAAATATTCGAACCTATCATCAAAAAATCAGCTCTCTCTTCACAACCAGCAAACAGGATGACAGCCAAACTGATGGGTGTTCAAGCATCCTTAACATGATATGCTTCCAGTTTGGAGAGCCATTTTGGTGTAGTGGTTAAGTGTGCAGACTCTTATCTGGGAGAACCGGGTTTGATTCCCCACTCCTCCACTTGCACCTGCTGGAATGGCCTTGGGTCAGCCATAGCTCTGGCAGAGGTTGTCCTTGAAAGGGCAGCTGCTGTGAGAGTCCTCTCAGCCCCACCCACCTCACAAGGTGTCTGTAATAATAATAATAATAATAATAATAATAATAATAATAATAATCAATTTGTATCCCGCCCTCCCCACCGAAGCAGGCTCAGGGCTGCTCACATAGCATAATATAAAATACAAACATTACAATAATAAAAGCACACTGTTTACACAACATATTACATTTTTTCAATTCACTTATATATACTATTACATTAAAACCATCAGATTCAGTTCCAGCAAATTAGTTTGGTGCTACAGTCTCGATGTTACTCATCTTACAATTTTATGTGACAACAGTACAATAGGTTCCACATTAAGAAAAAGCCAGCTGAAAGAGGGTAGTCTTGCAGGCTCTGCGGAACTGGGGGGGGGGGGGGGCGGTTGTTGGCGGGAGGAGGTAGAGGAGATTGTGAGCCGCTCTGAGACTGAGATTTGGAGTGGAGGGCAGGATATAAATCCAATATCATCATCTTCTTCTTCCTGAATCAGAATACAGATATCAGAATACCTTAGGCAGGGGTTTTTTTTCATTGGGGGACATTAAAAAATTTAGGAGGCAGGTCACCTAATTAAAATTGATTACATTAAAGTTAATCTACCTTCCACCTCACCTTGGATTCCGGGAAGGCTCTGCACCGCCTCTTCTCCTGCAGTGGAGCCAGGAGTTGCAGCAGAACTGGATGGTGACCTGACCCCGGGAGGAGACCTGACTACTCTTTCTTTCTTCTTCCTCCTGCTTACAGAAGGAGCTCTATTGAAGCTGAGCAGCTACAAACAGTGCCAGCTATGAGGAGCTGTAATTTATAATACTGGGGAGATTGGGTGGGGGTGGAACCAAATCAAGCAGGAGTGCTGCCAAATCAATAGAAGGCACTACTTGCGCTGCCCCACCACTGGTTACAGCCAGGGCTTTTTTGGTAGAAAAAGCCCAGAAGGAACTCATTTGCGCATTAAGCCACACCCCCTGACATCACCATTGTTTCAGACAGGGCTTTTTACAGAAAAAGCCCAGAAGGAACTCATTTGCATATCAGGCCACACCCCCTGACACCGAGCTAGCTGGAACTGCGTTCCTGGGCATTCCTGCTCAAAAAAACCCCTGGCTGCAGCCCTGATACAGATCCTAATAGAATATATTAGGTATAGGCTTCCTTAGCACAGAAAGGCATCCTTGGCAGACTATCTCATTTAATGCATCTTGCTGCATGGATTTTTTTTTCTGATGCAAGCTAGCTGGTCCTTCTCAGTGGTGGCACCCCAGTTGTGAATAATTCTCTCTCTCAAGCCACCAAGGCCAGATCCACGCTATTTGTAGGAAAGCTGTTAAAGCATTGTTTTCATTCTTCCAAGCTGGCCTGAATATTGTTAATTCTGGCTGTTGGTCTCACTGATATCTTTTGCATTGCCTCTCCTCATTAATGTGGTGGTATTCATAGGACACTTCCACTTTTTGTTTGATTGGCACCCTCCTGGGCCCTGGGTTGGCAAGGAAACCAGGGATGTAGGTTCTATATTTATATAAAACTGAATTGTTTCAACAGGCCTTTAATATCTAACAGGAGAGGACAGCCACACTACACTGCTGAGCGACATCATTTATGAGGCATTAAGACCACCACAAGATCACTGTCAGAAGTGGCTGAGTCAAGGCAGCCAACCCTAAAATTTTGGAGTCAAGAAGGGACTGCCCATTGCATGCAAGCGGGGGTGGGGGTCTTCCACCTCCCTCTCCCCCACTCTGGCACTTTGCAGCCAGCAGCTACATCTGTCCCGTCCCCCCCCCCCCCCCGGCCCACTCCGCATGGTTTCCTCCATCTCCCTCATCTCTGCCTGCTGCTTTTGCTGCTGCAGTGCACTGTGCCCTCCTCAGCTCTCCTAGATCCAGCTGCCACTGGTGATGCTTCACTGACTTAGCCATGGCAAAAAGAAAAAAGCAGGCTGCATCCTGGCGGGCCTTCCGGAAGTCAGGGGGCCCTGCCTGGAAGTGGCTACAGGCCTGACTGTTCTGTAATTTCACTTGCTGAATTGTTTGGGGGTTAAATGAAGGAGGGGAGAATCTTGCCTGCTCCTGGGAAGATGAACGGGACAAAAATCAGATTGCTTTTTAATAGAAACAAACAATCCACCCAGAATACCACATAATCAACACACTTCCGTTGGATTCAGCCAGCTTTTTGACTCATTGTCATGAATTTCTCCTTCCTTCTTCATCCACATGGCTTTTGTACTGCCTGAGGACTGCCATGGCCCTTTTCCTTGTTGGTGGGCTAAAGGAAAGCCCACCTTCCCTTTTCACCAGCAGGAGAAAGAAAAGACTGGATCCAGCCTTCTAAAACAACGGTGCCATTTTTTACAAGGGAAAGCAGGATTATAGAGTTTTGAAGTTTTGTTGCAATATTATTCTCCACACACACACACCCCAAAATATGATTAAATCCAACCCATGAAAAACAAGTGCATTCTCTCTGAATAACTGCTTTGTTCTTATTGAAAATGAACCAATTTTATCTCCCCTCTTCCCCCCAAAAAAATTACTAATCAGGGAACCTAGCTAAGGAATGGATCTTCCAGTTTGACCTCAACGGACCTGAAAAAGAATTCTGCAAAGACACAGTACCGATGGCATTTTATCCCTCACTGGTGGTTAAAAATATGCTTCTCCATATTTACGTTGGAGGTGCTACTCAAGCAGAATTTATTAATATATTTTGGAATTGTACAAAAATGCAATTGTGGATAAGAAGATGATGATATTGGATTTATATCCCACCCTCCACTCCAAATCTTAGAGTCTCAGAGCGGCTCACAGTCTCCTTCCTCCCCCACAACAGGCACCCTGTGAAGTGGGTGAGGCTGAGAGGGCTCTGGCAGAAACTGCCCTTTCAAGGATAGCTCTGCAAAAACTATGGCTGACCCAAGGTCATTCAAGCAGCTGCAAATGGAAGAGTGGGGATTCAAACATGGTTCTCCCAGATAAGAGTCTGCACATTTAACCACTACACCAAACTGACAAGACAGAATGTATCCTTGACCTGGATTGTCTAAACTAGCCTAATCTCACCAGATCTCATGAAGCTAAGCAAGGTTAGCCTTGGTTAGTACTCAGATGGGAGACCACCAAGAAAAGTCAAGGATCCCTATGTAGAGACAGGCAATGGCAAAACACCTCTGAACATCTCTTGCCTTGGAAACCTCACAGGGTCACCATAGGCTAGTTGTGACTTGTGTTTTGACTATCCTTCCCACCTCCAAGAGATGGTTCTAGGCTGATAGGTTAACCTGAAAAGATTTTGCTATGCTGTACAAAAGGAAAAAACATAGGGATCAGATTTTGAAACAGTCTTGTTTACAGCAGCTGGATTATGCATTGCTGTGAAACTGAAAAATACCCTAATCCTTTTTCAGGTATGGTGCCAGATGGTACAGAAAATTGTTCTTAGGACAAAATAGACTTCTTATGCAAGCTCTAAGAAACTGTTCAGTAATCCATTAAATAGTTTTGTTAGCAAATGGTATAGGCTTACAGCATTTTAGGAATGACACGTTCCAAGATAAATCATATCCTAAAATGTAATTTTTGATAGGATTTGATTTTTTTTTTCATGTAATGTTATTTATGTTGCTGACTGAATGAGAAAAAATTGAAAAAGATTTTTTTTAAAAAAAAGGTATAACGTGATTAGTTCCTTGTGATTCTCCCACATGTCTGGCTAGTCTTTATCTCCATGTGGGTGTTATCTTTACCAACACATCAATCCAGAGGTGGGGGTGGAGATAACTCTTAACTAGCTGTCCTTATAATTGGCAACTTTTCCGCCAAGTGTGTCTGCCGGTGCTGTTTAGTCATCTCCAAAGCCATAGGGAAGACGCAAGCAAGGAACAGCTACTTCCAATGGGAGAATCCAAAGCTTTCAGTCCTGCATCCAGGCAAAGAAGATCAGGGTCCTGTTTCAAGTCCATAGCATGTATTTTGATCACAGTTTGCCTTTTTCCAGCCTTATTCCTGGGCGCCATTTGCCATCAGTACTTCACCGCTGTCCTGCCTCCGGGAATCGACCAGCCACTTAAGGTCCGCTTCTATCACACTTTCTTCATGGCAATCGTTGCCTTGGTAAGTTTTTTTTCTTTTTTCGGATTTTCCAAGAAGAGGAGGGAAGGTTTCATGTCAAGGATTTAAGTGAAGGTGATATTTTTAACCAAGATAAAATTTGATTGGATGTGCTATTGAATTTCACTAATCAGCTGTTTCGGTGTGAAGATCCCCATTTCCTTTTAACTTTCCCCCAGTTATTGTTCTGTTTTTGGTTTCCTTGCACTGGATTTTTCCTATAAAACACAGATGCTTCTTAACCCTTTTTACCCATCAATGCATTTTGTGGCTGTGATCACATATACTAAATATTGTACTTTCAATGCACTTTCCAGCTGGATTTTGCCAGTTCACACAGTAAAATCCAGTTGGAAAGCACACTGAAAGTGCATGGTGTTGTGTGTAATTACAGTTTATGTGTATTATATTACACTGAATAGGGAGGAGGAGAATTTGGATTGCTCTTCTTTTTCTCTTCTTGGTTACCAGTCCCACTTAGAGGTGAACGAGCCTGTATGCATTTGGTTCTTTATAGAAACATAGAGTTGGAAGGGACCTCCAGGGTCATCTAGTCCAATCCCCTGCACAATGCAGGAAACTCACAAATACGTCCCCCTAAATTCACAGGATCCGCATTGCTGTCAGATGGCCACCTAGCCTCTGTTTAAAAACCTCCAAGGAAGGAGAGCCCACCACCTCCTGAGGAAGCCTGTTCCACTGAGGAACCGCTCTAACAGTCAGGAAGTTCTTCCTGATGTTGAGCTGGAAACTTAATTGATTTAATTTCAACCCTTTGTTTCTGGTCCTACCTTCTGGGGCCACAAAAAACGATTCTACACCACCCTCTCTGTGGCAGCCCTTCAAGTACTTGAAGATGGTGATCATATCACCTCAGCCGCCTCCTCTCCAGGCTAAACATATATTTGCGTACATTTGAGGAATTCAAATTCTTCCACTTAAAACTTATTTTTTCTTACAGAAAATCTGAATTTACTGTTTAATGTCAATGTTGTATAGAGGTCGATTAAATCCCTTGAAAAATGCATGTGTGCATGCAGCTGAGGAAAGAGAGGGTGCACTGTGCATTGTGTTAAAAGTGGATGCAGCAACAAAGCACTACATCAAACAATCCTATTTTATGTCCCTGAAGACTTAGGAAGATCAGGAAATTTTCTCCCAACAATTAACATCCTTTGCTGCAGGACAGCCCCATACAACCCAGCTTATTAGTGAATGTCTTTGTCAAGCCCTGCTGTCTGTCTCCTTGCCTTCAGAGGCAAGATGGGTGGCAGCACAAGGTAGAGATGCCAGCCTCCAAGTGGGGCCTGGGGATCCCCTTGGATTACAGCTCTACTCCAGCCTACAGAGATCAGCTCCCCTAGAGAAAATAGATGTTGTGGAGGATGAACTCTATGACATTGTACCCCACTGAGGTCTCTGTCCTCCTCAGGCTCTTCCCCTAAATGTCTATGAGTTTCCCATTCTGGATCTGGCAACCATACCCCCTCATCCCCCATGGGTGGGCTTGCGGGGACCTGGCAACCCTAAACAGGACACTTTCTGTGGTGGCACCTCATCTCTGGAATGCTCTCCCCCTTGAGGCCTGCCTAGCACCTACTTACTTTCTTTGAAGTGCCATGTCAAAACACAACTTTTTATCCAGGCTTTGAATTTCATCTTTCCAGATTTTTTAAATGGTCTGTGTCTATTGGGGAGGGACGGTGGCTCAGTGGTAGAGCATCTGCTTGGTAAGCAGAAGGTCCCAGGTTCAATCCTCGGCATCTCCAAAAAAGGGTCCAGGCAAAATGGTGTGAAAAACCTTAGCTTGAGACCCTGGAGAGCCACTGCCAGTCTGAGAAGACAATACTGACTTTGATGGACCCAGGGTCTGATTCAGTAGAAGGCAGCTTCATATGTTCATATTGTTCGAATAGTTTTTATTCACTGGGTATGTCATTGGCTTGTTCTTATATTGTTGGGCTGTTTTAACTGTAAGCTACTCTGAGCAGGACTCTGAAGAGGTGGCATATAAATATCCTAAATACATACATACATTTGTGGGGAAATGAACTAGCCATTCTATCAAAATATGGAAGGGAATGGTCAGACAATAGACCTATAAAGTCAATCCTACTTTTTATTTTTAACTCCCAAACCTTGAACAATGATATCTATAAACCTGCAAAATGATCAAAGAATCACTACATCTCATAGTAAACTACCACCGCTTGTGAAAGCCACCAAACTGGGTCACCCACAGAAAAGGGAGGAGTTTTTACATACTCAGGAGTCTCCTCAGGTATGCAGAGAAATATGTGACTGTACACTACGCAAAAGAAAGAAATGGTCTGATGATGACTAAATATGCTGTGGAAAAGATGGAATGTTGAGAATATTGAGAACTGTGGAAGGTCACCTTTAGCAGAAACATGGCGGGGTCTACAAGCCCATAGAATATGTAAGCAGAAGAATTTGAGAGGTGATGGGATTTCCAAGTTGTTCCACTCTCGTCTGATTTTTGTGGGCCCCCAGTTTGTTCTGCAGGACAAAGTAGCCGAATTTCCCACCAAGAAGCACAGGACCCCAAATATTTGTATCGTGAGAAGCGTCTTTTATTTTAAAAAAAATGTTCTAGAGCCAGGTGAACTGGATATTTGCATATGGCAACAAGCTATTCAGGAAAGAAAATCTGAAAATGACTGGTTGAGATTTTCTGTCCTCCTACATAATCTCAAGCGCTTTCCTTTAAAGCAAGCATTTCAAAACTGCTGAATCTATTCATTTCCTGAAGCGGTTGACACTTTCCAAAATGACTAAAACCATAATGATATCACAGGAGTGTGTCCTAACAATTCACAAACAGTAAGGAAACAAGCAACCATTCAGAGTTATCAACTTAAAAGAAGTGATCAGTCAGCACAACAAAGGAAGTGTGTGTGTGTGGGGGGGGGAACCTACTTTTTAAAACACCAAGACTCAAAGCATCAGACATTAAAAGGGGCATCAAATATACAGTCTAGGGTTGCCAGGTCTGACTCAAGAAATATCTGGGGACTTTGAGGATGGAGCCAGGAGCAAGGGTGTGACAAGCACAATTGAACTCCAAAGGGATAGGGGCATCTTCTTTTGGGGCTCATAGAATTGGAACCCCGGTGCAAATTTTTTGAAACTTGGGAAGTGTTTTGAGGAGAGGCACTGGATGCTATGCTGAAAATTTGGTTCCTCTATCTCAAAAAAACAGACCCCTCCCCCCGAGTCCCAGATACCCATGGATCAATTCTCCATTATACCCTATGGGAATTGGTCTCCATAGAGTATAATGGAGTGCCCAGCAGTGATTTCCCTCCCGCATCTCACTTTCTGATGACCCCAAAGAAGAAAAAGGGTCTCCAAACTAGGAGATCCCTGCCCCTAACTGGTGATTCAGCAAATTCAAGGAGAGAGGTCACCCAAAGTTATCCCAACTGGGGACTGGCAACCCTAAATTACTGTCCGAGTTCTGGTGCAAGCCAGACAATTTTGATAGCCACAGTTTTGGCCTCCAGGTGAAAGGAGCCAATGTCCAAACACGGCAGAGAACTCCTGAAATTCACTTACACATTAATCCCACCATAAAGCTAAATCCTCCAGCATATTCTACTATTTCAACTATTCTACTATTTCAAGAGGAATACATTTAGAAATAGAAAACGTGGATAAAAGCAATCCTAAAGCAGGTCTATGCAGAATCCCACTCAAGTCCATTCAATGACCTTACTCTCGCGAGAATGTTCTCAGAGCCGCGTCGTAAACACTTGAGCTCACAGCAGTAGATAATTGTAGACAAGGCCACATAACAAATTGCACTGTAGTTATGTCAGGCTCAGGAACCTGGTCAAATATGTACAACACAATCCCATTAACATCTATGGAATTTAAATTACTAGTGAGTAAGGCAGAAATGTTGGCCATACTGTCTTGGGAGAGTAAGCCCAATGGAGGAATCAGAGGGAATTACTTCTGAGTAATCATTAATGGCAAAACACATCCTATTCCCTTGTTTGCAATGGAATTTAGCTTTATTATGGCAACCGTGTCCAGCCTAGTCAAAGTTTCACTTGGGATTAGCTGGATGAGTCTGTAGAACTGGGCTCTTTCACAGGCCTTTGGCTAAAGAAATCCTGAGGAATTAGGACAGCATGGAACAGAGGTAGAGCATCTACTTTGCATTCAGAAAGCCCCGGGTTCAACTCCCCTTCAAAGGCTCAGAATAGCAGGTGATGCTGAGATCACTGTCTCAGATTCCCAAGAGCCACTGCCTGTCAGAGTAGATAAGGCCAAGCAATTATCTGTCTTGGCATAAGATGGCTTTAAGGTGTTCATTACTAGTGACAAAGTTTGCCAGGTGCTCAGTGATGGCTGGTAAACTCCTGGCAGTTTTGGCTGCTACCTGTTGAAGGTCAGCTGGCCAACAGACAAAACAGGTTCACCGGATAAGGATGGCAACAGTCGCTATGGCCAAGTGATGAGGTCACTTCCAATGTGACCCTGAAGCACTGATATCATACCAGGGCAACAGGCCAGCACTTGCCCTAAAACTCTATGGTTTTGGACAAGTACTAGAGTGCTATCCTGGCACAATGCTAACACTTCCAGGTTGCACTGGGGATTCCCTGGAATTCCAACTCATCATCAAACTACATCTGGAGAAAAGGGGATGCCTTTGAGGGTGGGGTCTGCGGCATTGTGCCCCACTCGTCCTCCCCAGGCTCCATCCCCAAATCTCCAGAAGTTTTCCTAACCTGGATTTGGCAACTCTACCTCACCCCCGCCATCCCCAGCTTGGTGGCTGAGCGGGACCTGGCAACCCTAGCTGGAAGTGATGACATTGTGAGATGATATTGCTGTCTCCCTGTGTAAGTACCCACCTCTCTCTATTTTCCACCAGTATCCAAGGCCAGCCCTACTGGTGACCTATAATTGGGTACAGCTGTGCAAGCAGGACCTTTTTTTTTTTAGCAGGAATGCACAGGAACACAGTTCCGGCTGGCTTGGTGTAAGGGGTGTGGCCTAATATGCAAATGAGTTCCTGCTAGGGTTGCCAAGTCCAGTTCAAGAAATATCTGGGGACTTTGGGGGTGGCGTCAGGAGCAAGGGTGTGACAAGCGTAATTGAACTCCAAAGGGAGTTCCGGCCATCACATTTAAAGGGACCGCACACCTTTTAATAAATGCCTTCCTTCCATAGGAAATAATGAAAGATAGGGGCACCTTCTTTTGGGGCTCATAGAATTGGACCTCCTGGCCCAATCTTTTTGAAACTTGGAGGGTATTTTGGGGAGATGCTATACTGAAAATATGGTGCATCTGCCTCAAAAAACAGCCGCCCCCAGAGCCCCAGATACCCACGGATCACTTCTCCATTATTTCCTATGGGAATAAGTCTCCATAGGGAATAATAGAGTTCCCAGAAGACATTTCCCTCCCCTCCCCCTGCTTTCTGATGACCCTGAAGCGGAGGGAGGGCCTCCAAATCGGGGGATCCCCTGCCCCCACCTGGGGATTGGCAACTCTAGTTCCTGCTGGGCTTTTCCTACAAAAAAATCCTGCGTGAAACAATGATGATTTCAGGAAGTGTGGCCTAATATGCAAATGACTTCCTGCCGGGCTTCCCCCTCCCCCCCCCCAAAAGCCCTGTGTGCAAGTACTGTCCTATGTCATTTCCCTATATGTTACACTGCAAGTGTCTCCACCTCTCTTCTTCTTGTTTGCATATACTGTGGAATAGCATGCATTTTGTTCACGCTTTCTCTATGTGAGAGGTTTTTGTTTTTAAAAATTCAGTACCAGTTCGTGCGCTAGACCTGATCAGCTTTTCTGCAGGTGAGAAAGGTAAGAGGGGGGTCCTCTATATCACCCCAAAACACTATTCTGGGAATTATGGTACCTGCATGTACAAAAAGCTAAGAGGCGAGGCTGGCCACCCATATGCCTAGTGTGCCAGTCTATGATTGAGATGGAGGGGGGACAAGTCAGCCCCCCTGCGGTGTTACAAGATCAGCCTTGGCCTATGGCAACCCTGGCCACGACCACACAAGTGTGCTGCTGATGCACACAGGTGATAGTTGTTGTAATCCCCCCTTGTCAGGCCTGAGAGCAGTGGCCACATGATACATAGGGTACAACAACCCCAGGCATCTTTGCACTGTGCCCATGCTCCTGGGCAGTGGGCAGTTGAGGCCTTCCCCCATTGCCAAGTCTAGGAGTGGCAGCAGTGTGGCACGGGGGAAAGCGGCAGCACCAGACACCACTGTAGCAATGCACAGAAGTTGCAGGCACTGCCTTCAGCTGTGCTAGATATGGCATTGCTGGCAGAAACACCAAAGTTATTCATTTATGGTGCCAAAAACCGTTGGATGAGCCCTGCCATAAGAACATAAGAGAAGCCATGTTGGATTGGGCCATCCAGTCCAACACTCTGTGTCACACAGTGACCAAAAAAAAAAAACACTGGGTGCCATCAGGAGGTCCACTAGTGGGGACGGGACACTTGCAGCCCTCCCACTGTTGCCCCACCCCAAGCACCAAGAATACAGAGCATCACTGCTCCAGTCAGAGAGTTCTATCTGTACCCTGTGGCTAATAGCCAGTGATGGACCTCTGCTCCATATATTTATCCAATCCCTTCTTGAAGCTGTCTATGCTTGTAGCCACCTCCACCTCCTGTGGCAGTGAATTCCATGTGTTATATCACACTTTGGGTGAAGAAGTACTTCCTTTTATCTGTTCTGACCCAGCTGCTCAGCAAAGACAGAAGGGTTATGAATATTAGATTTCTAGCACCAGTGCAGCTGAGAAAGTAATATTAAACACATTGCTAATTAGAGCTCTCCCACCCTTGACCAACCATTCTCCACCAGTGCTCAATAGGGTAGGAGGATCAGGATCACAAGGACATCACAGTGTCACTTCTGGACAAACCTGTGGCATCACTTACAGTTTGCACAGGAAGTGATGTCATGGCATCATTGAGACACTGATCATGTAGGTCCCTATCCCTTGCCATCTCCAGGTGCCAGCGCTGGCCTGGCAATCCTATAGCACTAATAGAAAGGAACACACTTCCTCTCCCTCTTCTCTTAGGGAAGGCACTGTGGCTCACTGGAAGAGTCTCTGCTTTGTGCGCAGTCTCCAGCATCACCAAATAAAAGGTAGCAGGAAGTGTGAAAGACATCTGCCTAAGAACCTAGAAAGCCAATGCCAGTCTGAGTAGACATCACCAGGCTGATTTTGATGGACCAATGGTCCATCATTCAGTACAAAGCAAATTTATCTGTTACTTTATCTGTGCTTTCAATTTGTAAAAGCCCAAAACGGTTGCCTGTTGATTTATAAGCAGCTAACAGTAAGAAACTATTGCAATGTACATTCAAAAATTCATCTGAAGATGTTTATTTCCTGGTGGAAAGTATTAGAAACAAGTGAATACAAAAAGGAGAGGAATACCATTTTGACCTGATGAATTCTCTTTTGTGCTGTTTTCATGACCTGGGCTTGTTGGTAAGTTTTATACTGTTTTCCTGTGCTTTAATTGTGCTGTTTCTTCCTTTGTGATCCACCCTAAGTAGGTGTCTGCAGAAGCGACCAATAAATTCATAGAATTCATTTGTGAAGCCATCTAAGCCGAGCGACTCATTAGTTTTAAGTGATTTCATAACTGCTTCTAATTCCTCAGAATCAATAGGGCGGTCTAGAAACTGCTGATGGGTGTCAGACGAAATAAAAGGAAGTTTATGAGAGTTAAAGAAATTTTCAATTAGTTCTAAAGGAGGGTCTCTGGAGGAATAAAGTTTAGAATAGTAATGAGCAAAAGATTTTAGAATTTGATCTGTGGAATTATGTAAAGTACCTGAAGCATCTTTGATACTATGAACCACAAGTTTCATTGACTTCTTCTAAACCTTCCATGCTAATAGTCGACTTGATTTTGAATTTCTGTACCAGTATTTTTGTTTCAAGAATAAGAGCTGACGCTGAATTTTTCCTGTTTCCGGGACCTCAAGCTTCTTTCTCTCTTGTAATTTCTTGTAAATTTTTGAACTGCATGTCTTTTTTTTTTAAAGAGTTTCTAAATCCTTAATGTTAGTTATTATTTCTTGAGCTAGCTTATTTCTTTTTTCTCTTATAGGCTGAAGAGATAGAAATAACCTTGCTCCGAAGAACCGCCTTAAAGGCATCCCGTATAACATTTAAATGTACATCAGGAGTCTGGTTAAATTTGAAGTACTCATGAATTTGTTCACATAACACTTTTGATACATTCTTGTCACTTAAAAAAAGAGTTGTTAAGTCTCCCCATGAAGCCCTAAGTTCCCTGAATCAATTACAATGTGGGAAATGAAAGAAAAGATTCAACACTGAATGTCAACTGAGGAACTGGCGAACTGGAGATGCCAGCCTCCAGGTGGGACCTGGAGATTCCCCCAGAATTACAGCTCATCTCCAGATTACAGAGATCAGTCCCCCTAGAGAGAATGGATGCTTTGGAAGATGGGATCTGTGGCATTGTACCCCACTGTGGTCCCTCTCCTCCATCTCCAAATCTCCAGGAGTTTCCCAACCTGGCTCTGGCCCCCCTACAGCAAATGTCCTTCTGCTCAGTTGGATGGGCAAGACCTCAGAGCTCTCTCCCTGCCCAGCTAATCGCTCTTGCTGCTTCTCCTTTCTTTTTTTCTTTTCACAAACAGGGGATCGTTCTGGACTACCTGGGACTGAACAACATAGTAGGTCTTTTGCGACTTGCAACTAAGGGGCTCCCTGCTTGGTGGGACTCGGCACTTCTCATCCAGAACCAGGAATTTGATGGTGTGCGAGTGAGGGTTTATCAGCCTAAAAAGCCGGCTGCCCAAAAAAGGAAAGGGCTTCTGTACTTCCATGGAGGAGCCGGTACTTATGGATGCATCCGTAAGTGAGGAATGCCCTGTTTAAACGATAATGGGTTGTATTGAATTTTGCAAAAAAATTAAATAAATTATGCAGTATTTTTAATTAAGTAAAGAAAAACTCAAACTACCAGTGCTGCACTCACTTTTTATGAGGTTTTTTTTCCTAATGGGAAACATGGACTTTCAAGAAACATTAAAAAAAAAAAAAACATCTGCCACAGTGGATTTGTGTTTCTCCATCTGCCAGTATTTGCTTCCTGGTCTTGGATAAGGTGTTGTTTCTGTGGCACTTTGAAGGCAATCTGTGTTCTTCATGGCATGTTCCCAGCCAATCAGGGATCGTGTCGCAGAGATGATTAACATCATGGTGACAGGCAGCCAATCAGGGTTGGCTCTCTTACAACATCACAGAGGGCAAATGAAACTCTATCGCCCTCATGCCAAATGGGAGAGAGGAAACCTGCTATTTTGTGGGCTGTTCTACAGGAACAATGCCAACCTGGAGTTGGCGACCCTAGGCCAAGCAAAGAGTCAATTGTACATTTTATAAGCAGGACCAGATGTTGACAAGCTAAGACCTTATGTCAAGTTTCAGAGGCCTCAGCATACTGGCAGTACACAGTGCCATCAAGCCACAGCTGAGTTATGGTGACCCCTGGGGTTTTCAAGGCACATAGAGGTGCCTGCCCTGGACTTCCTTGGTGGCCTCCCATCCAAGTACAACCCGGGGCCAATCTTGCATAGATTCTGAGATTGGATGAGATCAGGCTAGCCTGGACCATGCAGGACAAGGTCTTGATAACATACTGTGTAGGACATATGGCAAGTGGTGGATAGTACTACCCAGGGCTGGATCTAGAGGGGTGCAGAGGGGGCGCTTGTCCTGGGCGCCACCAAGGGGGGCGCCAAATTGGGTTTGGAGTCCATTCTATTCAGGGCTGGCCCTCTGGCACCCTAGGCGAGACTAACTTCTGGCGCCCCCACTCCCTGCACTGATAATGTCACCGAGTCACATAGAGGCACCTAATTTGGCCCCCTCAGAAGGCTGGTGCCCTAGGCAATTGCCTAGTTCACCTAGTGGCAGGGCCAGCCCTGATTCTGTTCTATGAGCCCATAAGATAGAATGGGGCATCGTTTTTTTTTAATTTTGCTCCCTCCCCCCCCAAAAAAACCCATGTAGATCTGGTCCTGGTGCCACCAAGTCACAGCTGACTTATTGTAACGGGTTCTGCCATTCCCTGCCTCTGGATAGCAACCCTGCACTTCCTTGGTGGTTTCCCATCCAAGTGGTTTCCCATCCAACACAGCTTCACTTGTGAGATCTGATGAGATCAAGCTACCTTGAGCCATCCAACTCAGGGTGGATCATCCACACCATCTTACCATATTTTTAACCAATTTGGTTGGTTTTTGTTTGCATTTGAAGGCCCCTCATAATGTGAGGCACTCAGCTGTATCTTGCTCAGCTTGTGCATGAATCCATCTCTGCTTAAAGGCTCCAACTGCTGCCCCTTTCTGCTTTCTCCTTTGCAAAGGAGAGGTTTTCTTGCTTTGGAAGCCAGGAAAAGACCAAAAAAGGGGGACACCCGTTCACTTGTTTCTTCATTTTTTTAAGGGTCCTCATTGAGCACTCAAAAAAAAAAATGCTTGAAATTTTTTGAGTACTTGACAAGACTACTTGCAAAAAAAAAAACCCATTATTTTTTCAAGGTGAGCTGAAAAGATGAGAAGATGCACATCACAGCTGTAAACTAATCACCCCATAGACTCAGGTGATCCAGCAAAATGTGTGGTTTCTCTGAACTCTCTTGCATCAAAACACAATGTTCAGTCAAAACGTCTCTGCTTTATCCCATCAGTGATTTTTTTCTACAGATGGTCACTGCTGTAATTTATTCTGTAACCCCG
Organism: Heteronotia binoei; assembly: GCF_032191835.1. NCBI lineage: Eukaryota > Metazoa > Chordata > Lepidosauria > Squamata > Gekkonidae > Heteronotia > Heteronotia binoei. The sequence goes on from NC_083240.1 coordinate 17,324,032, forward strand.
TGTATTTATTGCTGAGTTTTAAGATTCACAGCTTGCTTTTAATTTGGTTATGTTAGCTGCCTTGAAGATGTTCAGAAATCTTTTAAACAAATACATGAGGAAAAAATGCTTACTTTCAGATTCGTATGAGAGAGTATTACGCCATTTTGCCAAAGAAACTGATTCAGTGGTCGTGGCTGTCGGGTAAGTACCCACACCGCCTTGTGATTGCCTGTGAGAAGGGTGGCCAGCCTCTAGTGGAGCTTGAAGGAATTACAACCAATATCCAGATGACTTGGGTCAGATCTCCTGGAGAAAGCAGCAGCAGCTTTGTAGAGTGGACCAGGGGTCGTTTTGTAGAAAAATAGGTGGTGGAGCTCATCCAGGGATTGTTATGCAGCTGCACATACCATTCAATGGACAAGGAGGCGGAACTCTCAGAAAGGTTCAGGAGCTGCGCTTCAGTGAGTTCCCACTGAATCTGAGGCCTGGGGTGAACTGTATGGCATTATAAGCCCCTGGTCCTTCCCCTTTACAAACCCTGCCTTATGGTTACCAACCTCCATGCAGTGGCTGGAAATCTCCTGGGAATACAACTGATCTCCAGACAACAGAAATCAGTTCACCTGAAGAAAATGGCTGCTTTAGAAGGTGGAGTCCATGGCATTGTACCCCATCAAAGTCCCTTCCCAAACACCACCCTCCCCAGCCCCAGCCCCCAAATCTCCAGGTATTTTCCAACCCAGATCTGGCAACCCTACAAACTCCCCAGATTCCACCTACATAATCCCCAAGACTTTTCCAACCTGGTGTTGACAATCCAACCCAAGAATCATCTATTTGAAACTCTAAATCAGAGCTTAAATTATGTACAATTCTGATAACATGGCAAGGTCCAGTTCTGGATTCATTCTGGAATGCTGAAGCTGGAATTGTGTATGTGTGTGTGTAGCATTTAACAATGCCAACAACAAAAAGAAAATACTCAGGGCGGATCATCTTAGGTTTTTAGCTGGGCTTTTTTGTAGAAAAAGGGCAGCAGGAACTGATTTGCATATTAGGCCACACACCCCTGACATCACCATTGTTTCAACAGAGCTTTTTTGTAGAAAAAGGCCAGCAGGAACTCATTTACATATTAGGCCACACCCCCTGATGCCAAGTCAACTGGAACCCCCTTCTTGTGCATTCCTGCTCCAAAAAAGCCCTAGTTTTTAGCATTCATTGTATTATTTTTGTCTGATTCGTTGTGGGGGTTTTTAGTTTCTTGTTTTTATAATATATAAAATGTTGGTTTTTTATAAATTTAAAAAGTATTTTAAAAAGAAACTGATTTTGTGGGTACATGAGATAGGGCCTTTTCAGTGGCAGCCCCATGATTATGGAACAAATTCCCCAGGTTCCCTCTCTTTTGATCTTTAGGAGAGAGCTATTTAGGACTATATTTGGTTAAATTTACTAGCAGTCCCAAATTGCAATTATATATATATATATATTTAATGTTATCTATTTTATCTATGTTGTAAGCCACCCTAACAGCCATAAGGAAGAAAGGCAGCTCAGAAATGTTTTAAATAAATAAATAAAATCTAGTTGGTGGCCAGGGCTGTCTTAACCCATGGGCCCCACAAGCATAGGGACCCCATACTAATCTGTGTATGGTATTGATTGTTTGTGAATATATGAATGGATAAGCTTTTTATTTGTGCAAGTTAAGGAACTGTTGAATGTAGTCTTGTAGCCTTATACAAAGATCCTTTGTATAGGTCGACCATTTATTGACCACTTATATTTTTATTCCTGTGAGTAGTTGTCGTAGGGGCCCATAATGTCATAGTACTCTGCTTTGCCCGGGGCCCATAATGCTGTTAAGATGGCCCTGTTGGTGGCAACCAATCCTGAAAAATCTGTCTGCATCTATAGCCTAACAGACTACTCAAGCTTCCATGGCCAAACTCAGTAGAAAGGAAGAAGTTAGACATTGTTAGCCTAAAGTTGCAACAGGCATATCAAGGGAGAGGGTGTTGAGAAGAAAAGGCACCAAACCCTGTTTCTGGTTGCCACACGTTCACCTTGAACGCATGGCAACTGGAGACGGGGCTTCTATAGTGGTGACACCTTTAAAGGGTAAAAAAATACATTTTGATTTGCTCCGAGAGACAGCCAGTCTAGGTCTTTCAGGGTGATAACAAATATTGTTGTCCCACTTACCAGACAAGGGCAGATCCAGGTGCGCTATTCATCCTGGCTCTGGCACAGATAGGCAATGTGGTCTACCCAGGAATGCAAAGTCCAAAATACAGTCCAAGCTTAAGTCAAAAGGTCCAGCTCACAAGGAAGAAAATACAGTCAGTGGTGAATCTAAAAAGCAGAATCCAGGTCCAACCCAAGGTCAAGCAACAGATTCTCCAGTTCAGGGGCACATCTCTAAGGCAGGCTCATCCATTAGCACATTGACCTTGGTATCACAGCCTCTTAAGTAGCCAGTCACTCTTCCAGGTACAGCTAGATCCAGTCATTTGGCTCAGTGGGAAGCGGCAAGGCCTGGATCCTGTAAAGACTCATCACTGCAGTCCAGTATGCAGACTCTCATCTGGAGCACCGGGTTTGATTCTCCACTCCTCTACTTGGAGCTGCTGGAATGGCCTTGAGTTGGCCATAGCTTTCGCAGAGATGTCCTTGAAAGGGCAGCTTCTGGGAGAGCTCTCTCATCTCCACCCACCTCATAGGGTGTCTGTTGTGGAAACTGTAAGCCGCTCTAAGACTCTGAGATTCAAATAGAAGGGTGGGGTATAAATCCAATATTTTCATCTTCTTCTTCTTGTACCGGTGAAAGATGTCTTCTGGGAGGGAGGTCTGCTTCATAGGGGCCTACCTTATGGGGAGTATCTGCCAGGTTGGGTCTCAGTGACAGGTCATCCTCTGGTAATGACTCATCCTCCCATGCTGATCCAGGGCTGCTCACCATAGTTGTATCCAGCCTGCAACAATAGTCCAGCCTCTGCATTCTAGACGTATTGAAGTTTACAGGCAGGTTTTCTGAGGGAGCCTATATAGAGCCCATTACTGCAGTCTGAGCTCTCTACTCATGACCTGAGTTTGATCCCAGCGGAAGCTGGGTTCAGGTAGCCAGCTCAAAGTTGACTCAGCCTTCCATTCTTCCGAGGTCTGTAAAATGAGTACCCAGCTTGCTGGGGGGCAAAGTGTAAATGACTGGGGAAGGCAATGGCAAACCACCCCATAAAAAGTCTGCTGTGAAAACATCATGATGCGACATCACCCCAGAGTTGGAAATGACTGGTGCTTGCACAGGGGACTTCCTTTACCTCTAATCAGCAAGCGGGGGGGGGGGGGGGGATCACCTTTCATCTTGCACCAAGAGCTATGCTAATGTTTGTTTTCCGTAGGTACAACCTGGGTCCAGAGAATCCATACCCAAACCAATATACTGAATGTCTCAAGGCTACTGTTCATTTCATGAAGAATCCTGAAAGTTTTGGCGTGGATCAGAACCGCATTATCATTAGCGGGGACAGCTGCGGGGCCAATTTCGCAGCCCGCATTTGTCAATTGCTGGCGGACAGGACAGACCTCCCCAAAGTGCACGCACAACTTTTGATCTACCCAGCACTGCAGGGGGTGGACTTCTATCTGCCTTCTTATCAACAGAACAGAAGGGTGCCCATCATGTGGCGGGAATTCGTGCCGTATTTCGCCTGCCTTTATCTTCGAAAGGATGTATCTCTTAGAGCAGACATCTTGGAGAGCCGCCACGTTCCTGAAGATCTGAAACGAAAGTACAGTAAGTGGGTGAGTGCAGATCTTATTCCTGAGGAATTCAAGACCCGAGGCTACAAACCACAGGATCCTGCTTTATATAGGTTTAAGCCCCAGGTATATGAACAGATCAAAGAAGTTTTGGACGTAACCTTTTCGCCTCTGTTGGTGGAAGATGCTGTGATCCGCAAACTCCCTCAGGCGTACATTTTGATCTGTGAATTTGATGTCGTTAGAGATGACGGACTCCTGTACAAGAAACGTTTAGAGGACAACGGGATACCCGTGACACTGTGCCACATCAAGGGCGGCATCCACGGGGTCCTCAGCCTTTTTGGCTATGGCATCTTCTCTTTTCCGTCCGCAGAACTCATTGGAAAGGACATTACAAAGTTTATCCAAAGCTTATGATGATGCGCCAAAAAGAAAGCAAAAAAGAAAGACTGACGGATCACTGGGTTCCACTTTCTGGGATAGTGAGCCTGCGGTTCAACTCCAAACTAGCCTGGAGAGGAGGTGATGGCTGGTGTCCACATGGTATGGCGAAGAGCAAAGACATGGTCCACCAGCCTCTTTTTATTTTCACAATAGCCTTGTGAGGAAGGCTAGACTGAGAGAGAGACTGACTGGTCCAAGATCACTCAGTGACCCAACTTCATAGCTAAAGTGGGATTGGAACATCTGCCATGCTGCCTAACCAGGGCTTTTTTTTTGTAGCAGGAACTCCTTTTGAATTTTAGGCCACACGCCCTCATGTAGCCAACCCTTCATGAGCTTACAGTAGGCCCTGGAGGATTGGCTACATCAGGGGGATATAGCCTATATGCAAAGGCGTTTCTGCTACAAAACAAGCCCTGCGCCTGACCATTCTCTTGAACAATGAGCCTAACCATCTTTAAAGTATATATTTAAACTATTACCTAAGTACCTTTGTTTAGTACGAGCACACAGGTATTTATGTAGCACTTTTGATTCCAAAACCCCTTGCTTTATTTGTAAACACAACCCCTCCTGCAAAGTAGGTCAAAAAAAGGAGTGGGATTGGGTCAAGGATACAACAGCAAAAATCAAAATATCAAAATCAAAATATGCACCCTTATGTGATGTGCTAGACTGTGCCACTGGCCCTCAAATGATTGAAAGCTTCTGCCCTGACCTGGATAGCCCAGACAAACCTGATTTCATCAGATCTCGGAAGCTAAGCAGGGTCATCTCTGGCAAGTACTTGGATGGGAGACCTCCTTGGAATACCAGAAGCAGGAGCAGGCTTTATTCAGCCACCTCTCTGAATATCCTCCAGGCCCCCAGTAGGGGTCAGTCACCAGAGGTCACCATGGCTTCCAGGTGCACCCACACACTCACATGAACACATGCACATAAAAATACAAAAATATTTAAGTGCTTCCAACCATGCATACAAAAAACTAGCAATCCATTGAGAAAGTTAGAGCAGAATTTCCTCTCCCTTGTGCTAGGGTTGCTTCTTTTGTGAAGCCTTCAGATGGTTGTTTCCCCACTTAAAGTGGTCCTACCCAGCCATATTATTATAGCAGATGTGGACTCAAAAGCTTGATCAGTTTCCTCTTCACGGGAGCACATGTCATTTGCAAAGGTACTGTGCCAAACTTTCTACCTCTACAATCCCAATGAAATGTGTTGGTCGGAAACCTAGATGTTATCACATTTTGCATTTTTAAAAATGTTGATCGGATGTAAGGATTTCACATCATATCGTGGTTTCCAATACCTTGTCAGAACACTATTGTAGCTTTGGCCCGCTAGAGCCAAGGACAGGTGCAGAAGGAAACCTCCTTGGAAGCCGGGAGGATTCTAGGGGCAAGAAGCAGAAATAGAATCCTGGCGAAAATCAGACTTGAGAGAGCAAGCAGAGTACAGAAGAGGCACTGAAGCCAAGTCAGCCAGCATCCTCACCCCAGAGACATGTTTCAGACTCAAATCTAGAAAATCTGCCCGGTTTGCAGTGATTACAGATTGCTGGGTATCTGGGACATCGAAAGCTATTCCTGTTTAGATCCCTAGTCTGAAACAGTTCGTCCGTTTGATTTTAATACAATCAATGACCTGCACAGCCTGAAACCTCTTCGGTGCTCTACTGGCTATGGGGCAATTTTGCTCCATTTTTTTTTTTTTAAAAAAACAAGGTTTAATATGTACAGTTTAAGGCTGGTGATGAAGATTGTTGTGGAGCCCCTACCTCTTAACCACTTCCTCCTCCCCTATTTATTTATTTAATTTATGTATTTATTAAATTATTTATATCCCACCTTCTGCCAAAGCTTGGAGGTAGCTCACAGCCCCGTCAAATGAAATCACAACAGATGTACACACATGTGCTAGAGCCAATGTCACTCACATAATGTCCCTTTAACAGGAGCAGTCTCTCGGCAAAAGTGTAAAGTATTTATTAGCTGAGTTTATAGCCCTGTTTCTGGAGGTGTTCCTGAGACGGTAATAAGGCAGATTATTTGTTGTGTGGATGCCTGAATGTGACTATCTTCCACGCTTGGATCAGACAAGACCGGGGGGGGGGGTTGTAGCAGGAACTCCTTTGCATATTAGGCCACACCCCTCTTATGTAGCCAATCCTCCAAGAGCTAACAGGGTGCTTAGGACAGGACCTACTGTAAGCTCCAGGAGGATTGGCTACATCAGGGTGTGTGGCCTGATATGCGAAAGAGTTCCTGCTACCAAAAAACTCCCAAAAATCCTGGACAAGACATTACAGCAAAAGTGTGAAGAGGCGAGATGCAATTAACAACAAGCTTTTAAAGCGCAAATGCTGAACAAACGGAATAAAATCTAAAAAGAGATTGCGTTTTTTTAAAAAATCAGAGGATAAATGTTCTCTTGAAATTACCATTTGTTCTCTCAAAGACATCATCGCTGTGGAAGCCGGTGGACTCCCTTGGAGAAACAGTTCCATATTTCCTTGCTTCCTTAATGTCAAATTAGAATATTAATTCAACACGTTATTTCTCATTTGCCCTAACAAAGCATTTGAAAACTACAGAATTCTTCTTCTTCAAGGCCCCAAGTGCAGTGATGTAATGACAAGTGCTGGGGAAGTCCCAAGCCCCTAACTCTTAGGTCGCAAGCATTTTCTTAGAAGGAGAGATAAATTGAGTTTTTGCTATATTTTGTATGTCTTTTTTAATTTACGGTAATTTTTTTTAAATTGCATCGTAAACAGAGCTAAGCAGAGCCAGCCACAGGTAGTACTTGAATGGGAGAGTTTGCTATGTAGAGGAAGGCATTTCACCTTTTTGAATTCCAGTGTTGGGGGTGAGCAGGAGACTTTGGGGGGAGTCCAACTGGGGGGAGTCCAACTGAAAGCACCCTAGGAATCTCAGGGAGTTTCTGGATTCTGTTCAGTTGGTTTGGTGGAATTGCTGGGGCAGAACTTTTACTATGGAAGAAAAGCCTGCTGGTATCTTCAGAACAAGATCTTCACAAGGCATTTCATACAGGGCTTTTCATGAAGGGAATCCCTGCACTTCCTGAGCCATTCTTACGCACTGAGGAATCAGGGCTTATCAGGGCTTTTCTTATAGCAGGAGCTCCTTTGCATATTAGGCCACACACCCCTGATGTAGCCAATCCTCAAGGAGCTTACAGTAGGCCCTGTATGAAGAACCCCGTAAGCTTTTGGAGGATTGGCTACATCAGCGGTGTGTGGCCTACTATGCAAAAGAGTTCCTGATGCAAAAAAAAAAAAAGTCCTGGGGCTTATGTTTCAAAAGAGTGCCTGGCCACACTTCCCTCAGTAAGCTTCAGGGCTAAGTGAGGATTTGAACCCTCCCCCCCCCCCTCTTAACCTGACGCTCTAACCACTTCAACCACGCTGGATCATAGGCAGTGAAATGGAGCAAGAAAGGAAAGACAAAATATCTGAATGAAAGAGTGTTCTACACAGACGACTCCCATGATCACTTGAAAGTGTGGCTCATTGCCCATTCATTTGAACAATATCAGTTTTATAATTTCATGAATGACTGTGAATGGATGAACAGCCAGGATTCATACCGATGTGTATATATTTATATGTACTGAACTCCTGTCAAAGAGCCTATTTCAATAAACACCTAAGATGTGATTCACTTGTTTGGACAATGAATTATGCACAAATGTTTCTGTTCGTGTCTCTGTTTGGACCTCTTTGTGCATCGATGCTGTTGTCTTCTGCCTGCATATCTATTTATTTAAAAGATTTTTATTCTCCCTTTCCACCTAATCAGGGCCCACAAGGTAGGGAACATTCAAACCATTAAAAAGACAGCTGAAACACCGTGGCCTGGATAGTCCAGGCAAGCCCTTTTTTAATTCCTACTTGTCAGATCTCGGAAGCTTAAGCAGGGTTGACTTTGATTAGTACTTGGATGGGACACCTCCTTGGGATTACCCAGTTGGGAGGACGGGCAGGCTCTATTCAGCTACCTCTCTAAATGTCCTCCATGCTCCCAGTAGGGTCAGTCATCAGAGGTCGACACACCAAGGATGAATATAAACAAATCACCAATGCGTATAGAGAAAGAGTTAGAAAAGTTAAAGCTCAGTATGAGTTTAGGCTAGCAAAAGATGCTAAAAACAAAAAAGGGGTTATTTTCTTATGTTCAACGTAAGAAAAAGAGCAAGGACATGGCGGGCCCATTGTGAGGACAGGTAAGTGAAACTGCAACAGGTGGTGAAGAAAGGGCAGAACTGTCCAATTCCTACTTTTGCTCATTCTTCTCTTCTGAGGGAAACGGTGCTCAACATGGCAAAAATAGAACATATAATGAGGGAAGGGAGTTTCAACCTAGGATCAGTATAGGGGTAGTACATAAACACCTAGTTTCTTTAAATGAAACAAAGTCCTCAGGGCCAGATGAACTGCATCCAAGGGTACTTACTAAAAGAATTTGCAGATGTAATTTCCGAGCCTCTAGCCATTATTTTTGAGAATTCTTGGAGAACAGGTGAGGTGCTGGAAGACTGGAGGAGGGCAAATGTCCCCATCTTCAAAAAAGGGGAAAAGGAGTTTCTGGCTCAACATTAGGAAAAACTTCCTGACACAGCATGGAACAGGCTTCCTCAGGAGGTGATGGGCTCTCCTTCCTTGAAGGTTTTTAAACAGGCTAGATGGTCATCTGACAGCAATGCTGATCCTGTGAATTTAGGGGGAGGTGTATTTATGAAATTCCTGCATTGTGCAGGGGGTTGGACTAGATGACCCTAGTGCCCCTTCCAACTCTATGATTCTATTTTCCATGACTTCCAGATATCCATGGCTTTTGGGGGGCAGAAGCACATAGGAGCGGAGCTCCACCTGGGCTGGCCAGAACTCCAGCTGGCATGCTGGGGAAGGCTCAGGGAGGCATCTTTAAATGTCCCCATGATGGCTAATTTCCCAGCATTCCCTCACTGTGGCAGGAATGCTGGGAAAGGCACGGGGGAGCTCCTGCTGGGCTTTTTCTACAATACCCCCCATATACACATACACAAAATGCCCCTCCCCCCCAAAAAAGACGCTTAAAAACTATAAAATTCAATTCAAAACATGTAAACACATAGCACTAGAAGGAGGGCCAATACTATTATTGTGGTATGCTGAATGGCGGGGGGCGGGGGGAAAGATCTTCATCTGCTAGTGAAAGATGCCAACAGAGAGGGAAGAGAGATTAATCTCCCATTTGCTCTTAGCTGTCCTCCAAATTTAATCCCTCCTCCTTCCTTACACTTTATTTCATGCTGGGCTTCCTACTTGTCCTGTGTCAAAGGGGGATCGCACACCAAAGGATCCCAACCATCTCAGACCAAACAGGCTTGTAAGATTTGGGATTGCCAAATCCCCTTCCCCTCCCCCCACACCCCAAGGTTTCCTGGGCTTTATAAAACTGTAGACAAGTCTAATGAAAAGTGTGCCTTTTAATGCAATCTTGTTTCGGCTGCTGTATAGCAAAATCCATGGGAGATTAGTCCCTAAATTAGAGATTCTAAAGCGTCCTGTATGCAGGGGCAAATCCACTCCCCTAGAGGCTTCTTCTATCACAAGATAAAATGAACTGGAAGCTGGGCTTTTGCTTAAAGAAACAGTATATCTCCAACTGAGTTTGTGGGCCAAGCACCCTGCCTGGTAAAAGAATCATTTACAGTCTTTAACAAAAAAATAATGTAGTTGAACAAAGCCGGAGTTAACTTGCACCTTTAAGCCCAACCAATTTTTATTTAGAGCATAAGCTTTTGTGTGCTCTTAAGCACACTTCATCAGACGAGGCATTTATTCATTTATTTATTTTGCATTTTCTTTCTTTATTAAAGGAAGAGTTTAAAAATTTACAACTCCAACAAAATCTATTACATTGGACAAACTTAATATCACTTGAACATTGTATCTTCACGTTTTCTTCATCTTCATCTTCTTCCTTCATTCTTCTCTCAAAGATTAAATAATAAAATTTATAACATTCACAAGTTAATCTTCGCTCATGATATTAGCTTTGCATTATATATTTCTGTCGCACCCCGGGCACCCCTCCCGGTCTCCCGGTGCAGCCGTCGTCCCTCTATCCCAGGCGGCCCCCCTCGGGTACTTTGTGGGTGTTCCCCGGAGGTCTCAGAAACAGGGGTGGGAGCCAGGTTACTTCACCACAGGGCACCGTTCCCCTTCTGGCTGTGCAGCGGCTCCTGTCCCTCTTTCTCTGGAGGCAGCCTCAATAAGCACCGGCCAGCTTCCTCCCTGACCTCCTGCCTCCCTCCCTTTTATCCTCCCGTCCCAGTCCTTCCCCCCTCCTGGGTTCCACCCCTCCCTGGCTCCACCCCCCTTCAAAGCCCCAGACGCCCAGGAGAGGCGTGCCGGGGCTGGGGTGCCTCGGGTGTCCTCGGCCTCTGCAGCGTGATGGGGTGCGGCGTCTCTCACCGCCACAGGTCAGGCGGCTCTCCTCCTCTTTGCCCGGCGCTGGGCTTGGCTTCTCCCTCCTGCTCCCCGACGTCTCACTCTGGCCACGCTCCTTAGACCCAGAGATGAGCACGTCGGCTGTGGGGTGTTGCTCGGGACGCCGCCGGGGCTTCGTCGGCCCAGGTGAGCAGTGGGGCCGCCGCAGGGGCTTGGGGAGGTGTGGGAAGCTCTCGGGGCAGCGATGGGGGGGGGAACGGCTGGCAAGCGCAGTCCTCACCCAGGCCAGGCGGGACAATTTCAAATCAAATTAGAGCTATGTTATGCTACAAATAATATAATATATAGCTCAGCCCTTGGAGACCTTAAAATTTAAGGTCTGGAGGAGAACAAGACTCCACCTTCCATGGGCTGATTATACCTTGGGGGAACATGCCCAGACACTTACAACAGTCCCACCACTCTCTAGTATCAGAGAGTTATGCTTCCATTACAAATTGTACCCAAAACCTCATTTTTCAAAAGGAGTTGACTCTCTCCTCAAAATCTCCATGATCTTCAGACTTGCTTTAACTGGAGTAGGGGGAGAACGCTGCTTCCCCTTGTTTACTCTCGATGCAGGGGTGGGGAGGAATTTAAAGCAGTCAGCAATAAATCACCAGAGGCAGAGTCGTGGGCAGTATGATAAGTTGAACCTTATTGCACACAAAGTTGCCCGTTTGGAGCCAACGATATCTTATTCCTAAGTCCCGCAGTTTAGCTGTCGTGCCTTTAAGATCTCTTCTGATCTTTAAGAACTCAGGAGGGAGATGAGGATACACCTGGATCTTTAACCCCAGATAGTCCAAACCGCCCTTCTCTCTGGCCTCTGCAAGAATCTTATATCGTGTTCGAAGATCCTTGAATTCTGCCAGTATATCTCTGGTATATGATGATGAAGTGACATACCTTACCCATGTGATAAACTCGATAAACTCGCTGCAGGAGGGGTGTAATTCCGGTTTCAAGATTTACTGTAGCTGCTAGCCAGTTTGCCATAAATATAGTCAGCTCTGTTCCAGTCTCAGCGTTTGATGTGAACCCTCTGAACTTTAGGCATAGCTCATGGCTTCGATAGTCCAAAGTCAGAATATGTTCGTGGCCAAGTATCTGAAGTTGTCTCAGGAATTTTTTTTTCTCGAGCTCCGTTGCTTTCTGAAAAGCTATCTCTGCTTTTTGGCATGTCTGCTTATGAAGCTCTTCTAATTTATCCAAACATCGGGTCACAGGTTGTAACATTTCTATTATATCATTTCTCAGTTCTTGCCTCTGTTTAGTGCCTGCATTAAAAAATTTGCAGTGAGAGGAGTCTCTTCAGCCATTGACTCATCCCTCCCCAGCATTGTGGAGGTGGTGGATGGTATGTCTGGAGCCGTAAAAAAGTCTGTTAAATGCTGCATTTTTTCTTCTTTGTTTTTGCCTTTCTTTCCCCCCTTCGGAGTCATCTTGTAAACTTTAAATTATGATGTTATAGGGGATAAAAATATTTATTTTTAAAGCAGACTGAGTAAGAGCTCGGCAATGGCTTCCAACCTGGAAATGGGTCAAAGCAACTCCCCCATATTTATTTTTATTTTAGTTTATTCTTGATGCCCTGTTTTTTTTTATTCCCCATTATGGCCTTGGACACCCAGTTCCTGAGGGAAGGTTCCCTTTAGGAGTTCCTATCTCTCTAGGATGTTTTTGTCCACAGAGGGGAGCTCCAATGTTATATTTATTTCTCCTTTTATCTTCATAAAGAAGGCAGCCGGTTTGGTGTAGTGGTTAAATGCGTGGACTCTTATCTGGGAGAACCGGGTTTGATTCCCCACTCCTCCACATGCACCTGCTGGAATGGCCTTGAGTCAGCCAGAGCTCTCGTAGGAGTTGTCCTTGAAAGGGCAGCTGCTGCAAGAGCTCTCTCAGCCCCACCCACCTCACAGAGTGACTGTTGTGTGGGGGGGAGGTAAAAGGAGATTGTGACCCCTCTGAGATTCAGGGTGGAATATAAATCCAATTTCTTCTTCTTCATGACAGCCCTGGGAGGCAGAATAGGCTGTTAGAACATGACTGGTCCAAAAGATACTCAGATACTTTTATGACCATGGAAGGATTTGAATTTGGATCTCCGAGCTCCTAATCAAAGACTGAAATCACAACTTAGCTGTGGTCACTTTGGTTGGTGCACCCTTACTTTGGAGCTAGAGAATGAGCTCTGTGTTGGGATAGTCCAGACTATCCTAATTTCATCAGACCTTGGAAGCTAAGCAGAGTCAGCCCTGATTCGTATTTGGATGGGAGACCTCCAAGGAATACCAGGCTTGTGATATGGAGGCAGGCAATGGCAAACCTAGTCTGAACTTCTCTTGCTCGAAAACCCTGTGGGGTTGCCATAAGTTGACTGTAACTTGACAGCAAAAAGAGACAGGTATGAGGAGGTTGCTACACCTACCCCCACCAAAAGCATTCACCCCTGCTCATTAGCAACTAAAATTTCTGAAGTGGTGACAAGTGTGAGTTAGTGTGAGCTAGCTCAGTTTTTTAGCCTCTGGCTCATACAGTTTTGTCCTAGCTTAGGGAAAACTATTCCAGAGCAAACTAATTGGTGCAGGATCTCACAACTTTAATGCCAGTCGTTCACAAAGTAGAATTTTTGCTCACAAGACTCCACAGCTTAGAAGGAGCATTGTTTGTGACCACCACCCTTCCCTCCATCTACTTCCTTTCTCTTCCTTTTATCAGCTCCTTTCTAATCATGCTCACTTCCTGCCTCCTTTACCTGGTTTCTGAGCAGGCTTTACTCACAAACAGGTTAATTACTCAGGACATTCCCCTGCTGTCTGGTAACAGCTGTATACAATGCCATGGCCAGTTGCCACCTTCTCAGCTGGAATGGTGATTCTTCACTTGTTCTCCTCTGCTTTCTCTGCTCTGCCCCAGTGGGGTCTGAGTGTGGCATGACATGACAAAGGATTCTTCTGAGACTCACGCAGATTTCTCCTTGGATTTCACAATCCCAGATTCCCTGGCCTTGTTTCTGGAGTAGAACAGGGGTGAAAGGCAGGGTGCAACTGAAACCAGCTCCACCCAACACCACCTACTCTATTTAATTTTGCATACAGAACAATGAGTCCTAAGAGACAAAACATCATTAATAATAATAATACTTTTTATTTATATCCCGCCCTCCCCGCCGAAGCAGGCTCAGGGCGGCTCCCCAATACTACCACTCTAGAAAAAACCTGTAGCCAAAGAAGGCCAAACTTGCTTAAAGTAAGAGCTACACAGAATAAACATAAGATGTTTTGAGAACTGCAACATATGAATATCAAATGTTTGAGAGAAGGAAGGAAGGAATATAGATGGGGAGAGAGAGGTTGAAAGAAAGCAACTTTAAATGCATTCTCCAAGCTGCCAGCTGGCTTGGCTTAGAGTAGTTATTTAAAAAGACAAATGCCTTTTCCAAGCCAGCCAATGGGGCAGTGGGGGCTTCAAGAGCCACACAGTATGTATGAAAGATCCACATGTAGCTCCCGAGCCACAGTTTGGCCACCCATGCAGTCCAATGAAGAGTTCTAGCACAATCAATATTATCTTAGTTGGTCCAAGTGAATGTTTTGAATTAATTTATGGAACTATCATAGAGTAGGGATTAGTTCTGAGAGAAAGAGTCTAAATCCCCACTCAGCAATGGAAAATTATTGAGTAACTTTGGCTGAAACATTCTCCCTCAGCCTACCCTATCTCATAGGTTAGTTGTGAGAATAAAACGAAGGCAATAGAGTTGCCAAGTCCAACTCAGGAAATATCTGGGGACTTTGGGGGTGGAATCAGGAGACTCTGGGGGTGGAGCCAGCAGAAAGGTTGAGACAAGTGCAATTGAACTCCAAAGGGAGTTCTGACCGTCGCATTTAATGGGACAATACCTCCTCTTAACTGGAAATAATGGGGGCATCTTCTTTTGGGGCTCATAGAATTGGACCCCCTGGTCCAATCTTTTATAAATTTTTTTTTTGGGGGGTAGGAGAATTACCAGATGCTATGCTGAAAATTTGGTGCCTCTACCTCAAAAAGCAGGGGCCCCCCAAATCCCAGATACACACAGATCAGTCCTCCATTATACCCTATGGTGATCAGCCTCCATTGGGTATAATAGAGTGCTCAGTGGACATTACCCCCCCACACACAGTTTCTGATAACCCTGAAGTGGGGGGGAGGACCTCCAAATCAGGGCACCTCCAATCCAGGGGCCTCCAAACCAGGGGACCCCCTCTCTCCACCTGGGGATTGGCAACCCTAGGAAGCAGGGAGAATGATGTCATAAGACTGCAATCACACACACTAAATTATGCACATTCGATCCACATCCAGGGCATTTTCCAACTGGATTTTACTGTATGGACTGGCAAAATCCAGTTGGAAAGTGCATTGAAAGTGGATTGAAAGTGCATTATGTAGTATGTGTGATCACCGTCTTTTTTACTCCCTGTCAGGAGGAAAAGTGGGATATAAGTAGCCAAACAAAATAAATAAGCTTACAACCAATGTTGCTATCTGCAATCCCTCCTGTTCTTTATTCCCAAATGTTATACTTATCAATGCACAGTTAGCTGTTGCTTCCAGTTCCTTCCATTTATTGCTATTTCCCCCACCCTCTCCCTTAATAACGTTCATGCACACATTGTTTTTAAAAAAACCAACATTGTTTTAAAAAGTCAACACAAAACCCCACTCGGTTGTATTTAGTTAGCTATTCGACTTTTAATTTGCCCTCTCTCCAAGATGCTCAAGACAGCATGCAAAGATTCCCCACCCTCAGCCCCTCCTTTTATTTTCATGCCACCCCCTGTGAGATAGGTTAGTTTGTGACCAATTCCCCACTAGCCTTGTGCCGCTCTTGCTCCTCTTCTCTACAGGGCTTCTGTCAGATTTCACACTAACTGCCCCTGGGCTGCAACTCACTTCGCCTTTTTCACACAGCAAACAGAAACCGGTTTTTAGAGGATCTTGTTTGCTGCACGAAAGAGGCGGAGCAAGTTGCAGCCCCGGGGGACAGATAGTGTGAAATCTGACAGAAGCCCCGCGGAGAAGAGGAGAGTGACAGCGGCATAAGGCTAGTGGAGAATCAGTCTGAGACTCAGCAAGCATCATAACTGAGTGGAGAGAAGCATACATATCATGTGCATTGAGCATGACTGAAATGTGGAATTTGCTGCGAAAGAATGTAGTGGTGGTCATGGGAATAAGCAGCTTTAAAAGGGGATTAGACAGACTCGTGGAGAAGTCTATCAATGGCTCCTCGCCATGGTGACTGAGAGGGACTTCCATGTCCAAGGCACCAAGCTTCTGAATCCCAGAGCCAGGAGACAACATCTGGGGAAGGCCTCAGCCTCTATACCCTATTCTTGGCCCTCCAGAGGAACCAGTTGACCACTGTGTAGATGCTGGACTTGATGGCCCTTCTTCTTACGCTCTTATTTGAAAAAGGTAAAGATAGTCCCCTGTGCAAGCACCAGTCGTTTCCGACTCCGGGGTGACATCACATCACAACATTTTCACAGCAGACTTTTTATGTGGTGGTTTGCCATTGCCTTCCCCACTCATCTACACTTTCCCCCCAGCAAGCTGGGTACTTGTAGTGTCTTGTGCTTAAACATAGCACCACGCGGCCCCGCAGTAAAGGGTGACCAGGGGAAGTCCCTTGGTCACCCTGCGCAGCGTGGGAAAAGACTCTGCCTATCAAGATCAGCAGCGGGAAGTTTAACTGGCCAGGATTGGGCTGGCCAGCTGGGGGGCTGTTCCGGGATAAATGTATATAAAGCGGGTCCCGGCCCGCGTGTGTGGTTCTGTGATGTACCTTTGATTAAAGTATGTTGCCTTCTAGACGTCTCGTCACTGAGTACATTACACTGGCGACGAAGGTGGGATCCAGCTAGGAAGGCTTCCCGTGCGGAAAGAGGCTGGCCTGGCTGAAGACGAGGAAGGCGCAGGACCGCAAGAAACTGAGACACCCGCCGCCACAATGGCGAACTCTAGTGTAACGACGGGCCATCTTGCTGAGTTCAATCCTGACCACCCCGAACGATGGGAGACCTACACCGAACGGCTACCTGCGGGCCAACATGATCATGGACGACAACTGCATGAGGGACGTCCTGTTGAGCGTCTGCGGAGAGGCAACCTTCAAGATCGCACGCGGTCTCTCTGCCCCCGCGAAGCTCACCGAGAGGACATACGGGGAGGTCGTCAGACTCCTCACAGGGCATTTCTCGCCCCAACCGTCCATTGTAGCCCGCCGATTGCTCTTCCATAAGAGGGATCAGAAGCCCGGGGAAACGGCAGCAGTCTACCTGGCCACTCTCCAGCAGATCGCAGGGAACTGCAGTTTCGATAAGCGGGAGGAGGCCCTGAGAGACCGATTTGTCTGGGGCCTCCGAGACGAAAGGCTGCAGCAGAAGCTCTTCGCCAAGGAAGAGCTCACCCTCCAACAAGCCTTCAACGAGGCAACGGCCTTTGAGAGAGCCACCAAATCATACAGCCACCTACGTGGGGAGACCGTCCACCAGGAAGAGATGGCGCCTGGCGGGCCGGAGGACGAAGAGGCTTTCCAGCTCTGGCGGCCACAAGGGACAGACCCAAGGGCCCCCACGAGACAGCGAGCGACGGAAAGACCCTCCACCATCAGATGCGCCAGCTGCAGCGACCCCCACGAGAGGAGGGACTGTCCATACCACAACATGGACTGCTGAAGTTGTGGGAAGATGGGCCACATCGCTCGGGCTTGCCAGGCCAAGATCAGCTGCCAGAGACCGACAGCGCATCATGACTCCACCGAGGCCCACATGACAGCGTCTACCAGCCTACAGGTATTGAACTTGCCCCTCTCCACCCCCGACAAGGTCAAAATGTTGGTCCTCATCAAGGGCGCCCCCTGTCTTATGGAAGTAGACTCGGGTTTCTCCATCTCCATTATCTCGGAGGAAACCCTAAGGAAATTATGTCCCCACCGCCGCATCCAACTGAGGCCGGCTGACTTTGTTCTAAGGGACTTCCAAAAAAACCCGGTATGCATCGCGGGCTGGGCCCGGGTACGGGTAGAGAGAGGAAACTTCAGGGGACCATTAGATATTCTGGTGGTAAAGCGCCAGCTCACCACCCTACTGGGGCTGGCCTGGTTCCAACCACTCGGGATCCAGTTAGTGGGGGTGGAGCAGGTTCAGGCGAGCAGTTTTGAGGACGTCTGTGTCATGGGTGCTGGGGACCCTGCAGAGGAAGTTGAGCCTGCAGAAGAAACTGTGCCCCTGCCACCTGCACCAGTGCCCCTGCCTCCTGCTGGAGAAGATCCCAGCCCCCCTGCCTCGCCCTCTCGGGTGGCTCGTATGCGTGACCACCTCCGTCAGGACCTCAGGGATCGGAGGAGGGCGGCATGCTCACAAGCAAGACGCTCCCTGAGCCCTGAGTTTTGAGAGGATTCTGGCCCTTCTAAGAGCAAGGATGCTTGAGTTGCAACAGGATCCTGGCTGCCTCTCTGAGCCAGCAATTAGCCCAAATGGGCAACAGCCAGCAGAGGGCTATATAGCTGTAGGCTTTGGGAGGAGGCTTTGTGGAAGCAACTAGTCATCTCCCTGACGTTCTAGCATCCACTCCGGCTTGACTGGTTTCTGGACTCCCTGACTTTAGCTTGTGACTTCTGGACTCCCTGACCTCGGCTTCTGGACCTCGGACCTGCGATACTTGTACAGTGATTCGGATTTGGTGCCTCGGACCCTCCTGCTTACTGGCTACAGACCTCGGACTGCCCCTGGACTTTGCCTGACCCGGCCCCAGCCATGACAGTCTGCCAAGAGTTCCCAGCAGTATTCGATGGGTCCCTAGGGAGCTACAAAGGGCCGCCCATCATGCTGCCGCTCGACCCCATGGTCAGACCGATCCAGCTCAGGCGAGGCGGGTCCCGTTCGCCTTGAAACCAAAAATCGAGGCGGAGCTGGACCGCTTCACAGCCCAGGGAGTTCTAGAACCAGTGTCCTATGTGGCCTGGGAAACCCCCATAGTAACACTGGTAAAGCCCAATGGGGATGTGAGGATCTGCGCCGACTATAAGTGCACGATCAACAAAGCGCTCCAGGACAACCCCTACCCTGTCCCGGTGGTCAGCCACGTACTGGCGGAGCTAGCGGGGTCCAAAATTTTCGGGAAGTTGAACCTGGCACAAGCGTACCAGCAATTGCCGGTCGACGCCATGACCGCCGAGCCTCAGACCATTGTAACCCACCGGGGAGCCTTTAGGGTTCGGAGGCTACAATTTGGGGTTAGCGTAGCTCCGGGGATTTTCCAGAGTATAATGGACTCTCTTCTTAAAGGGATCCCCGAAGTACAGCCATTTTTTGACGATGTTCTAATCGCCGCCCCAGACGCAAGAGAGTTCAGCTGCCGCCTGAGAGAGGTACTCCGCCGCTTCCAAGCGGCGGGGCTGAAAGTCAAAAAAGAAAAATGCTTGCTAGGAGTACCGCGGGTGGAGTTCCTGGGGTTCGCCGTGGACGCGGCGGGAATCCACCCGATGGAGGAAAAGACCAGGGCTATAGTCCAGGCCCCAGCCCCCACGTGCAAGGCGGAGCTACAGAGTTTTTTGGGGTTGTTGAACTTTTATCATTCATTCTTGCCCCACAAAGCCGCCATAGCAGAACCGCTCCACCGGCTGCTGGACAAACAAGCCCCGTGGGTTTGGGGCAAGCGCCAAGCCGTGGCATTCCAAGCGGTGAAAGACCTCCTTGTTTCTAACGCCGTGCTTCACTACTTCAACGAGGGCCTGCCGGTGATTCTGGCTTGCAATGCTTCCCCATACGGAGTGGGCGCAGTGCTGGGTCACCAACTCCCGGACGGGAGGGAAGTTCCGGTGGCGTACTATTCACGGACACTGACCCCAGCAGAGCGCAACTACGTGCAGATCGACAAGGAGGCGTTGGCAATCGTGGAAGGGGTGCACAAATTCAATGACTACCTATATGGTAGGCGTTTCACCATCGCCATGGACCACAAGCCGCTCCTAGGCCTCCTCGCCCCGGACCGTCAGACCCCCCAAATTTTGTCACAGCGAGTCCTAAGGTGGAACGAATTCCTGAACTCATACACTTACACCCTAGTACACCGCCCGGGCAAAGCCATGGGGCACGCGGATGCCCTCAGCCGCCTGCTGCTTCCTGCGACGGACCCAGATCCCACCCCGGCCCACTTGGTGATGCTCATTGAGTCCCTGCCCGAGCGGCCCCTACACGCCGCTGAGGTGGCTCGGGCAACAGGCAGGGACCATATCCTCGCACGGGTTTTGGACTGGGTGGGGAGGGGGTGGCCCACGGGCAGGGTGGACAGTGAGTTCAGGCCGTTCGCATCCCATAGGGATGAACTATCCACCCACAAGGGGTGCATACTGTGGGGCAGCAGGGTGGTGGTTCCCCCCCCTCATGCGCAAACAGGTTCTAGAGGCCCTGCACGAAACCCACCCGGGGATCGTGAGAATGAAAGCCCTGGCACGAAGCTACGTGTGGTGGCCAGGTATGGATGAGGATATAGAGGGGTGGGTGAGAAGGTGCCAACCCTGCCAAGAGTCCATGCCCGATCTGCCCTCCACACAAGTCCACCGGTGGGAGTCCAACCGGCGGCCGTGGTCCCGTCTCCACTTAGACTTCGCCGGCCCGTACCAGGGGCAAATATTCTTCATACTGGTCGACGCCTACACAAAATGGCTAGAGGTGATCCCGGTAGCATCTACCTCCACGGCAGCAGCAGTCAGAGCCTTGCGGAGGGTCTTTTGCACGCACGGGATCCCCGATACCCTGGTCACGGACAACAGCACTGCATTCATCTCCCAGGAATTCCGGGAGTTCATCGGGAGATACCTAATAAAACACATTAGGTCCGCCCCTTTCCATCCGGCCACCAACGGCCAGGCCGAACGCATGGTGAGAACCACCAAAGAGGCTCTGGGTCGCATTGTTCAAGGGGACTGGGACCACCACCTCACAGCCTTCCTGTTCCATAACAGGATCACCCCCAACCCAACAACAGGGTCCAGTCCCACGGAGCTGCTCATGGGGAGGAAATTGATGACCAGGCTAGACAGGCTACACCCAGACCGAGCCACTGATGTCCGTGGTTCCCCAGAAGTCAGGGAAGCGGTGCGGGGGTTCTTTCCGGGTGATCCCGTCTATGTGAAGAACTTCGCAAGCAGTCCAGAATGGGTAGCCAGCCGGGTACTGAGGGTGATGGGGTCCCGATCATACAAGATAGCGACCGAGGGGGGCAAGGTCCTGAGGAGGCACATTGATCAGCTGCGCCGCCGCACCTTGCCGGAGGAACTATACGAGGCGGAGGAAGCGACGAGCGAGGGAGAGGCAGCAACGGAAACCCCAGAGGCGGCCCCACCTGTGCCGAGCCTGCCGACGTACGATTCCCCGAGGCCGGCCGATCCCGAACTGCAACCAGAGCCGGCCCACCAGCCATCGAGTGAGAATCCCCAAGAGGCGGCCCCCTGCCCAGGGCCCATTTCTACGCCGCAAGCAACCCCACGGCGATCTACCCGGGAACGCAGGGTGCCAGCCTACTTGCAGGACTATGTATCTTAGACTAGGGGGGGAGGAGTGTAGTGTCTTGTGCTTAAACATAGCACCACATGGCCCCGCAGTAAAGGGCGACCAGGGGAAGTCCCTTGGTCACCCTGCGCAGCGCGGGAAAAGACTCCGCCTATCAAGATCAGCGGCGGGAAGTTTAACTGGCCAGGATTGGGCTGGCCAGCTGGGGGGCTGTTCCGGGATAAATGTATATAAAGCGGGTCCCGGCCCGCGTGTGCGGTTCTGTGATGTACCTTGGATTTAAGTATGTTGCCTTCTACACGTCTCGTCACTGAGTACATTACAGTACTCATTTTACCAACCTCAGAAGGATGGAAGGCTGAGTCAACCTTGAGCTGGCTACCTGAACTCAGCTTCTGCTGGGATCGAACTCAGGTCGTGAGCAGAGAGCTTGGACTGCAGTACTGCAGCTTTACCACTATGCACCATGGAGCTCTAATGCTCTTATTTTACTAGTGCATATATGCCAATGAAACACTGTGCCAATAAAACCCCCACCCAGATGCAATTGAAAGAGTGATCCCACAAAGACTTCTATTTTTTTTAAAAATTACTTTCCACATATATTCTGCCCTCCCCACGAATGGACTCAGGGCAGATCACAACAGCAATCTTACAAAGCATTAAAACAACCATGTAATTAAATAGCTAAAGGCACCAATTAAAACCAAAGGCACAGTCATTGAAGACAGGTAGCACTGTTAGTAGCGAGCAGTGTTCCCTCTAAGCTGAGTTAGCGTGAGCTAGCTCACAGTTTTTTAGCCTCCAGCTCGCACATTTTTGTCTTAGCTCAGGAAGGATGACTCCAGAGCACAATAATTTATGCAGAAGCTCACAACTTTAATGACGGTAGTTCACAAAGTAGAATTTTTGCTCACAAGACTCTGCAGTTTAGAGGGAACACTGGCAGAGAGGTGTAATAATCTCAAAGGACTGACGCAGACAGGCCATAACTCTCACACACCCCGCCATGGTGATCTCCACCCCCCCCACTCCCCCAATTTTCCAAACTTTATTGTATCTGAAAAACAAATAAGAGTAAAATAAACAGAATAAACAAATTTACATCAGCAGAATAACCCATCGAAAGATTAATTAGAAGTTAAGTACTGCCTATTAAATTTTAGGGACACAAATTTACAGCACAATTGGAACAAGGAATCCCATAAAAATCGATGGTGACATAGAGGTTGCATACCAGATAGATCTCATAAAACAGTGTAAGTCCCCCATGGGGATCTTACAGAGGTGGAAAGCTTCAGCAAGGGAGGCCAAATACTTGGGTACCCACCATTTTTGGTGCCACCCATTTTAAAAATTTTGCAGTAATTTATCAATGCACACATGAACATTATGAAATGGAGGGAAGAAGAAGAAGAAGCCATCTGTGCATGCTCCAATTCCAATTTCATTGTTAAGAATTCTCTTAGCTAAAATGGCAAACAGGAAAGGAGGACCTCAAGGCAAAGCCAAGCCCTGAAAGAACAAAACAGGCAAACAATAAGACTCATCCCAGATAGTACATGGTTAATAATACCCTGAGCTCATATCAGTCATCCTCATACAGTTCTTTGGAAAAAGCAATTTCTATCCAATGTGCAGTAGGGCTGTGGCTCTGTGGTAGAACCTCTACTTGGCATGCAGAAGGTCCCATGTCCAGTCTCCAGCATCTCCACTTAAAAGGGTTCAGGTGGGAGGTGATGGGAAAGATCTCCGCCTGAGACCCTGGAGAGCCGCTGCCAGTCTGAGCAGACAAGACTGACTTTGATGGACCAAGTATCTGATTCAGTACAATGCAACTTCATACATTCACTCACCAGGCTGACTGTTCTTCTTGATATCCATGAGAACTTCTTGAATGCTCATAATCTACATGCATCATTCCTCCTGTTACCATTCTCCTTGCAGAAGCCATGCCCTGCCATGCCTCATTACGGAACAAAAAAAGGGGATCTATTTTAAGGAGCTGAAATCCATCAACTTCTCAGAAAGAGGAGAAGTCACAACAGAAGCTGGAACCTACTTGTCTGAGATCAAGGCCAAGTCACAGTGAGATGGAGAAATGGCTCCAACAATAGGTAGAGAACCACAACGGGCAGAGGCAGTATGGAGATTTACACCCACAGTGTTCCCCATGATACCCTAATCTAAACCTACCCAGATTAGGAAAGGCGTAGTTGTGAAACCTTCTTTTACAATCTGATGATCGGTTCTGTTGAGGATATCCCTTCTACAGAAGCTGTAAACACATGTTCCATGTTCATCTACCTTGTATGTGATCATCTGATGCTTCAGAAGACATAAGCATCTCCATACTGGGTCCGTTCCTCCTTCTTCGCCACTGAAGAAGAAAGGACCCCAGAAGAACACACTGAAGCTGCTTTATACTGAGTCAGAGACCAATTTCCCACTCACCTTATGTTGCTCTCACATTCCTCTTCTCAGTGGGGCTTCCCTCCGATTTCACACTATCTGCCCCGGGTCTGCAAGTAACATCAGGCTTTTTTGCGCTGCAACCTCTAAAAACCAGTTTCTGTTTGTGGTGCAAAAACGCCAACACTAGCGGCAGCCCCGGGGCAGATAGTGTTAAATCGGAGCAAGGCCCCACTGAGAAGAGGAGCTTGAGAGCGGCGAAAGGCGAGTGGAAAATCGGTCAGAATGTTGGTCTACCAAGGTCAGTACCGTCTACACTGACAGGCAGGAGATCTCCAGGGTCTCAGACAGAGCTCTTTTACATCACCTGCAACCCAATCCATTTTAAGTAGCGGTGCTGGGGATTGAACCTGGGACCTTTGCATGCAATACAAATGTTCTACCACTGAGCCATGACTCCTCCCTACCACTTGATCAGGACCGTATTAAACCCTGTGGAGGTCCCTAGGCAGTCAAAATCTCAGAGGCCTCCCTCACAAATTATCTCAGAGTTGGAGTGGCCACCCTGCCACCTGTGGCCTCTGCTGCAGCCTGCAGGCACCTTCTCAAAAGCCCCTTGGGGAGAGGCAGAGAGAGGCAAACTTGGTGATGATGCCAGCATCCGCTGCACCAGGCAAGTCAGGAAAAAAGCAGCTCAGTTGCTGACTGTGCATGCAGGCTGGGGGAGCTGCAAGCAGGGGGAAAACCAGGGGGCGGGACGGCTCGGGGCCCCTCAAGGCATGGGGGCCCATAGGCCAGTGCCTA
Organism: Heteronotia binoei; assembly: GCF_032191835.1. Taxonomy (NCBI): domain Eukaryota; kingdom Metazoa; phylum Chordata; class Lepidosauria; order Squamata; family Gekkonidae; genus Heteronotia; species Heteronotia binoei. The sequence continues at coordinate 17,348,500 of NC_083240.1, forward strand.
CTTGGCCTAACTGTTACTCCAGCCCTGCTTTTGATTGCTCCTTCAGTGGCTGATATCATTGTGACCTATTCTCAGCAAATATAGCTCTTAAGTCTTACATAGCTGGGTTAACTACCACTTTCTTTCTTATATTTATGTGGCTATTTTACCAGAAACCTAGGCAGTATAATAAAAAGTAGAGACATCAATCTGCCAACAAAAGTCCATACAGTTAATGTGATTCCCAGTAGTAATGTATGGCTGTGAGAGTCGGTCCATAAGGAAGGCCGAGCACAGAAGAATAGATGCTTTCAAATTGTAGTGCTGGAGAAGACTCTTGAGAGTCCCTTGGACTGCAAGAAGATCAAACCAGTCAGTCCTAAGGGAAATCAACCCAGACTGTTCCCTGGAAGGTCAGATGTTGAAGCTGCAGCTCAAATGCTTTGGCCACCAAATGAGAAGGGAGCACTCACTGGAGAAGACCCTGATGCTGGGGAAGACAGAAGGCAAAAGAAGAAGGAGACAGCAAAAGATGAGATGGCTGGACTGCATCACTGATGTAACTAACATGAATTTGAGTGGGCTTTGGAGGATGGTGGAAGACAGGAGGGCCTGGCGTGACTTGGTCCATGGGGTCGCAAAGAGTCGGACTCGACTGTGACTGAACAACAAAACTCTACCAGACTGTTGATATTATGGTGTCTCACCCACTGATGCCAATGCAAATGCAAAGGCACCTCTGTTCACAGAAGACAGCCTTGAATAATGACTAAAGATGAGCCGACATGGCTGCTCGTGTTACCTTTGGCTTTTGCAAGTTGTTGTCATCTGAATTCAGCTCAATTTTCATGGCTGCTGATTCTTCCCTGCAGCGGCTTTATACAGAGGCAGACTGCTGATGCATCCAAGTCAGCTGTGTTTCCTCCTCTGACTGGTAGCAGCTCTCCAGGGTCTCAACTTCAAGCAGAAGTCTTTTGCATCTACAGCTACAATCTGATTCTTTTAAGTGGGATTGAACCTGGGATCTTCTGCACACAAAACACATGTTCTTCCATCACACCATGTTCTGTCCCTGGAATCAATAAGAACATAAGAGAAGCCATGCTGGATCAGGCCAATGGCCCATCCAGTCCAACACTCTGTGTCACACAATGACCAAAAAACCAGGTGCCATCAGGAGGTCCATCAGTGGGGCTAGGACACTAGAAGCCCTCCCACTGTGTTCCCCCCAAGCACCAAGAATACAGAGCATCACTGCCCCAGACAGAGAGTTCCAACAATATAGCCACTGATGGACCTCTGCTCCATATGTTTATCCAATCCCCTCTTGGAGCTTTCTATGCTTGCAGCCGCCACCACTTCCTGTGGCAGTGAATTCCATGTGTTAATCACCTTTTGGGTGAAGAAGTATTTCCTTTTATCCATTCTAACCCGACTGCTCAGCAATTTCATTGAATGTCCATGAGTCCTCATTTAGTGAGAAAGGGGGAAAAGGACATTTACGTATAAAAAGGTGCCTTATCCTGAGTAAGACCATTGTTCTGGCCAGGTCAGAACTGCCAATTGGCTGGCAGCAATTCACCAGGGTCTCAGGTAGAGTTCTTTTACATCCCTTCCATAATATTATATTCAGGGCTCTTTTTCTAGCAGGAGCTCCTCTGCATATTAGGCCACACGCTCCTGATGTAGCCAATTCTCCAAGAGCTTAGAGGGCTCTTCGTACAGGGCCTACTGCAAGCTCCAGAAGGATTGGCTGCATCCAGAGGGCGGGGCCTGATATGCAGAGTAGCTCCTGCTAGAAAAAGAGCCCTTGTTAAATTTATTGTGTTTTAACTAGCAATTATAATGTATTTATGTATTCTTTTATTGATGTGGATTGCCTACTCCTACTGCCCTGTGTGTTCAGGGATTCAGCAATTCATAAATCAAAGGTATAAATCGATAAAATAAATTAATAAATTTCCCTGGGCAGAAGAAGGCAGGAAAGGCAGCAAGGAGAGAAAGTAACTCAGCACATATGTGCCTGATAGGGACATTGTCTAAGGAGAGCAGATTGCTGATGTTCCAGCCAAACAGGATTGCCCAGATTTGCGATCTTTGTGCAGTATTTCCACTTTCCATCAAGCGTTGCACAACTATAATGGTTTTGCAAAGGCTTTCTAATTGTAGAAGCACCGATTTCATTTAGCCGAATTGCTTCATGCTGTGGGGCGGTGCTTTGTACCTCTTAGAGGTACAATGCAAACACTGTAAAGAGGGGCAAAGATGGTGAAATGATGCGAAAAGACATCCTTCATGTGACAGGAAGCTCACAAGGAAGTGCTGACTGTGTTGCAGTGATGGGGGGGGGGGGGGGTGGAGGATTAACCCCTCTCAAGCAATATGCTGAATGAGGGCCCAGTGAACTGGGAGGATATTGGCAGAGGCTACGCTTCCTAAAACAGGCAGCCCACCTGCACTGCAAAAGCATTGCTTGGACATGCTGGCAGGCAAGCAGGGTTGGAAGCAGAGACCCAGGTATTTGTACATACACCCCCATGACAGGCCGGCAGCCTACCCTGCAGAAAGGAAGGGGAAGTAGAGGCAGAGCTCAAAATTTGGCACCCCTGCCTCTCTGCCCTTTCCCCCATGAGACAGCAGTGCTGTTTGAGGTTTGAGTGCTGTCCTCAGTTAGATCACTGTGTTGTTATTGTCTTACCTGGTTTGAATCTGTTTTATTTGATGTTTTATATGATCATGTTGTACACTGCCATGAGCCCAGGTCTACTGTGGAGGGCGGTTGGTAAATTAAATCAATCAGTCAATCAATTCTCTGTGCAATGATCAACAGCAAACACATTGTTCAGTGATGATGAATGATGAAATCATCGCCCTACCCTGGATAGTCCAGGCAAGCCCCAACTCGTCAGATCTCAGAAGCTAAAGGCTTGCCTATGTGTCTCCCACACCGTCCAGTGTCTGGTTACCTTGGGGACAGTTTAGTGCCTTGTGTGTCCCTGAAGGAACAGCTGCTTGCTGACTGACAGCCTTCCACTTGGTGCTCCTTTTAAAATAGTGTGTCGCAGACGGTGGAGGTCTCTGCAGTACAGAGAACCACTATCAGTATCAAACTTATTAAAAAGAAAATGTTCACAAGCATATTTTTAGCATAGCACCAGACTGAGCAAGGGATTTGAAAGGAATGGGTAAACACTACTCCTCTGTCCCTCTATACATGCCCTATCAGATGTTGAAGCATAGGACAGGCTCCTTAGCTTAGGACGTTACAGACCTCTAGAGAGTTTCGGTACTTTAAAGCTTCCTCCAGCTCTCCAGGCCAGCACATGGTTAAATGGCTTTCTCCTCCAGACCTCAGTTAAGAGTTCTGTCTGCTCTGATGGACTCAGCACAAAAATTTCTCACTGCAAGGAGTTTTTAATCTTATCAGTTTCTCCACCTACTGGCCAGGTTAGGCTGGCTCAAGAGAGAAACTTTTCCTAAAGCCTCCAGAAATGTCTTTTCAAAAGCCTCTGTAGAATTTAATTCCTCCAAATCTCAGTTCCCTACTTGGAGGAGGGGGAAGCTTGACTATCCCATTGTCTAGACCTCTTACCTCTTAGCATTTGTATGAAGGTGGGCTGAGGTAAGTCTGGAAAGCAATTGAACTGACTCCCCCCCCCCCTTTCTGCCTGTTCCCTGCCCAGACAGAGAGACTTTTAAAACTCAGAGTGAAAGCTTTGCTCATTTCAAACCTCCAAAGAAAAAATGCATTTCTTCACAATTCATATCAAGTGTCCTTCACTGTCTGCCCAGATTCCTCAAGCCTAGAACCAGCCCTTCTTCTTACCCTGGTTGTGGACTTTGCAAGATCATCTGACTTGCCACAACAATACGTTGGACTCAGTTCAGCAACTCTTCTTCTTGTTGTGGTATTTTGTGTGTGTGCATGTGTGTGTGTGTGCCTGTATGCCAGTCCATATGTCCCCAGTATGCCAATCCTTCTGGAGCAGTAGAAAAGAGCAAGAGAGTCCAGTTGCACCTTAAAAAGTAAGAAAATTTGTGGCAGGGGAACTGAAGCAGGCGACTGAGCATCAATGACAAGGTAACTGATGCAGGCAACTGAGCGTAAGTAACCCTACCACAAAATTTGTTAATCTTTCAGGTGCTACTGGACTCTTGCTCTTTTCTACTGCTACAGACAAATATGGTTACCCATCTTAATCGTTCTGGAGTATTTGTTGAGAGCTTTCAAAACAGCAGCAGCCACAACACCAAGATTACCCTTTCAGTAAAGGCCTAGGGTTGCCATCCCTCCCCCCACCCCCTGTATCATAGAGTTCTCCCTCCCAAATTGCTAGAGCATTTGGGGAAACCATAGAGTTTTCCCAGAAATGCCTAGAGTGGCCGCCGCGTGACATTGCCGGCACGATGACATCACTCGTGGGTGAGGTCATTGTGCCGGTGATGTCAGGGGAGGTTCCCCTCGCCGGCCCAGTGTGGGTCAGAAGGTTGGGAACCTCCCAGGTGGGAGAACCCCCACCCAGAAAAGGGCTTGGTAGCCCTATAAAGTCCAGTGCTTAAAAGCAAAGAGCAGAAGAGGTGAATAGCTATGGCAAGATAGATTCAGGTGGGTGGCCCTGTTGGTCTGAAGCAGCAAGGAAAAAGTCCAAGTCCAGCGGCACCTTTAAGACCAACAAAGTTTTATCCAAGGTATAAGATTTTACGTGCAGGCAAACATCTTCAGATACATGGAAACAGAAGTCACCAGCCCAGACTTATAGGTAGAGAGGGTGAGCAGAAAATTAGCATACAGCATAATGAAGATATTTAATGCCGGTGATGTTTCCCCAGATGCTCTAGCAATTGGGAGGGAGAACTCTATGGTACAGGGGGTGGGGGGAGGGATGGCAACCCTAGGCCTTTACTGAAAGGGTAATCTTGGTGTTGTGGCTGCTGCTGTTTTGAAAGCTCTCAACAAATACTCCAGAACGATTAAGATGGGTAACCATATTTGTCTGTAGCAGTAGAAAAGAGCAAGAGTCCAGTAGCACCTTAAAGATTAACAAATTTTGTGGTAGGGTTACTTACGCTCAGTTGCCTGCAAGGACCAAACTGGAACAACAAGCTTAGTTTATATGGTCATCATTACTTTGGGTTTCATTTTGGGTTGGTGGGGGGACATAGTGAAGGAAATAAATATATAAAAATTGAAGACTGATGGGCAGATAAGGACATAAGAGAAACCATGCCAGATCAAGCCAACGGCTCATCCAGTCCAACACTCTGGGCGTTTTCGCACTGACCTTAATCGGCAGCGACGTCCCTCTTCACCGCGCAGGATCTGCGCGGATTTCGCACCAATTGCTGCGGAGCACCCGGAAGAGCCGCAAAGTCCCGCGGCTTTTGCGGCGCAAATGGAAACCGCCAAAAACCAGTTTCCATTTGTGCCGCAAAAGCCGCGGGACTTTGCGGCTCTTCCGGGTGCTCCGCAGCAATTGGTGCGAAATCCGCGCAGATCCTGGGCGGTGAAGAGGGACGTCGCTGCCGATTAAGGTCAGTGCGAAAATGCCCTCTGTGTCAGACAGTGGCCAAAAAAATGCAGGCACCATCAGGAGGTCCACCAGTGGGGCCAGGACACTAGAAGCCCTCCCACTGTGCCCCCCCCCCAAGCACCAAGAATACAGAGCATCACTTGCCCCAGACTGAGAGTTCCATCTATACTTTGTGGCTAATAGCTACTGATGGACCTCTGCTCCATAAGATGTCTCCTTAACAATGGAATGCTGAGAGTAATTAACTGAGACCCCGTTTTGTGTCCAGTGGCACCTTTGAGAGCAACACAGTTTTATTCGAGGTGTGAGCTTTCGTGTGCACACACAGTTCCTCAGACACCTGAGGAAGTGTGCTTGCACACGAAAGCTCACACCTTGAAAAAAACTTTATTGGTCTCAAAGGTGCCCCTGGACTCAAAAATTGTTCTAGTGCTTCAGACCAACACGGCTGTGCCCACCGGGATCTGAGACCCTGCTATCACACTCCATCCCTCTCCTCTCAAGTGGGGAGGCAAGAGTCATTGTGGTCCACCAGGTGTCACCAAAGAGTCAAAGAAAGCTGAGCGCCAGCCTCCCAAGCAGGACAAGACTTCAGCATTGCTGATGTTGCCCAGGCCTCAGATTCAGCAGGAGCTCACAGGAGCACAGCTCCTGAACCTTTCTGAACCTCCTCCTCACCTACCTTGTCCATTGAATAGTAGGTGCAGCTGCAAAACAATCCCTGGATTAGAGGAGCAGGAAGCCGGCCAGCCACCAGGTCCTTTGCCACACCTCCAGCAGCCCTCATAAACCCCTGGAGAAGCCCACGCCACCCTTTCTCCACTTCTTATGTGATTTTGGGTGGCGGGTGGGTGGCTTTCTGGCTTCTTGACTGAAGCAGGGCAGTTCAGGAGAGCCCCAGGCTTGCTTGGGCTGGCTGGATCTCTAGCCAGCCCAAACAGGCTTCACTTGCCCGGGGCTCTCTTCTTGTGTCAGGTTGCTTTTGGCTGTTTGGGGGGGGGGGGGGGGCACCATATGCTAATGAGTTCGGCTAATGAACTCTGCCACCTATTTTTCTACAAAACAACTCCTCATGTTGCCCATTCATTTCCCCACCACCACCACCACTACCACTCATTGTACACTAATTTTACAGCATTTTATGGCATCTATACATTGTTTCAAGTCATTTATACATTATAACACCATTTTTATATACAATGAATCCACAGCATTGGAGAAAGTCCATAAAGGGACAACTAGAATGATTAAAAGGTTGGAGCACTTTCCCTATGAAGAAAGGTTAAAGCACTTGGGGCTCCTTAGCTTGGAGAAACGTCGACTGAGGGGTGACATGATAGAGGTTGACAAGATTATGCATGGGATAGAAAAGGTAGAGAAAGAAGTACTTTTCTCCCTTTCTCACAATACGAGAACTGGTGGACATTCCATGAAATTGCTGAGCAGCC